>NC_083603.1:64455238-64793155 GCF_029168945.1 Cannabis sativa | reverse complement strand
CTCCATACATTCGATACTGGTAAACTTTGCCAATGTCCTGGAAAGGACATAACACTTTTCCAAGGTGTAAGAATACCTATAGCTGATTATACCATGTCAGTCTAAATCCAGTGTTCTGACAAATCAGGGAATAAACTTTTGAACATATAATTAAGATTATATTCCACTGTGCTGACAACACTATAATCTTAACAAATTCATATGTTCTGGACTTAAAAAGAATTCATACATTATATACATATAATCATGAAATAAATCATGTGAACCATGCAACATAAAATGTTATTTCTGATCTTTATTAATAAGTAAATCTGATTATATGAAATGAGTTTTATTTAGGGCATAAAACCCAACAAACTCCCACTTGCACTAATATAAAACAAAAAGTGCATTTCAAATAATCATTAACACCTTGATACACAAATCAAGTGTAATAGTAGTAACCTCCTCGTAATAGGATCTGACAGGTTGAATTAACAACAACCTTTTCTCCACCATTACTCTTCCTTAATCACAAAATCCTTGATAATGTGAAATTCCTCTCTATATGTCTACTTTCTTGGGTTACTGGATTCTATACTTTTGGCAACTACTTCTTGGTTATTCAGGAAGTAACCCTTGTAGTTAAGGCAAGTTGGAACAGTGCCACAAATGTATAGAACTTTCCTTAGACTGAATAAGTATCTTTCCTGCAACTTTTAACATTCATTCTCTTTCTGGTAGACTAAGAGATTTCAGATAGGTTTTTCCACTTCTCCAAAATCACTACTCCACCCCCAAAGTAATCACCATCTCATCAGCAGACTTTCTAGCACACAGGAAAGTCTCGAAATCTGATGTGGTGTAGTCTAAGAGTTTCAAACCACCCTTATTGACTAACATATAGTTCCTCTTCTTAATCTTAAAAATTTACTTGATTGTCTTCCAATGTTCCTCTACTGGATTAATTTGATACTTACTCGTTACTCCCACTCAACAGCAGGTGTCTGGTCTAAGGCATACTAAAGCATATCTGAGACCTCTCACTGTTGATTTAAGAAATTCTTTCATGGCTTTATCTTCTCTGGAATAGTTGAGACTTTTCCTTAGATAAATAAAATCTATATCTCAGAAGTTGTGAAGCTTCTATAGATTGCCATTGGAAAGAAAATGCTTCAACATCTTACTGCTTGCATTAGAGTAAGTAATTACCAGGTATACCACAAGCCATAGGTTTAGATAAACTCAAACCTATAATAATAGGAACAGGAAGTTTTGTTAAGTCCATTGAATAGACTTATGAACGAAAATTTCCTTTCATGTCCTTGTAATAGAAAACTTTAGGTTACTCCATGTGAATGGATCAAACCATAGTTCTATTGGCTTTCTTCTTAGTTTCTTATCTTGACAATCCATTACTTGTTTAAACTCACAATGGATTTTAATCACTAGTGTCTTCCAAGTCATGAGAAGGTGAGTTCCTAGAAAGTCTCCCACTACAACAAGGTACCGTGAATTATGTCTAAGAAAACTAAATGGTATTGACCTCTTCGGTTGTGTTAAGACAACAGAGGCAGTGGGATCATCTTGTAACGAATAAGATGATAGAACACTTATGGAATCAAGAAAAATTAATCTCCTTTATTTACTACTTTATTTTCAGACTTAGTCATTTTCTTAGAAAAGTAGTATTTGTTTAAACAAACACTTTCTTATCTAATGACTATGGGATGCTACACCCCTAATCACTTAGAATAGCTAACAAACATGAAAACCGGGGTTAGCAGTTCTAGCTTTTCTTAAGATTTCAATTAGGTCATCCATGAATCTAGTAATGATTTACATTAAGTATACAACCATTACATCATTCTGAAATTTTATTATCATAGAAGGATTTAGGCAACGACTAGTAACTAATCATCAATATGCAACTCGAATTTCTGGGGAGGTAAGTTTGGATATAATTCAAAATCAAATTAATGATCTTTGAACTGCATATCAACTAACTTTTTCTCCACCCCTATCAGTTCGCAAGATCTTTAACCACTTACCATTGCTAGAAATTCATGAAAATTTTTCAAACATTTCAAATTTCTGTTGCATAAGGTAAAATCTAGGTGATCGTTTTAAGAATACAATGAAAACTCATATCCACCCCTGAATGTACATCCATCTACGAATGATATGATTATACTTTCAGTGGATATAGGCATATTAACTCTTTGCAGAGAATGATCTTGTCTAAACCACTATGAACAAGATACAAATGCCATAGATTTATAAAAAATGTGGTTGTATCTTTTGATGACTTAAGTTTAGTTACATCAAAGAGTTCTTAGAATAGTGCAAGTTGATTCTGGTCACAGAATACTAAACTCATACAGTTTAAATCCATTGAAAGAAAATGGTTATGAAACACTTGTGAAAGTGTAACTGTATAATTAGTAATTCTTTCTTGGACCACCACTACTAATCTAACTCTAAGTTTGATTTGCCCATACAAGTAGGAGATTTCTAAGATTGAGGATTTATATCATTTTGGGATATTATTCCGGGAATATAATCATATGCGTCATCTAGTTTCTTAAGAGAAAATAAGACTTTATATGATTTATAGACCATTCATCCAATGATATGTCATTAAGCTAATTCGAAATGAATAAGCTAAGAGGAATTAGGATAATTTCATTTTAAATAAGAATTCAACGATGCTCCGATTAGCGAGAGTCAAAGTAATCTTATTTATACAATCTTCTTGTTTCATATTGTAAAATACTAGTCTAAGGTGTCATCAATTGATGAACAGCTAGATGTTGCATATACAATATTTATCTTTCGAGATCTAACATTATTATGTTAGTCTAATGGTGAAAATCCATTAGGGATTTATCTCATTAGAAAAACAAGCCAAGTTAGACCAACAATGAAGATTCGAAATTAAACTACAATTTAATAACAGAAAATAACATGGTTCAATACAAATTCATACACAATTCAGAAATTATGAAGCACATAGCAAGTAGGAATGACAAGTGAAAATACTAAAACATACAATCCTAAATAATTTCCAAGGTTTTCAACAAACTGATATCAGTGTCCCGTTTAGGCGAGAGTCAAAGCTACCATTCATTTAATAGAGTTGTCAGCTCATCTAAAATGATCAACATTCTAGCAACCTTTTATTCGATCAAGATGTGAATCTGCGTTGTCCCGTTTAGGCGAGAGTCAAGGCTATTCTATCTTATGAGGTTCCACCATTGTTTCATATTCTTGCAACTCTTATACAGTCGACACCATTAGGGTGATCATAAACTATATAAAAAACTTACAAGATTACTTATCTTTCGAGATTAAACGGTGCTAACTTGCTAATGAACGTTCCTCCATTAGGGAGGATTACTCACTAAAACAATAGCTATGTAAAACCAACAATGGAGATCGAATATCCTTATAATAAAGCTCATTATTTAATGAAGGGTTGTATTTTCTTTTAATATTTATTTTAATCAATTTATTTTAAACATATATTTATTTAATTAAAATTTCCAATTTAGAATAAAATTCTAAATATAAACTTTTATTTAATATTTATAAATTATACTTAGATGGATATAAAAATAACGTGAATTATTTCCATCTTAGTAATAATTTCCATAAATATTTAGAAAATTATTCAATTTAAGTTGTTTCAAAATTAATTTAAATTAATTTACAACTTCAAATTTATTTTTCTATAAATATATATTGCATTTTCGAAAATGCTTTAAAATAAAATAAAAACAAATCCTGGAAAAGTACTCTAATTTTATGTTGGCCCAAAATTAATTAATAAAATTAATTTTTAACAAAAAATATAACTTTCCTATTTAATTAAATATCTAAGAAAAATTTCAAATATTTAAGTATCATGATTAAAAATCAACTTAAATATTAATTTCTATTTAATTAAATACACTAGAAAAATACTTCAAGCAAAACAGAAAATATCTACCTAGACTTTCATAGACTAATTAATTCAATTTCTAATTATAATATATTTTAGTTCATTTATTTTAATTAATCATTAAATGAAAAATCATTGATTTAAGTTGGTCCAAAATTATAAAAAAAAAAATCAACTTTAATCTATTTTTCAAATAAAATTCGAAATTTCTGCATTAAAGAAATGCAATTTCAAAATTTTGGGAAATGATTAATAAAATAAAATAAAATATATTTTGAAAATTATTCAAACTTAAGTTATTCTGAAATAAGGTTCCAAACTTAAAATAATTTTCAACTTTAATTAAATAACATGAAAATAACAATATTAAACTATCATGATGAAAATCAACTTAGATATTGAAATTTAAATTTAATTAAATGTATTAAATTCAAGAATAAATAATTAAGTAAAGAGGAAACTTAATTATTAATTCTAGTTTAATACTGGGAAAATATACTAAACTTAGATTGTACCAAAATTAATTAGGAAACAATTAATTTCACAATCTATGATATTTTTCTATTTAATATTAGAAATAATAACTAGTACTAGAAATAACTATGTAGAATATATACCATTAACTAAGTGTTTTTCTAAAATTAACTTTAAAATACTACAATGAAAAATAAATTTCATATATTTTAAAAGTTAATTATGTTGCTAATTCAATTTTAATTAGGTTAGACTAATATAATTAACCTAATACAATTATTTAAATAAGGAAAATGGGCCTTCACAATTGGGGTAGTTCATGTGAGGGGGAGCTGGGTTCAGTATGTCGTACCCACTTCTATTGGCCCCCAACTCTCACACAAGGCCCAAAAGAGAGGAATTTAACCTTTAGATAAACAATTGTTATTCATTGAATAAGCCCAAATCTAATTGGACCTAAATAAATTTCCTTATGTCAAAATTTATTTTAGCAACCTAGTCCATTTACTTAGTAAAAACTTAAATGGGCTTCCTATATGCATCTAAGCCCAAAAGCAAACATATAGGCTCACACAGGTCAAATGATTTGGATGGGCCCTATCATGTTACTAGGTTTACACAGATGAAAGAAGTACAAAATTTACCTGTTACAAATTATTTATAAGATCTATCGTCAATTGGACTATGATTAAAATCAGATCATAGGATCTGTCAACAAGTTAATCATAGCAATATAGATCAGATAAATAATAGGTTTGTTTAAAAAAATTTTTGAATAAACAATATAAATAAACAAACATTGTCCATGTAACAGATGTGAAAATAAGATATTAATATAATTAAATTATTATTTTTAAACTAACCAACTAAAGGGAACTAATTTTAAAATATCTAGGTTTATTTGAATCCAATTAAATTAAATATCTAATAAGATCAATGATTTGAAAGGAAAGAATCTTCAATATCACTTTCAGATCTTATAATTTAATAAAATAAACCAATTTTAAAATAGATTTGGTTAGATAATTATTATTTTAGGAATAAAATAATAAATGAATAATAATTACCATAATTATATGTCAAAATATGTAATATCCAGTTTAAAATAGTATTTAATTTTTTTGTTGGATATTAATTGTGCGAGGATAATTATCTTATTTATTTGTGTTGTTAGTGAGTTGATATTATTGCTTAGAGTAGTTGTACCAATTTTCTAAAGAAAGTTAAAGTTGTATTAACTATGAAAGTAAAATATTATGATATTTTCATAAGTAAGTAATTGTTTAATTAAAGCCCAATATGAAAGTCTATTAGGTTTTTATAATATATTTATTAGGTTTAATTAATTGTATAAGTGATATTAAATAATATTATTATTTGATTAATGTTAGAAAAATCGTAAGTTTAGAGAAATTCGCAGGTTTAGAAATTGTTTTACTAAAATGACCATATCTGGAGTTTTCTAACTCCGATTGAGGTGATTCCAGTGGCGTTGGAAAGATAATTCAATGATCTATAAATTTTGTAGAAATAACCATATCATCATTCGTAATTTTTTTTGGGTGAAAACTAAGCCCTAAAGTTATGAGATTTAGAGGTTACAATTTAAATTTAAAAGTAAGATATTTGTTTATTTAATAATTTATCATATTGTTATTGCTATTATGTTAATATTATTATTATTCATAAAACTAAACCTAATAAGAGTCAGAATAGTATAGGTTTCATTAACCCTAAAATTATATCGTTCTATTCTTCCCACCTATCTGAGCAAGACTAACCCTAAAATTTTCAAATCATCTTTCCATTACATCCTTAGCCAAATCTATACCACTCTTCACTCTCATCTTTGATCACCATCATCTTATGTCTATCGATCCAAGCAGCTTGATAGATTTGAGGTAATAAACTCTACCTTTACTTATTTATTGATCACAATAGGATAATATTCGTAGGTCTCCTTTTCTTATTTTTTCAGAATGAAACATGTCTCAGTAAAACTGCCATATCTCTTTAAATACTCATTCGATTCTCGTAATCTTGGTGTCTATAGAAAGCTTATTGAATTTCCCATAATTCTTATGAAGAAAGGTTTTACTGAATCGAAATTTATCTATGTCAAAAATTAGTTTTTCTACGCTGTTTGTTGTAAATCGTTTTTTTATATTTTCTATATAAGTTGTCTCAGTAAAATTCAAATATCTCTCTGAATAATGATCTGATTCTAGTGATCTTGGTACCGTTGAAATGATAATTCAATTTTCAAAATGTTTTATGAAGAAACCATTCACTAATTATTGATTATTCTAAGTCAAAATTATTGTTTTATTGCTATAGTCCGAAATCCATTTGTTTCAAGATTTCTAGAAAACTGTTTCGGTATAATATCTATATCTCTTACGTTATAACTCCGATTTTAAAGAGTTTAGTGTCATTAGAAAGGGAATTCAATTTTCTAAAACTTTTATCAATAGAGTATTCTCTGATTTAGAATATTTCAGTATCAAAACTTTGGATTTCTGATGTCTACTGTGATTCGTTACTCCATATTCCTTCTCAGAAATAGGTTCAGTAAAACTATCATAACTCTCTCAGTTTTAATCCATTTTTAGTGATCTCTATATCATAGGAAAGATAATTGAATTTCCTATAATGTTTATGAAGGAAAATTCCACTGAATTTGTGTAGTTATTGGTCAAAAATAGTATTCTTTCTGATGTACTGTAAGAGTGCGAATTTTAATGTTAGGGCCTTGACCCATGCGTTATTATAGGTAGTAGTGACGAGATAACAAGTTTAAGCAGCGGGATTTGAGGTAAGGAAATTAGATAGTTTTGTATGTGTGTATCGGCATAAATTTAAATTCTTTATGTTTTGAAATATGATTTATGATTTGTTATTATGAATATGTATATGAACTGAGAATGTGTGGTATGGACACAATATGTTGTATGACTTGTATATGTTGTATGTTGTATTTGTATGTTTCAAGTTGTATGTTGTATGTTGTGTTTGTATGTTGCATGCTGTATGTTGTATGCTAACGTCTCAGGTAAAGTGAGGGACCATGGTGGGGTATGATACGGGATAAGGCCGTTGAATGTAGAGATACCCTACCCTGCATTTTACTGAGTCGTATATGAGATTGTTATGGTGGGTATGATACAGTGATGTTACTATTGAATATAGAGATACCCTATCCTATAACAATAGTAGGGCTGCATAGGCCTAGGTTATTATATGGGCAAATTAGGCCCAGGATATTGTAGGGCCAGGCTAGGCTCGGGTTATGTAAGTAATGGCTATGATATGCCAATGTTATGGTAATGACATTGTCATTTATAGTATTGATATGATTATGTTATGAATGTGATACTGGAGTTATGATCTCTGCATATATGTATGGTGTGAACAATTATTATGGACCTATATGATAAAGCTTTTCATGTGTACAGTTATTTGTCTATAGTTATAGAATAAGGTGTATGATATTGCTAAAACTTAATAAATACATTAATAATATGTGTGATATTATATGGTATTGTATGATAAGCATTTCGTTACTGGGCTTTTAGCTCACCCCCTTATTTTTCCCCCTATAGGCAATAGACAGGAAACATTGAATGTAAGTTTAAAGAGTTGGGTCAGTCTGGTATGTATACTGCGAGGGGCTATGGACGAGCAAACGGTCCAGAACGCCGGTGGAGCCTTGGTTTTGTTTTTTTCTTTATAGTAAAGTAATCTGAGCTCAGTGGGATGTTAAAAATTTATTTTTTTATTTTTTATTTTTTGCACTCAACTACTTATTTTGGTTTTAATATGAATGATCATTCACCTTTTTTCATATTTATTGTAAAACCCACTGTGTATTTCCAAACATCTTTGAATCTTTTTAATTAATGCATCAAAAATACTATTTTGTAAAATAAGGCAAAATATTGGGGTGTTACAGTTGGTATCAGAGCCGATTGTTCCTTGGCCCGAAGGATACTCACAGTATACATACAGAAGACTGAAAAGATCCCTCTCACTATAACGTAAGTGTTAGTTCTAATATGCTTAGTATTGCCATTAATAGTTTTATATGTGATATATAGATTTTTGTTAAAATATGTTTCCTAGAATTAGAGTCTCATCTGTAGTGGGTTCTTAGAGAAATTAAGAGTATATTACCTCTTATGATTGATTACACATTTTACGAAGAAGATGAATAGGTTTTATATTTCTTTATTGTCTTGAATTGAAACTAGGAAGGACAGTGTTCCTTTCTTGAAAGTTTAGAATAAATTATATTAGGAATTCATAAGACTTTGTTTGATAAATAGAATATTACTAGTTAAGCTTGACAACATTAAGTTTAGATATATTCATGGAATCTTCTCTCCCTATAATTGAACTCTTTTGTTTCTATTAAATTAACATTTCTTGTAAGAGCTCACACATGCAACTAGAAGATCAGTTAGAATCAATGTGAAAGGAACGACTAGTAGAGGTGGGGGCTAAGGATGTGTGTTCCGCTGACCCACAAATGGTTGATGTTCCAGAGAACCCAATAGTAGTTAAGGCTAACGATCTAATAGAGGCATTGGAAGGAGTGTGAGCATGACTAAGACGATTTGTTGAAGAGTTTTCACAGACTCAGCACAATAGATCACCAACACTAGTAGTGGAACTTGAAGCACATAATGAAATGTACCAATAGCCAACTAAGTACCGATGCATAGAATTGCACCTGTCTACAAATGTTAAAGATGAAGTCTCCACACCTAGCTATGAATGAAAGCCCAACATATAGGAAGTAGGGATGACTTAGAACAGTAGATGTTATACCAGACTGGGACAGTATATTTTACGAAACTCACTTATTAAGAAGGATGAAAGAATAGATCTTTAAGGAGCAAGTACTATCTTGTTGGATATTCCATAAGTTACACACTCCTAAGTTAGATGGTAAGAAGTATGAATAGTGTATGCAAAGACTTTAGAGAGGAGTCTGCTATAGAAATGAGTCAGGAGAGGATGATGCCATCATATAGAAAGGAGTGTAGCGTGCTGAATAGAATCCAAAATAAGAAGTTAAAAAGAGACATGATAAAATAGATAGAGGTAATGACTTATGAAGGTATCTTGAACACCAAGAGATTAGTAGAGTATCAACAAATATCAAATTACCGAAGGAAAATTGTGAGCTTCAAACTCAAGGTTAGCTACTTTGTGAGGAGGCAATAGAGTAAAATGCACATGGTTTCGATAATGACAATTTTAAAGGAGGAAGAAAAAAAAAAGGTTTAGACACGGCTAACAATTTGGGTACAACAAGAATGAGAGGCAACACAGAGGACGACTATATAGAAAAATTCAAACTGGACAACTTAGAGATCATGGAGACAACTTCGTAAAGGATGATAAAATAAACAACTATAGAAAGTAGATCATAAATTCAAGACTTGAGGAAGAAGAGAAATTAATTTTCACGAGTGACATACTTAGATTCTACATACCAATCGACACAACAATAGACGGGTAGTGCATAGCTTGAAGAGAAAATGTTAGGAAAGACTCCCTAATATTAGAGACATGGGAAAAGTGAGACACATATAAGGCCAAAGTGACGTATCTTAAAGAATTTCATGGCATGACAAGGGCCATACCAGTCTTTGAGAAGTGTTGGGATTATGAAATGTTCAAGAGCCATAAAAGGCACAGAGTATGCAAATGATACTACAATCCACTCATGATTTGCTTTGTGGATAATAGTATGAGTATGTTCAAGTGAGCAGAAGCAAAAAAAAAAAAAAGAAACTTACAAAAGTATTAATTTTGGTCAAGAGAGGTGGCATTTCTATGCTATATAGTGTTAGAGGAAAGAATGACATCAGATCTGCCAAAAGTTAAAGTTGCCAAGAGCTAAGAATTCAGACAAATATTTGAAACTTTCTGGACCTAGAGGGATAGTAATGGAGAAATATTCTAGAGGAACATACTAAGATGGAATAAGACAATAGCCATTGTTTGGAAAATAACTAAAGTTCATCTAATTGGAAGCGAGAAACTTTTAAGGAAAGAGAAAGGGATATATATTGATAATATGATTGCATTCAGATATGAAATGATGATGCTTAAGTGAATTATAAATTTATTTTTAAAGGTAGTTTAGAAAATAAGAGTCAAGGATCCCTCACTAAGGAATTATAAATACTGAGTCTCTAGTAGTAAATCAAATACAAGTGGGGGTATATGAGGTATAATAGTGATGGACAGAGTAAGGTCTGTTCGACATGGTTTGCCAATTATATATATAGTATCCTTACCCTGATAACTTGGCTAATCAATACATTATGAGATTGGTATGGTTCACTTATTGTTAAAAGTCAACAAATAATAAATAGTTGGGCTACGATAAGCTATGGTAGGATTGAACTTATTTTAAAGGGGTTATTAGTATGCTTTCTATGTTATAATACATATATGTTATAGTCTTAAGTAAATAATCAGTATTGGAATGTATGTTTAAGATATTTGGAAGATTTAGAGGTACAATTAAGAAGTTGAGATATTTTTTTTTTTTGGTGAATTAAAGAAGGCTACAATATATAAAGGACATGAATATGGCTGGAATAATCAATGCTATGATAAGTATGAAGTTATGTGATACCTCAGATGGCTGGTATATTAGAAGAAGCAATCATTGAACATAACTATCAGAATCTATCGGCATTACAGATTTAAACTTCATCACTATATCGATGTAATACCAAAGTAGATAAAAGTTAGTATAGAAAACTAGCTAATCTCATAATCAAGTCAACTTGATTGAAGGGGGTAATGGAGGACCAAGCACCATAAGAGAGATTAGCAAAGAAAATACAATAGAGTGATACAAAAATCAGACAACAAAAGGATCCAAAGACGATTATCTTGGAAAATGGGAAGTCATGACAAGTGCAACGAATGCATGGATAAAGGAAATTAAGAAGTGAACGTTAGACAAAAAAGTGGTCGAAATGGATCATTAAAATAATTATATATAGAAGACTTTTTTTAAGAGCTTACATGTTTATTTTCAAGTGTCATGGAACAAGTGTCTATCGATGAGTGAGTATCATCTATGAAATTGAAAAAAATGGCACTGTAGCCCTACAGTAGAAAATCAAGTAGAGAAGTAAGATTTTTATACGTAATAACATTTAACTAAAGAGTGGGAATGATTAAAGAGAAGTTTGCATAAGGTCTTCTACCCTACTCCTTGTGTTTATTATTTTGTATTGTATAATGTGTTCTCAAGTAACATGTAAGGATGTTCATTTAGAGAATAAATAATTTTACTCTTAATGGCATGTAAGGATGCTCATAGAAGAATAAATAGTTTCACTCTTAATGTCATGTAAGGATGGTCATAAGAGAAGAATTATTTTTATAATATTACGAGCATGATATTGCAAAACTTATGTATTTAAAACATGTATATGTAATTTATTATGATAGAGTACGTTTTGATATTTAAGGAATAATAATGCTTAATTAATAAGTTATTTGCATTATATGTGTTATGGATTGATCGACAAGATATAGGTTAAAAGCATATTTGTTGGCTCCATATAGTAGATAAGGAGGTAATGCGGTAAGTGGTGAAAGACATGAAGACTCAACACCCTGAGTGTTGGTAAGTTAAATTTCGAGGACGAAATTTCTTTTAAGGAGGGTAGAATGTAATATCCAGTTTAAAATAGTATTTAATTTTTTTGTTAGATATTAATTGTGCGAGGATAATTATATTATTTATTTGTGTTGTTAGTGAGTTGATATTATTGCTTAGAGTAGTTGTACCAATTTTCTAAAGAAAGTTAAAGTTGTATTAACTATGAAAGTAAAATATTATGATATTTTCATAAGTAAGTAATCGTTTAATTAAAGCCCAATATGAAAGTCTATTAGGTTTTTATAATATATTTATTAGGTTTAATTAATTGTATAAGTGGTATTAAATAATATTATTATTTGATTAATGTTAGAAAAATCGTAAGTTTAGAGAAATTCGCAGGTTTAGAAATTTTTTTACTAAACTGACCATATCTGGAGTTTTATAACTTCGATTGAGGTAATTCCAGTGGCGTTGGTAAGATAATTCAAAGATCTATAAATTTTGTAGAAATAACCATATCATGATTCGTAATTTTTTTAGGTGAAAACTAAGCCCTAAAGTTACGAGATTTAGAGGTTACAATTTAAATTTAAAAGTAAGATATTTGTTTATTTCATAATTTATCATATTGTTATTGCTATTATGTTAATATTATTATTATTCATAAAACTAAACCTAATAAGAGTCAGAATAGTATAGGTTTCATTAACCCTAAAATTATATCGTTCTATTCTTCCCACCTATCTAAGCAAGACTAACCCTAAAATTTTCAAATCATCTTTCCATTACATCCTTAGCCAAATCTATACCACTCTTCACTCTCATCTTTGATCACCATCATCTTATGTCTATCGATCCAAGCAGCTTGATATATTTGAGGTAATAAACTCTACCTTTACTTATTTATTGATCACAATAGGATAATATTCGTAGGTCTCCTGTTTTTATTTTTCAGAATGAAACATGTCTCAGTAAAACTGCCATATCTCTTTAAATACTCATCTGATTCTCACAATCTTGGTGTCTATAGAAAGCTTATTGAATTTCCCATAATTCCTATGAAGAAAGGTTTTACTGAATCGAAATTTATCTATGCCAAAAATTAGTTTTTCTACGCTGTTTGTTGTAAATCGTTTTTTTATATTTTCTATATAAGTCGTCTCAGTAAAATTAAAATTTCTCTCTGAATAATGATCTGATTCTAGCGATCTTGGTACCTTTGAAAAGATAATTCAATTTTCAAAATGTTTTATGAAGAAACCATTCACTAATTATTGATTATTCTAAGTCAAAATTATTGTTTTATTGCTGTAGTTCGAAATCCATTTGTTTCAAGATTTCTAGAAAACGGTTTCGGTATAATATCTATATCTCTTACGTGATAACTTCGATTTTAAATATTTTAGTGTCATTAGAAAGGGAATTTGATTTTCTAAAACTTTTATGAATAGAGTATTCTCTGATTTAGAATATTTATCAAAACATTGGATTTCTGATGTCTACTGTGATTCGTTACTCCATATTCCTTCTCAGAAATAGTTTCAGTAAAACTATCATAACTCTCTCAGTTTTAATCCATTTTTAGTGATCTTTATATCATTGGAAAGATAATTGAATTTCCTATAATTTTTATGAAGGAAACTTCCACTGAATTTGTGTAGTTATTGGTCAAAAATAGTATTCTTTCTGATGTACTGTAAGAGTGCAAATTTTAATGTTAGGGCCTTGACCCATGTATTATTATAGGTAGTAGTGACGAGATAACAAGTTTAAGCAGCGGGATTTGAGGTAAGAAAATTAGATAGTTTTGTATGTGTGTATCGACATAAATTTAAATTCTTTATGTATTGAAATATGATTTATGATTTGTTATTATGAATATGTATATGGTACTGAGAATGTGTGGTATGGACACAATATGTTGTATGACTTGTATATGTTGTATGTTGTATTTGTATGTTTCAAGTTGTATGTTGTATGTTGTATTTGTATGTTGCATGTTGTATGTTGTATGCTAACGTCTCAGGTAAAGTGAAGGACCATGGTGGGGTATGATACGGGATAAGGCCGTTGAATGTAGAGATACCCTACCCTGCATTTTACTGAGTCGTATATGAGATTGTTATGGTGGGTATGATACAGTGATGTTACTGTTGAATATAGAGATACCCTATCCTATAACAATAGTAGGGCTGCATAGGCCCAGGTTATTACATGGGCAAATTAGGCCCAGGATATTGTAGGGCCAGGCTAGACTCGGGTTATGTAAGTAATGGCTATGATATGCCAATGTTATGGTAATGACATTGTTTTTAATAGTATTGATATGATTATGTTATGAATGTGATACTGGAGTTATGATCTCTGCATATATGTATGGTGTGAACAATTATTATGGACCTATATGATAAAGGTTTTCATGTGTACAGTTATTTGTCTATAGTTTTAGAATAAGGTGTATGATATTGCTAAAACTTAATAAATACATTAATAATATGTGTGATATTATATGGTATTGTATGATAAGCATTTCCTTACTGGGCTTTTAGCTCACCCCCTTATTTTTCCCCCTATAGGCAATAGACAGGAAACATTGAATGTAAGTTTAAAGAGTTGGGTCAGTCTGGTATGTATACTGCGAGGGGCTATGGACGAGCAAACGGTCCAGAACGCCGGTGGAGCCTTGGTTTTGTTTTTTTCTTGATAGTAAAGTAATCTGAGCTCAGTGGGATGTTACAAATTTATTTTTTTATTTTTTATTTTTTGCACTCAACTACATATTTTGTTTTTAATATGAATGATCATTCACCTTTTTGCATATTTATTGTAAAACCCACTGTGTATTTCCAAACATCTTTGAATCTTTTTAATTAATGCATCAAAAATAGTATTTTGTAAAATAAGGCAAAATATTGGGGTGTTACAGTTGGTATCAGAGCCGATCGTTCCTTAGCCCGAAGGATACTCACAGTATACATACAGAAGACTGAAAAGATCCCTCTCACTATAACGTAAGTGTTAGTTCTAATATGCTTAGTATTGCCATTAATAGTTTTATATGTGATGTGTAGATTTTTGTTAAAATATGTTTCCTAGAATTAGAGTCTCATCTGTAGTGGGTTCTTAGAGAAATTAAGAGTATATTACCTCTTATGATTGATTACACATTTTACGAAGAAGATGAATAGGTTTTATATTTCTTTATTGTCTTGAATTGAAACTAGGAAGGACAGTGTTCCTTTCTTGAAAGTTTAGAATAAATTATATTAGGAATTCATAAGACTTTGTTTGATAAATAGAATATTACTAGTTAAGCTTGACAACATTAAGTTTAGATATATTCATGGAATCTTCTCTCCCTATAATTGAACTCTCTTGTTTCTATTAAATTAACATTTCTTGTAAGAGCTCACACAATGCAACTAGAAGATCAGTTAGAATCAATGTGAAAGGAACGACTAGTAGAGGTGGGGGCTAAGGATGTGTGTTCCGCTGACCCACAAATGGTTGATGTTCCAGAGAACCCAATAGTAGTTAAGGCTAACGATCTAATAGAGGCATTGGAAGGAATGTGAGCATGACTAAGACGATTTGTTGAAGAGTTTTCACAGGCTCAGCACAATAGATCACCAACACTAGTAGTGGAACTTGAAGCACATAATGAAATGTACCAATAGCCAACTAAGTACTGATGCATAGAATTGCACCTGTCTACAAATGTTAAAGATGAAGTCTCCACACCTAGCTATGAATGAAAGCCCAACATATAGGATGTAGGGATGACTTAGAACAGTAGATGTTATACCAGACTGGGACTGTATATTTTACGAAACTCACTTATTAAGAAGGATGAAAGAATAGATCTTTAAGGAGCAAGTACTATCTTGTTGGATATTCCATAAGTTACACACTCCTAAGTTAGATGGTAAGAAGTATGAATAGTGTATGCAAAGACTTTAGAGAGGAGTGTGTTATAGAAGTGAGTCAGGAGAGGATGATGCCATCATATAGAAAGGAGTGTAGCGTGCTGAATAGAATCCAAAATAAGAAGTTAAAAAGAGACATGATAAAATTGATAGAGGTAATGACTTATGAAGGTATCTTGAACACCAAAAGATTAATAGAGTATCAACAAATATCAAATTACCGAAGGAAAATTGTGAGCTTCAAACTCAAGGTTAGCTACTTTGTGAGGAGACAATAGAGTAAAATGCACATGGTTTCGATAATGACAATTTTAAAGGAGGAAGAAAAAAAAAAGGTTTAGACACGGCTAACAATTTGGGTACAACAAGAATGAGAGGCAACACAGAGGACGACTATATAGAAAAATTCAAACTGGACAACTTAGAGATCATGGAGACAACTTCGTAAAGGATGATAAAATAAACAACTATAGAAAGTAGATCATAAATTCAAGACTTGAGGAAGAAGAGAAATTAACTTTCACGAGTGACATACTTAGATTCTACATACCCATCGACACAACAATAGAAGGGTAGTGCATAGCTTGAAGAGAAAATGTTAGGAAAGACTCCCTAATATTAGAGACATGGGAAAAGTAAGACACATATAAGGCCAAAGTGACGTATCTTAAAGAATTTCATGGCATGACAAGGGCCATACCAGTCTTTGAGAAGTGTTGGGATTATGAAATGTTCAAGAGCCATAAAAGGCACAGAGTATGCAAATGATACTACAATCCACTCATGATTTGCTTTGTGGATAATAGTATGAGTATGTTCAAGTGAACAGAAGCAAAAAAAAAAAAAAGAAACTTACAAAAGTATTAATTTTGGTCAAGAGTGGTGGCATTTCTTTGCTATATAGTGTTAGAGGAAAGAATGACATCAGATCTGCCAAAAGTTAAAGTTGTCAAGAGCTAAGAATTCAGACAAATATTTGAAACTTTCTGGACCTAGAGGGATAGTAATGGAGAAATATTCTAGAGGAACATACTAAGATGGAATAAGACAATAGCCATTGTTTGGAAAATAACTAAAGTTCATCTAATTGGAAGTGAGAAACTTTTAAGGAAAGAGAAAGGGATATATATTGATAATATGATTGCATTCAGATATGAAATGATGATGCTTAAGTGAATTATGCGCGCCCATAGACAGTATGCTTGGCATAAGGATACTGTCCGTACAGCTTGCAATTTTTTTCGTTTTTCTTCGTTTTTTCATGCTTTTTCATGGAATTAACTTCCGATTTTTTGTGTAGTTTTTTATTTATACATTTACTATTTCTAATTCAATTCTAATTGTCATAATTAATTTATTTAATATTTTTGCTTGAAGTATTTTTCTAGTGTATTTAATTAAATAGAAAATTAATATTTAAGTTGGTTTTCATCATCATACTTAAATATTTGAAATTTTTCTTATATACTTAATTAAATAGGAAAATTATATTTTTTGTTGTAAATTAATTATATTAATTAATTTTGGGCCAACATTAAATTAGAATAATTTTTCCAGGATTTATTTTTATTTTAACATGCATTTTCGAAAAATTGTATTCTTAAATACTTTAAAATATTTATTGGAAATTATTACTAAGATGGAAATAATTCATATTATTTTCATATCCATCTAAGTAAAATTTATAAATATTAAATTAAAATTTATATTTAGAATTTTTCATTCTAAATTGGAAATTTTAATTAAATAAATATATATTTAAAATAAATAGATTAAATAAAGAGAATCAAAGAAAATAAAACGCTCTTTAAATAATGAGCTTTATTATTAAGATATTCGATCTCCATTGTTAGTTTTACATCGCGTTTGTTTTAGTGAGTTATCCTCCCTAATGGAGGAACATTCATTAGCAATTTTTCACTGTTTAATCTCGAAAGATAAGTAGTTTGTAGGTGTTTTATATGGTATGGATCACCCTAATGGTGGCGATCATATTTGACTTGCAAATTGCGAAACAATGGTGGAAGCTCATAAGATAGAATTGCCTTGACTCTCGCCTAAACGGGACAACGCTGAATTCCAATCTTGATCGAATAAAAGGTTGCTAGAATGTTTAACATTTTAGATGAGCTTACAACTCTATTCAATGGATGGTAGCTTTGACTCTTGCCTAAACGGGACACTGATATCGGTTTGTTGAAAACCTTAGAAATTATTTAGGATTGTATGTTTTAGTATTTTCACTTGTCATTTCTACTTGATATATGTTTAATAATTTCTGAATTGTGTATGAATTTATATTAAATCATGTTATATTCTGTTATTAAGTTCTAGTTTAATTTCGAATCTTCATTGTTGGTCTAACTTGGTTTGTTTATCTAATGAGATAAATCCCTAATGGATTTTCACCATTAGACATTCATAATAGTGTTAGATCTTGAAAGATAAATATTGTATATGCGACATCTAGCTGTTCATCAATTGATGACACCTTAGACTAGTATTTTTACGATATGAAACAAGAAGATTATATAAATAAGATTACTTTGACTTTCGCTAATCGAAGCATCATTAGATTCTTATTTATAAACGAAATTATCCTAATTCCTCTTAGCTTATTCATTTCGAATTAGCTCAATAACATATCATTGGATGAATGGTCTATACATCATATCATGTCATTCTATATGTTCTCTTAAGAAATTAAATGACGCATATGATTATAATCCCGAAATTCTATTCCCCATTGATATAAATCCTCAATCTTAGAAATCTCCTACTTGTATGGGCAAATTTGACTTAGAGTTAAATTAGTAGTGGTGGTCCAAGAAAGAATTACTCATTATATTTGGTTGAATTTAAGTCTTTGACTTTAATTTTAGAATCCAAACAGAAATTTTCTTATATTTCTATTTCTAGGAAGCAATACAGTTACACTTCACAAGGGTTTAATATCCATCTTCTATTAATGGATTCAAACTGTATGGAATATGAGTTAGGTATTCTGTGACCAGGATCCACTTGCACTATTCTAAGAATTCTTTGATGTAACTAATCCTAAGTCATCAAAAGACACTACCACATTTTTTTTTATCTATGGCATTTGTATCTTGTTCATAGTGGATTTGACAAGATCAATCTCTGCAAAGAGTTAATATGCCTTTATCCACTGAAAGTAGTTCATCTCATTCGCAGATGGATGTACATTCAGGGGTAGATATGAGTTTTTTGTTGTATTCTTAAAACGATAACTCTAGATTATACCTTTTAGCAAGAAATTTGAAATGTTTGAAAAATTTCATTAATTTCTAGCAATGGTTAAAACCATTAAGGTAAGTGGTTAAAGATCTTGCGAACTGATAGGGGTGGAGAAATAGTTAGTTGATATGCAGTTCAAAGATCATTAAATTGATTTTTGAATTATATCCAAACTCACCTCCCTAGAAATTTCGAGTTGCATGTTGATGATTAGTTACTAGTCATTGCCTAATTCCTGCTATGGTAGTACAATTTCAGAATGATGTAATGGTTGTATACTTAATGTAAATCATTACTAGATTCATGGATGACCTAATCAAAATCTTAAGAAAAGCTAGAACTGTTAACCATGGTTTGTTAGCTATTCTAAGTGATTAGGGGTGGACCATCCCATAGTCAATAGATAAGAAAGTGTTTGTTCAAACAAATACTACTTTTATAAGAAAATGACTAAGTCTGAAAATAAAGTAGCAAATAAAGGAGATATTTTTCTTGATTCCAAAAGTGTTCTATCATCTCATATGACATATGATGATCCCACTGCCTCTGTTGTCTTGTCACAACCAAAGAGGTTAATACCATTTAGTTTTCTTAAACATAATTCTTGGTACCTTGTCGTAGTGGGAGAGTTTCTAGGAACTCACCTTCTTATGACTTGGGAGACACTAGTGATTTAAAATCCATTGTGAGTTTAAACAAGTAATGGATTGTCAAGATAAGAAACTAAGAAGAAAAGCCAATAGAACTATGGTTTAATCCATTCACATGGAATAACCTAAAGTCTTCTATTACAAGGACATAAAAGGAAATTTTCGTTTATAAGTCTATTCAATGGACTTAACAAAACTTCCTTTTCCTAGTATTATAGGTTTGAGTTTATTTAAGCCTATGGCTTGTGGTATACCTGGCAATTACTTACTCTAATGCAATTAACTTACTTTAGTAAGATGCTGAAGCATTTTCTTTCTAATGGCAATCTATAGAAGCTTCACAACTTCTTAGGCATAGATTTTATTTATCTAAGGAAAAGTCTCAACTATTCCAGAAAAGATAAAGCCATGAAAGAATTTCTTAAATCAACAGTGAGAGGTCTTAGATATGCTTTTGTATGCCTTAGACCAGACACCTGCTGTTGAGTGGGAGTAATGAGTACGTATAAGATTAATCCAGGAGAAGAACATTGGAAGACAATCAAGTAAATCTTAAGATTAAGAAGAGGAACTATATGTTAGTCTATAAGGGTGTGTTTAAAACTCTTAAACTACACCACATCAGATTTCGAAATTTGCCTTTGTGCTAGAAAATTTTTCTGATAAGATGGTAATTACTCTGGGGTGGAATAGTGATTTTGGAGAAGTGTAAAAACCTATCTGAAGTCTCTAGGTCTACCAGAAAGGGACTGAATGTTAAAGTTGCAGGAAAGGTACTTATACAGTCTAAGGAAAGTTCTATACATCTTTGGCACCATTCCAAATTGCCTTAACTACTAGTGTTACTTCCTGAATAACCAAGAAGTAGTTGCCAAAGGTATAGAATCCAGTATCCCAAGAGAGTAGACATATAGAGAGGAATTTCACATTATCAATGATTTTGTGATTAAGGAAGAGTAATAGTGGAGAAAAGGTTGTGGTTAAATCAACCTTTCAGATCCTATTACAAGGAGTTTACTACTACTACACTTGATTTGTATATCGAGGTGTTGAGATTATTTGAAACGCACTTTTTATTTTATATTAGTGCAAGTGGGAGTTTGTTGGGTTTTATGCCCTAAATAAATCTCATTTCAATATAATTAGATTTACTTATTAATATAGATCAGAAATAACATTTAATGTTGCATGGTTCACAAGATTTATTTCATGATTATATGTACATATGTATGAATTCACCTGAAACCCTTTTCACATACTTGATCCTGTTTATTGTGCTGTCAACACATTGGAAAGTAAACATGACTATGTGAATAAAGTTTCCTAGATTTATCAGACATAGGGTTTTACTCATATGATAATCTACAACAGAGTTTACTTGCATTTGGAGAAGTGCTATGTTCTTTCCAGAGCGTTGGTTAAAGTAAAGCTCAGGTTGGATGCATGGAGTATGCATCGGAAGGGACCGATATTGAACTTTGACTTAGATTTATTAAACTTACCGTAATATCTATTCAAGCCAATATCGCCTAGTTGATCCTAGATCAAATGATCTTAATCCTGTGATGATTAGGCTCAATCTCAAGAGGCTATTCATGTTCTTTGATTTGTTAGTTAAGCCTACTTTTAGGTCAGGGTGATACGTACATTTTGGGAACACGGTAGTGCAATTGAGTGGGAGCGCTAACATAAACATGGAATCTATAGCTTCTATCTGGCGAATAGTAAGTAAAGGATGATCTCCTTCGAGCTTGACCGAACGAAAATAAATGGTGGAGATCTCATTTCACATAAGCTAAAATATCACTTATACGGGGTTAAGTGTTTTAAGGATTAAAATACATTGTAGGGTGTAACGGTAATCTAATCCATTTACAGTGTAGATCATTCATATAGAGGATCATTGATCAAATTAGGATTATAACAATGGATAACTAATGATGTGTCTACATGGTGGAACATATAGAACATTCTATATACTGAGAGTGCAATTCTAAGTTCTATGCGTGGATTCAACGAAGAATTAATAAGTTAGTGAATTTTAGTAATAAATTCTTGATCTACTTATTGGAAGCTCGGTTATATAGACCCATGGTCCCCGCACTAGTTGAGATAATATCACTTGTAAGACTCATGTAATTGTTGGGTTTTATGCCTTAAATAAAACTCATTTCAATATAATTAGATTTACTTATTAATATAGATCAGAAATAACATTTAATGTTGCATGGTTCACATGATTTATTTCATGATTATATGAACATAATGTATAAATTCATCTGAAACCCTTTTCACATACTTGATCCTGTTTATTGTGCTGTCAACACATTGGAAAGTAAACATGACTTAATGAATAAAGTTTCCTAGATTTATCAGACATAGGGTTTTACTGATATGATAATCTACAACAGAGTTTACTTGCATTTGGAGAAGTGCTATGTTCTTTCCAGAGCATTGGTTAAAGTAAAGCTCAGGTTGGATGCATGGAGTATGCATCAGAAGGGACCGATATTGAACTTTGACTTAGATTTATTAAACTTACCGTAATATCTATTCAAGTCAATATCGCCTAGTTGATCCTAGATCAAATGTTCTTAATCCTGTTATGATTAGGCTGAATCTTGAAAGGCTATTCGTGTTCTTCGATTTGTCAGTTAAGCCTACTTTTAGGTCAGGGTGATACGTACATTTTGGGAACACGGTAGTGCAATTGAGTGGGAGCGCTAACATAAACATGGAATTTATAGCTTCTATCTAGCGAATAGTAAGCAAAGGATGATCTCCTTCGAGCCTGACCAAACGAACATAAATGGTGGAGTACTCATTTCACATAAGCTGAAATATCATTTATACGGGGTCAAGTGTTTTAAGGATAAAATACATTGTAGGGTGTTACGGTAATCTAATCCCTTTACAGTGTAGATCATTCATATAGAGGATCATCGATCACATTAGGATTATAACAATGGATAACTAATGATGTATCTATATGGTGGAACATATAGAGCATTCTATATACTGAGAGTGCAATTCTAATTTCTATGCGTGGATTCAACGAAGAATTAATAAGTTAGTGGATTTTAGTGTTAAATTCTTGATCTACTTATTGGAAGCTCGGTTACATAGACCCATGGTCCCCGCACTAGTTGAGATAATATTGCTTGTAAGACTCATATAATTGGTTTTGATTAATCAATTATAATTCTCAAATTAGACTATGTCTATTTGTGAATTTTTCACTAAGTAAGGGCGAAATTGTAAAGAAAGAGTTTATAGGGGCATATTTGTTAATTATGATACTTTGTATGGTTCAATTAATAAATATGATAAATGACAATATTATTTAATAATTATTTATAGTTATTAAATAGTTAGAATTGGCATTTAAATGGTTGAATTAGAAAATTGGCGTTTTTGAGAAAATAAGATGAAGAAAAGGTAAAACTTCAAAATTGCAAAAAGTGAGGCCCAAATCCACTAAGCATGGCCAGCAACTTTTGTAGGCAATTTAAACTGATATTTTCATTATTTTAATGCCAAATAATTCAAACCTAACCCTAGTGGAATGCTATAAATAGATAGTGAAGGCTTCAGGAAAATTACACTTAAATTTTCTATTTTTCCTTCAGAGAAAAACCTGAGCCTTTCTCTCTCCCTATCTTTAGCTGCCACTTCTTCTTTCTCTTCCCTCTTGAATTTCGAAATTCTTAGTGTATGAGTAGTGCCCACACACAGAAAGTGATACCTCAATCATAGTGAGGAAGATCGTGAAGAAAGACTTTCAGCAAAAGGAGTTTCAGCATCAAAGATTCAGAGAAAGAGATCCAGGTTCAGATATTGATAATGCACTGCTACAGAAAGGAATCAAGAGCTAGATATCTGAACGGAAGGAGTCATATTATTCCGTTGCAACCAATGTAAGGTTTTTTAAACTTTATACGTGTTTATTTCATCGTTTTAGAAAGTTCATATTTAGGGTGTTAATAAACATATTTGTGAGTAGATCTAAGATCCTGGTAAAATAATTTCCAACAACTGGCCTCAGAGCCATGGTAATTGATTTACTTACAAGAAATTTGGACTTTAAAACGATTGTTTGTCTGTTTTTGGATGGTATCATGTTGTATTGAGTGTTATTTGATGATTGATTGATGTTTGTGAATTTTCGTGAAAAATAATTGCGATTCTGTTTCTGGAATTATTTTTATTGGATAGTATGGAAAAAATTAAGCAAGTTACTTTTTTACAGAACTCAATTTCGATTTAATTTGAATTAGTTATGATTTTTTGAAGATTCTAAAAAAATCGGGGCTGTGCTGAAATTTTCCTGCGATCGCGAAAACTGTCCGTACAGCTCACAATTTTTTCGTTTTTCTTCGATTTTTCATGGAATTAACTTCCGATTTTTTGTGTAGTTCTATATTTATACTATTACTATTCCTAATTCAATTCTAATTATCATTTTGAATTAATTTAATATTTTTTAAATTTAATTCAAGATATTAGTGTAATTTGAATTTGAAAATAGTTAGTATCTATCTTTTTGCTTAATTATCTATCTTATTTTTAAATTTGATTATGTCTTATCTTATTTTTAAATTTAAGGTCAGATTTTAAATTTTTTAAATTAAATCTTTTTTTTTTTTAAATAATTTGACCTTATTTAAATTTAAAATAAGATAACTATAACCATGTAATTTTAAATAGATATAAGATATTTTGCTAACTTTTAAATTTTGTTATTTTATTTATTTAAATTACATTTAAAATTTGAAAAAGATATTCATTTATCTTTTTTAATTTTTTATTTAATTTTTATTTATAAAATAACATTGAATTTTTTAAAAGTAGTTAGCAAATTTTGAAATGATATTTAGGTTGGTTGAAACCTAATTTTTCAAAATTGTAGGTTTAATTTTAAATTTAAATTTTTTTAAAAATTTTCGAAATTTTTTATATTTTATTTTAATTTTTCGAAAAAAAATATTTTATTTATTTAATTAATTATTTCGAAATTAATTATTTAATTTAAAATTAAATAAATCCTACATCCAACTATCCAGCTAACCTTGTTGCAGGAGTATGTGTTTTAGCTTGTGTGTAAGTTTTCAAAACCTATTATTACTTGATTGCAAATACCCATGGTTACTTTTTGCCAGATCTAATGATCTGATGGCTCCCTTGGTCAAGTTAATAATTTGTAACAGGTATATTTACAATCTTCTTTCATCTGTGTATGACCTAGCAACATGATAGGACCCATCCAAAGTGTGCCTGTGTGAGCCTATGTGTTTAATTTTATTATAGATGCATATAGGTTGCTGTTGCTAAAATAAATTATCATAGTTCTTGATAGAATTTATTTAGGCCCATTTAGTTTTTGGGCCTATTCAATTAATAACAGTTGTTCTTATTAAGGTTAAATTCCTCTCTTTTGGGCCTTGTGTGAGAGTTGGGAGCCATAGTAGCGGGTACGACATACTGAACCCAGCACCCCCTCACATGAACTACCCCAATTGTGAAGGCCCATTTGCTTGATTTGAATAACTGTACTAGGTTAATTAAACTAGTTTAACCTAATAAAATTGATTAGCAACATAATTAATTTCATTTATTTTGAAATTAATTTAAGAAAATTATAGTTTAAAGAATTTTTTATTCTAAGCTAAACTATATGTATTTTCTTGTATTTAATTAAATATAGAATTATAACCATCTAAATTTTTTCTGGAGCTTAATTTAAATTTTTCATTAAATATTCCTATTTAAGTTGATATTTAGTTGTCTACAACTAACCAACTTGAATCCGAATATCATTTGGATTTAAAATTTCAAAATTAAGTTGAGGAATTTTAGGCATTGGTTATTAAGATTCTTTAGATATTTTTTAAGTTAATATCTTTTCGAATATTAACTTAAAATGGAATATTTTAGATATTTTTTAAGTTAATATCTTCTCGAATATTAACTTAAAATGGAATATTTTCAAATTAAGTGGTTACAACTTAATTTTTGATATTTAATTAAATTTAAATTAGAAAAATATTTAGGTTCTAGATTTTTTCTAATACAACCTAAATTAGATATTTTTTCAAATTTTGTGGAAAAGATACTTAGTCAAATAAGATATTTTCTAGATAATTATTTCTAGACTACTTATTATTTCTAATATTAAATAGGAAAATATTATACATTGTGAAATTAATTATTTATATAATTAATTTTGGTACAATTTATTTTAAGTATATTTTTCCTAGTATTAAACTAGAGATTAATAATTAAGCCTTCTCTACACTTAATTATTTATTTCTTGAAATTTAATACATTTAATTAATTTGAAAATTAAATATCTAAGTTGATTTTTATCATCATACTTAAATATTTCTTTTTCATGACATTTAATTAAATAGAAAACTATTTTTAGTTTAAATTTATTTTTTTTAACTAAATTTAAATAATTTTCAAAATATATTTTTTCTTTATTTTATTAATCAAATTTCGAAATTGCATTTCTTAAATGCTGGAATTTCAAATTTTATTTGAAAAATAGATTAAGTTGTAAATTAATTATTTATTTTAATTAATTCTTGGATCAACTTAAATCAATGATTTTTTCATTTATTGATTAGTTTAAAATAAAATGAATTAAAGTATATTATTAGATATTGAATTAATTAGTCAAAGGAAAAATCTAGATAGATGATATTTTTGCTTGAAGTATTTTTCTAGTGTATTTAATTAAATAGAAAATTAATATTTAAGTTGATTTTCATCATCATACTTAAATATTTGAAATTTTTCTTATATATTTAATTAAATAGGAAAATTATATTTTTTGTTGTAAATTAATTTTATTAATTAATTTTGGGCCAACATTAAATTAGAATAATTTTTCCAGGATTTATTTTTTATTTTAACATGCATTTTTCGAAAATTGTATTCTTAAATACTTTAATTTTTCGAAATGCAATATATATTTATAGAAAATAAAATTTGAGTTGTAAATTAATTTAAATTAATTTTGTAACAACTTAAATTGAATATTTTTCTAAATATTTATTGGAAATTATTACTAAGATGGAAATAATTCATGTTATTTCATATCCATCTAAGTAAAATTTATAAATATTAAATTAAAATTTATATTTAGAATTTTTCATTCTAAATTGGAAATTTTAATTAAATAAATATATATTTAAAATAAATAGAATAAATAAAGAGAATCAAAGAAAATACAACTCACTTTAAATAATGAGCTTGATTATTATTAAGATATTCGATCTCCATTGTTGGTCTTACAAAAGTTAAATGTTTTCAATATAACCTCGAGACGCTAGACTTCGTCCCCCTATGGATGGTTATTTGTTGAACGCATTTAACACCGTAAGATTTCATTTGATAAGTGTTTTGTGAGTTTTCGTCTCTTTTTAGACTCTCCCCTACGGTGACTACTTAGAGATAAACTCATAAAACATGAAACAATGGTGGAAGCTCATAAAATAAGAATAACCTTGACTCTCGCCTACCAGGACAACGTTGGATTCTTATTTTGATCGAATAAAAGGTTGCTAGAATGGTTTCTATTTTAGATGAGCTGACAACTCTATTCAATAAATGATACTTTGACTCTCGCCTACCGGGACACTGTATCAGTTTGTTGAAAACCTTGGAAATTATTTAGGATTGTATGTTTTAGTATTTTCACTAGTCATTCCTACTTGCTATATGTTTATAATTTCTGAATTGTGTATGAATTTATATTGAACCATGTTATTTTCTGTTATTAAGTTGTAGTTTAATTTCGAATCTTCATTGTTGGTCTAACATGTTTGTTTTTCTAATGAGATAAATCCCTAATGGATTTTCACCATTAGACATACATAATAGTGTAAGATCTCGAAAGATAAATATTGTATATGCAACATCTAGCTGTTCATCAATTGATGACACCTTGAACTAGCATTTTTACAATATGAAACAAGAAGATTATATAAATAAGATTACTTTGACTTTCGCTAATCGAAGCATTGTTGGATTCTTATTTTAAACGAAATTATCCTAATTCCTCTTAGCTTATTCATTTTGAATTAGCTTCAAAATATATCATTGGATGAATGGTCTATAAATCATTTCATGTCATTATATTTTCTCTTAAGAAATTAAATGACGCATATGATTATAATCCCGAAATTCTATTCCCAATTGATATAAATCCTCAATCTTAGAAATCTCCTACTTGTATGGGCAAATCTGACTTAGAGTTTGTATTAGTAGTGCTGGTCCAAGATAGAATTACTCATTATATTTGGTATAAATTTAAGTCTTTGACTTTAATTTTAGATTTCAAATAGAAATTTTCTTATATTTCTAATTCCAGAATACAATACAGTTACACTTTCTCAAGTGTTTAATATCCATCTTCCATTAATGGATTAAAACTGTATGGAATATGAGTTAGGTATTCTGTGACCAGGATCGACTTGCTGTATTCTAAGAACTCTTTGATGTAGCTAAACCTATGTCATCAATAGACACTACCATTTTTTTTAATCTATGGCATTTGTATCTTGTTCATAGTGGATTTGACAAGATCAATCTCTGCAAAGAGTTAATATGCCTATATCCACTGAAAGTAGTTCATCTCATTCGCAGATGGATGTACATTCAGGGGTGGATATGATTTTTTCGTTGTATTCTTAAAACGATCACTCTAGATTATACCTTATGCAAAGAAATTTGAAATGTTTGAAAAATTTCATTAATTTCTAGCAATGGTTAAAACCATTAAGGTAAGTGGTTAAAGATCTTACGAACTGATAGGGGTGGAGAAATAGTTAGTAGATATGCAGTTCAAAGATCATTAATTTGATTTTTGAATTATATCCAAACTTACCTCCCCAGAATTTTCGAGTTGCATGTTGATGATTAGTTACTAGTCGTTGCCTAATTCCTTCTATGGTAATACAATTTCAGAATGATGTAATGGTTGTATACTTAATGTAAATCATTACTAGATTCATGGATGACCTAATCAAAATCTTAAGAAAAGCTAGAACTGTTAACCATGGTTTGTTAGGTATTCTAAGTGATTAGGGGTGGACTATCCCATTGTCAATAGATAAGAAAGTGTTTGATCAAACAAATACTACTTTTCTAAGAAAATGACTAAGTCTGAAAACAAGTGGCAAATAAAGGAGATATTTAATTCTTGATTCCAAAAGTGTTCTATCATCTTACATATGATGATCCCACTGCCTCTGTTGTCTTGTCACAACCAAAGAGATCAATACCATTTAGTTTTCTTCGACATAATTCACGGTACCTTGTCGTTGTGGGAGAGTTTCTAGGAACTCACCTTCTTATGACTTGGAAGACACTAGTGATTAAAATCCATTGTGAGTTTAAACAAGTAATGGATTGTCAAGATAAGAAACTAAGAAGAAAAGCCAATAGAACTATGGTTTAATCCATTCACATGGAATAACCTAAATTTCTCTATTACAATGACATAAAAGGAAATTTTAGTTAATAAGTCTATTCTATGGACTTAACAAACTTCCTGTTCCTATTATTATAGGTTTGAGTTTATCTAAACCTATGGCTTGTGGTATACCTGGTAATTACTTACTCTAATGCAAGCAACTTACTTTAGTAAGATGCTGAAGCATTTTCTTTCTAATGGCAATCTATAGAGGCTTCACAACTTCTTAGGTATAGATTTTATTTATCTAAGGAAAAGTCTTAACTATTCCAGAAAAGATAAAGCCATGAAAGAATTTCTTATATCAACAGTGAGAGGTCTTAGATATGCTTTTGTATGCCTTAGACCAGACACCTGCTGTTGCGTGGGAGTAATGAGTAGGTATCAGATTAATCCAGGAGAAGAACATTGGAACACAATCAAGTAAATCCTAAGATTAAGAAGAGGAACTATATGTTAGTCTATAAGGGTGTGTTTAAAACTCTTAGACTACACCATATCAGATTTCGAAATTTGCCTTTGTGCTAGTAAATCTTTCTGATAAGATGGTGGTTACTGTGGGGGTGGAATAGTGATTTTGGAGAAGTGTAAAAACCAATCTGAAGTCTCTAGGTCTACCAGTGAGGGACTGAATGTTAAGGTTGCAGGAAAGGTACTTATTCAGTCTAAGGAAAGTTCTATACATTTTTGGCATCATTCCAAATTGCCTTAAACTACTAGTGTTAATTTCTTGATTAACCAAAAGTAGTTGCCAAAGGTATAGAATCCAGTATCCCAAGAGAGTAGACATATAGAGAGGAATTTCACATTATCAATAATTTTGTGATTAAGGAAGAGTAATGGTGGAGAAAAGGTTGTGGTTAATTCAATCTTTCAGATCCTATTACGAGGAGTTTACTACTACTACACTTGATTTGTATATCAAGGTGTTGAGATTATTTGAAACGCACTTTTTGTTTTATATTAGTGCAAGTGGGAGTTTGTTGGGTTTTATGCCTTAAATAAAACTCATTTCAATATAATCAGATTTACTTATTAATATAGATCAGAAATAACATCTAATGTTGCATGGTTCACATGATTTATTTCATGATTATATGAACATAATGTATAAATTCATCTGAAACCCTTTTCACATACTTGATCCTGTTTATTGTGCTGTCAACACATTGGAAAGTAAACATGACTTAATGAATAAAGTTTCCTAGATTTATCAGACATAGGGTTTTACTGATATGATAATCTACAACAGAGTTTACTTGCATTTGGAGAAGTGCTATGTTCTTTCCAGAGCATTGGTTAAAGTAAAGCTCAGGTTGGATGCATGGAGTATGCATCGGAAGGGACCGATATTGAACTTTGACTTAGATTTATTAAACTTACCGTAATATCTATTCAAGTCAATATCGCCTAGTTGATCCTAGATCAAATGTTCTTAATCCTGTTATGATTAGGCTCAATCTTGAAAGGCTATTCGTGTTCTTTGATTTGTTAGTTAAGCCTACTTTTAGGTCAGGGTGATACGTACATTTTGGGAACACGGTAGTGCAATTGAGTGGGAGCGCTAACATAAACATGGAATCTATAGCTTCTATCTAGCGAATAGTAAGCAAAGGATGATCTCCTTCGAGCTTGACCAAACGAACATAAATGGTGGAGTACTCATTTCACATAAGCTGAAATATCATTTATACGGGGTCAAGTGTTTTAAGGATAAAATACATTGTAGGGTGTTACGGTAATCTAATCCCTTTACAGTGTAGATCATTCATATAGAGGATCATCGATCACATTAGGATTATAACAATGGATAACTAATGATGTGTCTATATGGTGGAACATATAGAGCATTCTATATACTGAGAGTGCAATTCTAAGTTCTATGCGTGGATTCAACGAAGAATTAATAAGTTAGTGAATTTTAGTGTTAAATTCTTGATCTACTTATTGGAAGCTCGGTTATATAGACCCATGGTCCCCGCACTAGTTGAGATAATATTGTTTGTAAGACTCATATAATTGGTTTTGATTAATCAATTATAATTCTCAAATTAGACTATGTATATTTGTGAATTTTTCACTAAGTAAGGGCAAAATTATAAAGAAAGAGTTTATAGGGGCATATTTGTTAATTATGATACTTTGTATGGTTCAATTAATAAATATGATAAAGGACAATATTATTTAATAATTATTTATAGTTATTAAATAGTTAGAATTGGCATTTAAATGGTTGAATTAGAAAATTGGCGTTTTTTGAGAAAATCAGATGTAGAAAAGGTAAAACTGCAAAATGGCAAAAAGTGAGGCCTAAATCCACTAAGCATGGCCAGCCACTTTTGTAGGCAATTTAAACTGATATTTTCATTAATTTAATGCCAAATAATTCAAACCTAACCCTAGTGGAATGCTATAAATAGATAGTGAAGGCTTCAGGTTAATTACACTTAAATTTTTTATTTTTCCTTCAGAGAAAAACCTGAGCCTTTCTCTCTCCCTATCTTTAGCTGCCACTTCTTCTTTCTCTTCCCTCTTGAATTTCGAAATTCTTAGTGTATGAGTAGTGCCCACACACAGCAAGTGATACCTCAATCATAGTGAGGAAGATCGTGAAGAAAGACTTTCAACAAAAGGAGTTTCAGCATCAAAGATTCAGAGAAAGAGATCCAGGTTCAGATATTGATAATGCTCTGCTACAGAAAGGAATCAAGAGCTAGATATCTGAACGGAAGGAGTCATATTATTCCGCTGCAACCAATGTAAGGTTTCTTAAACTTTTTAAGTGTTTATTTCATCGTTTTAGAAAGTTCATATTTAGGGTGTTAATAAACATACTTGTGAGTAGATCTAAGATCCTGGTAAAATAATTTCCAACAGTAATTGATTTTGATTAATCAATTATAATTCTCAAGTTAGACTATGTCTATTTGTGAATTTTTCCCTAAGTAAGGGCAAAATTGTAAAAAAAGAGTTTATAGGGGCATATTTGTTAATTATGATACTTAGTATGGTCCAATTAATAAATATGATAAATGATATGACAGTTATTAAATAGTTAGAATTGGCATTTAAATGGTTGAATTAGAAAATTGGCATTTTTGAGAAAATCAGATGCAAAAAAGATAAAACTGCAAAATTGCAAAAAGTGAGGCCCAAATCCACTTGTATAGGGCCGCCCACTTTTCTAGGGAATTTAAACTGATATTTTCATTATTTTAATGCCAAATAATTCAAACCTAACCCTAGTGGAATGCTATAAATAGATAGTGAAGGCTTCAGGAAAATTACACTTAAATTTCACACTTCTGATTCAGAAAAAACTGAGCCTCTCTCTCTCTCCCTATCTTTAGCCGCCACTTTGCTCTCTTCCTTCTCTCTTCAATTTCGAAATTCTTCGTGTGAGAATAGTGCCCACACACAGCAAGTGATACCTCAATCATAGTGAGGAAGATCGTGGAGAAAGACTTTCAGCAAGAAGGAGTTTCAGCACTAAAGAATCAGAGTAAGAGATCCAGGTTCAGATATTGATAATGCTCTGCTACAAAAAGGAATCAAGGGCTTAATATCTGAACGGAAGGAGTCATTATATTCCGTTGCACCCAATGTAAGGTTTCCTAAACTTTATATGTGTTTATTTCATCGTTTTAGAAAGTTCATATTTAGGGTGTTAATCAACATACTTGTGAGTAGATCTAAGATCCTAGTAAAATAATTTCCAACAAAGAGTGTGGGCCACGACAATGGCTTCTACTGCTTTAGCAAGCGGGCCACTTCTGAAATTTATGGGGTAGAAGGCATGGTTTCCAATATGGGGGATTGGAAATCTAAGTGATTTTACGTATTCAAAGTATCAAGGGTTTGGACAGATTTAAACCGTCGCGCTAGTACGTCGCATATCTCAACACTTAGTTTATATTTGTGTTACCTTATGAAGTCGTTAATATTTGTTTTTTAATGATTGCAGATAGACCAACTCGACCTGTTTTGGATCCTGCCCGTAAAGAGGTCGCTGAAGTTCTCGGTAGCCTACCCGTTCAAGATTGCGATTGGCGATTGTTGTGCACAACTGTAGAGCTGCGAGAACATAAGCTAATCCCCGAGAATGCCAGCCTTCATCAGGAACCAGTGTACAAGGAGCCTTCTGAGAAGTAGAAGGAGAGAATAGACAAACGTATATCCAAACAAACTTCTCGACAAACATCAGGTACAACATCGCGTATATTCGTAACATAACATAACATAGATTTATACTTATCTTAATGCTTGTCTTTCCAGAGATGACTTTCCTGAAGCAAGCTCCAGTCCTCAACCGAAAGCCCAAGGCTGGAATTGCGACAACATCTCCCATCATCCCGCAGAAGAGGAAGAGTGATGTTGTTGCGACTCCCACAGCTGACTCTTCTATGAAATAGGTTAGGCCTGCTAAGGACAAGGGAAGAAAGTCATGATCGACCCTACCGTCAGAGCTCGCGACTTTGTGACCCTTCAAGACAAGTTTGTGAATGATGAGTTCGTGTTGAGGGTTGAGGCGATTCCTACCGAAGAGATGATGTCGCTAGGGGCAGAACTGGCCACACAGTTTATGATTGTGTTCTCGAGGGCGTTCGTCGCTGGGTCCAAAGAAGATGATCTTTTGAAAAAGCAAAACGCTCTTCTCCAGGAGAACGTGAAGAAGTTGAAGCAGGACGCGAACTCCAAGGATAAAGACATTGAGGACCTCCAAAAAGCCAAAGAGCAGGCGGAGATTAAGGCCAACCTTTCTCAGTCGAAGGTCGAGGAATTGACTCGCGATCTGGAGACTGAAAAGGAAAATTGGAAGAAACAGTACAAATAAGATGTTTCTAACTACATTTATACGACCTTATTCAAGGTGCCAGACTTTGACTTCTCTGTTCTTGGAGTAGAAGCGGCTAAGATGGTCGAGGATTTTCACGCTATGTCGCCTACTCAGACTCAAGGGTGCAGAGGAAACCTTTTTCCTGAGGAGGCGGAGACTGCAGATGCGGAGGAAGTCGCTGATGGAGCTGCCAGTAAGGTCGCAAATCGCCCTACTGCTCCAACTGCTTAATTTATCTAAGTTTTTATTTTAATTTATCGAACCTTTTAGCGATACATGGGTACTCGCATTTTGTACTTGGAAAAATTTCATTTTGCTTTCCATTTTCTTTGAACAATATATATATCCCTTCGAGGATATTTATCTATCTGTTTTCTTTAATCGGTACATGGGTACTCGCATATTTTACAGACTTGCTTAATCTTAATCTATTTTTACAATATTAATACAACTTGGTGTAATAACTTTAAAAATGTTAAGACTTGCAAAAACTTTAAACTGTCGAGAATTCCAGAATTTTTTTTTATTATAACAAGAAATCAATAGTACAAAGTATAATTACTTTGCGAGCACTATTGATAATAATACTTAAGGCTCTTTCCATTCCAAGCCCTTTTGATCGCAGTACCATCGAGTTCTGAAAGTTGATAGATCGCGTGGCCAATTTTTTTAGCGATAAGATATGGTCCTTCCGAATTATCACCAAAAACTCCATGTGTTGGGTTTCTTGTGTTTGGCAGGACTTTTCACAGAACCAAATCTCCTCTCGTAGAGTTCGCTGCTGATAGGCCACATTCTTTAAGTGAGCCTGATCCCGCTTTTCTTCTAAAAGATCGAGTGAACCAATTGATTTTCTGTATTGTCACTAAGGTTAAATACATCTCTTCGTAGAGATCCTGTCCCAACCTCAACTGGCACCATGGCTTCGCACCCGTAAGAAAGTGAGAGGGGGTTTCACCAGTCGTGGATCTAGTTGTATTATACGACCATAGAACTTGTGGAAGTTCTTCTGGCCATACACATTTACGCTCTTCGAGCTTACCCTTGATGGTATGCCTAATTATCTTATTTACTGCCTCTGTCTGACCGTTGCTTTGTACTTATGCGACTGCTGAAAATGCTTTCTTAATGCCCAACTCATCGCATACCTGACACATCTCCTGACAGTCAAATTTTTTTCCATTGTCAGAGATTAACTTGTAAGGTATGCCGAACCTGCAGATGATGGAGCTGTACACAAACTCGCGTAATTTAGTAGTAGTGATAGCCGCAAGAAGCTTGGCTTCAGCCCTTTTTGTGAAGTAATCAACAACAACTGTGGCGTATTTCACTCTTCCTTTGCCTTTTGGTAATTCTCCAATCAGATTTATGCCCCAGACTGCGAAAGGCCAGGGACTCCTGATAGAATTTAGTTGGCTTGGTGGTTTGCTTACATAAGTAGCTATTCGTTGACATTTGTCACATTTTTTGGCAAAACTTGATGCATCTGCTCACAATGTTGGCCAGTAGTACCCTTGCCTCATTATTTTTAAAGCAAGGGAATTACCCTCTGTATGGTTGCCGCAGATGCCACCATGCACTTTGCGGAGTATATATTCGCATTCAGTCTCATCGATACATTTGAGCAGTGGTTGGCTGAAACTTCTGTGATAGAGCTTATCGCCGTAAATGACATATCGAGCGGCTCGATATCGCAATTTTCTAGCCTCTACTTTATTTTTAGGAAGAACTCCTGTTTTCAAGTAGTCTATTATTGGGGTCATCCAGGTGACCTCTTTGACTGTATCAACCTCCATTACCTCATCCCGACTGATCGTCGGATGTGTTAATACGTCAACAGAAATTACATCGAATAATTCTGCTTCTCTTGTCGAGGCCAATCGGGCCAAAGCATCTGCATGAGAATTGTGAGCACGAGGTATTTTAGAGACAATTATTTTTTAAAATTTTGGTAGTAACTCACAAGTGAGGGTGAGATATTTAGCCAAACGACCTCCTCTGGCAAGATATTCCACATTCACCTGACAAACAACAATTTGGGAATCGCTGAAGGCTTGTAAATACTCGATTTTCATCTCAAGAGCGAGTCTTAATCCTGCGATTAGAGCCTCATATTCAGCTTCATTGTTAGATGCGAGAAATTAAAATTTGAGGGCAGCATTTACCTTGAATTTACTTGGACTTATGAGGTTTATACCACCCCCTGATCCTTCACTGTTGGACGCCCGTCAACATACAAAGTCCACCCTTCATTATTTGGTACGTCAGGATCAATTCGCTCTTTTGCGATAATGGCCACTTCGTCGCTTGGGAATTCGAGTATGAAATCTATAAGGGCTTGTCCTTTGATTACAAACTTGGGTTTATACCTGATGTCGAACTGGCTTAACTCCATTGTCCATTTCAAAAATTTGCCTGAGGCCTCTGGTTTTGCTAAAACTTGCCTCAAAGAGTAGTTTGTTAAAACCCCAATGCTATGTGCTTGGAAGTAAGGTCGTAACTTTCTCGACGCAATTACCAATGCAAACACTAATTTCTCCATATGTGGATAACGGGTTACGGCATCTAAAAGACGCTTGTTGACATAATACACCGGGTACTGCCTACCCTGGTCTTCGTGGATTAGTACCAAACTAATCGCGTATTTGGACACTGGGAGGTAGATGGATAAGATTTCCCCAGGCGTCGGCTTGGAAAGAATTGGGGGCTGCCCGAAATACATTTTGAGGGCCTGAAAAGCCTCTCACATTTTTCGGTCCATTGGAACTTTTTATTTCCTTTCAAAATTTGAGAAAACTCTTTGCATTTGTTAGAGGAACGTGATATAAAGCAATTCAAAGCAACGACTTTACCTGTAAGGCTTTAAACTTCTTTTGGTTTGGTCGGAGATCGCATTTCCACCAAAGCTTTGATTTTTGCAGGATTAGCTTCGATTCCTCGCTGGTTTACCATAAAGCCGAGGAATTTTCCTGAGCTGACTCCAAAGACACACTTGAGGAGGTTGAGTCGCATTTTGTATCGTCGTAGTATCTCGAACATTGCTTGCAGGTGGGTGACATGGTCCTTTGCATGTTGAGATTTTACGAGCATATCGTCAACATATACTTTCATTGTCTCGCCAATTAGATCTGCGAACATCATGTTCACTAACCTTTGATACGTCGCTCATGAGTTTATTAAACCAAATGGCATTACCTTATAACAGTACAAACCTGGATCTATAATAAAAGAGGTATGCTCCTAGTTTGGTTCATACATCGAAATTTGATTATATCCTGAGTATGCATCAATGAAACTGAGAAGTTCATGACCTGTAGTAGCATCAACAAGTTGGTCAATGCTAGGTAAGGGAAATTTTTCCTTTGGAGATGCTTTATTTAAATCAGTGAAATCAACGCATGTGCGCCATGAGTCGTTGGGCTTGGGCATCAGTACGGGATTTGCTAACCAGTTTGGGTAGAATGACTCCCTCATGAAGCCACATGCCAAAAGGCAATCTACTTCTTCTTTGAGCGCTTGGTACCTTGCGGGGTCCATTTTGCGACGCTTTTGTCAGACACCTCGCACTTTGGGGTCAATGTTCAATCGACAATATATGACTCGCGGTGATATCCCAAACATATCTGAATGTTTCCATGTGAAAACATCCAGGTTTTGCTTGAGAAAAGTAACAAGGTTATCTCGCTGTTGAAAAGTTAGTTTAGAACAAATTTTCAAAACTTTATTATTATCAGAAGGATCGATTGGTACCTCAATTGTATCCTCCGTGGCTTGTGCTGTGTTGGTATAATCGAGGATTCTCGGATCCAAGTCTGGTTTTTCTTCATGCGGTATCTCCTCGATTCTAAATACTTCTTGTCAAGGAGGTGGTGCTTTCAACATGTATATCATGTTTACTGACTTCTTCTCTATGAGTTTCAGTGCTGCGTTGTAGGACTCTCGCGAGTCTGACTGGACTCCTCAGATGGATCCTACTCCAGCGGGGGTAGGGGATTTCATGGTGAGATGATAGATAGAGGTCACAATCTTCATCGGTTTCAAGATAGGACGGCCAATCACCGCATTATATACTGAGTACTGATCGATAACCGCAAAGTCAGCCATCAACTTGGCAGCGACAGGTGCGGTTCCTAGAGTGATTGGTAGTTTAATCATTCCCTTTAATGCAATCTTATCTCCGGTAAAACCGTAGATACTCAAAACTACTGGTCGCAAATCCTTCTCCTGTAGCCCCATTTGCTTGAAAGCTTGAAAGCTGATGAGATTCACTGAACTTCCATTGTCCACTAATATGCGGTGGACATTATCTCCTCCAATATTGGCGACGATGACTAGTGCGTCTGCGTGTGGGTGGTAAAACTTTCTGGCGTCGCTTTCCATGAAAGTTATGTCATCGCACTCCTTCTTGAATAGTTTTTCTAGCCGTTCACTCAAAATATTCACATTAGTGAGTGCCCTCTCTTTTTCCTTTTGGCATATCGTTCTTGCGACTTCCTGAAGTCTCCGGCGATGTGAGGTCCTCCAATGATTGTCAAAATATTGCGAGGAGTTCTCGAACCACTCGCATTATTGGTTTCTTCCTTGTCATCTGCTTGGGGATGACCTTCCTCATTCTTCTTCTACTTTCCAAACTTTCCTCGTCTAATTAATTCCTCGATCTCGTCCTATAAGAACCAACATTCCAATGTGGTATAGCCAATATCCTTGTGATATTTACAGAACTTTTTTGGGTCTCTCTTGTTGCGATTTCTCCTGATTGGGGGAGGCTTTCTGAAAACTCCATTCTTTCTTCAATCACGTAGATATGGTCTCGCGGGGTAGCCAATTCTGTATAGTTCACAAAGCGGGGACCTCCTTTCCTTTTTGGAGATGACTCTTTCTTCGGAGGGGATTTGGCCAACTTCAGACTTCGTTGTCTTTGAGGACTTCTTCCTCTAGGATTGCGAGATCGCGATCGCGGCACAAGGGACTCATTCTTGTCCTTTCCTCTCTCTTGCTCTGCCAGAGAATTTTTGATCCTCTTATGTGGCTCAGCCATAGCGAAGAACTGGACTAGAGATTTGGGTCTTCGAGCTTGTAGTTCTTTCCAAAAATCGGTTCTTGGCAAAACACCTGTAATCAACATGCAAACTAACGAAGACTCGGGGGCATTCTCCACTTTGGTTACTTCAGCATTAAAACGTTTAAAATAATCTTGCAATGACTCACCGACCTCTTGCTTAATATTAGCCAGAGTAGTATAAGGCGGCCTACACATCATCGTGGCTTGGAAATTTGTGAGGAAGAGGTCGACAAAGGTTTCCCATGTCGATATAGATGCTTCGGGCAATTGGCTAAACCAATTGTGGGCATTATCTTCCAGGGTTGCCGCAAGAATGCGACATTTTGCAAGCTGAGGTACCTGGTCTACTTCCATAATCGTGTTAAATTTTTTAAAAAAGTCTATGGGATTAGTGGTACCTTTATATTTCAATGATGCGGATAGTCGGAATCCCTTAGGCAACCGAGTTTGTCGTACTTCTGTGGTAAAGGGAGAAGTCCCATATAGCTTGTAAATGGGCTTTCTCTGTTGCTTGATTATCTTTAGTGCCTACAATAGAATACCCTGATCGATGCCACCTGGTAAGACGACGTTGTTCTAAGTCTTCGCGAGTGCAGTTACAACGGTAGCTATATTTGTTGGGATAACTACTCCAGTAGTCGCAGCTGGTGCGGCAGGCGGGTTGGCAAGATTGTTTATGCCCTGATCGCCCCATTGGGGATCACGAGGCTTTTCATCATTCCAGGGCATCTGGGAACGCGCCCTAAAAATTGCGTTAAGGTGATCACGAAGATCACCCCTATGAGCTTGGTATCTTCCTCCTCGGGGTGTCTCTACCAAACCCAACCTAGTATAAACGCTTGGAGTGCAACTTTGTGAGGATGAGGAGCCGGACTCAGCGTCATTTACCTCATTCCGTGACTGGGCCTGCTACGTGGGTTACATCGTTTTAGGTCCTCTTCTTGTTGTACCTCGCGGTCGAGGTTTCATGCGGCTGGATCCCTCAGCGTTGGCTGATTCAAGTCAATCCCTTCCTAGTCGATCCTTCGTTCCTTTCAAGTGCGGTTAGTTCGTCGTCTAGTATTAGTTACCTGAGGGTTATCCGAGCGGGTGGTTGGTACTCGAGGTGGACGTCGAGTCCTATTTCGTCCATCAATCTCAGCCTGTAAAGCCCACATTTGATCTTGTAATGTCGTGTATTGGTCGGTAGTTAGCTAGACAATGCCTTCAGATACCATGACATGTGTGATAGGCGGAAACTGCACCACCGTGGCCGCCAGTGTGGATGTTTCTCCAGCATGACCGACAGTTTTTGGGAATAAATTGAGAGGTGTAGTATTTGTTCATCCCACTCCTCCGTTTATGGTGTCGACGAGAGGTGTTTTGTTCTCAGAAAGTGGAACATTCATAGTGATTTTCCTTCAAAATCAACCAAGTATTACGTTCCCACAGACGGCACCAAATGGTGTTGAAGGAATTTTAACAACACCAAAATAAAATATAATAATAATATAAAGGGGAGTTTATGCGAGTACTCAACCTAGAATGGCGAGTATTCAAATTAAGGACACAAAATACTTAATAAGAACTCGAAATATAAATAACACAAGAGAGTATAAGGGTTCAGTCAGATCACGGTGTGCTTAGTCAACTGCTGCAAGGATTTATGTCTCGTTCCCATTTCACGTTGGATCACTCCTTTATATACAAAGCAAGTGTCCTTTGATTTACATAGAGATTGAATTCATTATCAATCCATTTGTACATTGAATTACAATAATTAAACTAAAAAATGTAAACATAATAAATGAAGAACAGTTTCCAGCTTAGTTCACTAAATACAGCAACACATGCGACTTCTATAGTCGGAGTTGGTTGTCCACATTCTTGCATAAGTTCACAGGCTTAAGATGCATTCGAGACTAGTCGAGTCTAGGATGTCTGCGTCCAATTGAAGTCTCTTATATGGACATCTTGTAATGAGCTGATAAACTAAGACATGCGAGTCTGTACTGGTTTATCAAGGCTGTAAGGTCAACTGGACCAGCTCGCATAGCAAAGAATCGATCTCTATGATTCGTAGGAGGATCTCGGGGATACTCGCATATTGTTGGGTTTTGTGCCCTAAATAAAACCCATTTCAATATAATCAGATTTACTTATTAATAATGATCAGAAAAAACATTTTATGTTGCGTGGTTCACATGATTTATTTCATGATTATATATATAATGTATGAATTATATCTAAGTCCAGAACATATGAATTTGTTAAAGATTATAGTGTTGTCAGCACAGTGGAATATAATCTTAATTATATGTTCGAAAGTTTATTCCCTGATTTGTTAGAACACTGGATTTAGACTGACATGGTATAATCAGCGATAGGTATTCTTACTGTTGGAAATTATTTTACCAGGATCTTAGATCTACTCACAAGTATGTTTATTAACACCCTAAATATGAACTTTCTAAAACGATAAATTAAACACATATAAAGTTTAAGAAACCTTACATTGGGTGCAGCGGAATATAATGACTCCTTCCGTTCAGATATCTAGCCCTTGATTCCTTTCTGTAGCAGAGCATTATCAATATCTGAACCTGGATCTCTTTCTCTGAATCCTTGATGCTGAAACCTCCTTCTTGCTGAAAGTCTTTCTTCACGATCTTCCTCACTATGATTGAGGTATCACTTGATGTGTGTGGGCACTACTCATACACTAAGGATTTCGAAATATTGAAGAAGAAGAGAGAGAGTGGTCAGCTAAAGATAAGGAGAGAGAGAAGGCTCAGTTTTTCTGAATAGAAAAAGTCAGAAGAAAAGTCATCTTTTTCTGAAGCCTTCACTATCTATTTATAGCATTCCACTAGGGTAAGGTTTGAATTATTTGGCATTAAAATAATGAAAATATCAGTTTAAATTTCCTACAAAAGTGGCTGGCCCTATACTAGTGGATTTGAACCTCACTTTTTGCAATTTTGCAGTTTTACCTTTTCTGCATCTGATTTTCTCAAAAACGCCAATTTTTTAATTCAACCATTTAAATGCCAATTCTAACTATTTAATAACTATAAATAATTATTAAATAATATTGTCATTTATCATATTTATTAATTGAACCATACAAAGTATCATAATTAAAAAATATGCCCCTATAAACTCTTTCTTTACAATTTCGCCCTTACTTAGTGAAAAATTCACAAATAGACATAGTCTAATTTGTGAATTATAATTGATTAATCAAAACCAATTACATGAGTCTTACAAGCAATGTTATCTCAACTAGTGGGGGGACCATGGGTCTATATAACCGAGCTTCCAATAAGTAGATCAAGAATTTAGCACTAAAATTCACTAACTTATTAATTCTTCGTTGAATCCACGCATAGAACTTAGAATTGCACTCTCAGTATATAGAATGCTCTATATGTTCCACCATATAGACACATCATTAGTTATCCATTGTTATAATCCTAATGTGATCAATGATCCTCTATATGAATGATCTACACTGTAAAGGGATTAAATTACCGTTACACCCTACAATGTATTTTATCCTTAAAACACTTGACCCCGTATAAATGATATTTCAGCTTATGTGAAATGAGTACTCCACCATTTATGTTCGTTTGGTCAAGCTCGAAGGAGATCATCCTTTGCTTACTATTCTCCAGATAGAAGCTATAGATTCCATGTTTATGCTAGCGCTCCCACTCAATTGCACTACCGTGTTCCCAAAATGTACGTATCACCCTGACCTAAAAGTAGGCTTAACTAACAAATCAAAGAACACGAATAGCCTTTCAAGATTGAGCCTAATCATAACAGGATTAAGAACATTTGATCTAGGATCAACTAGGCGATATTGACTTGAATAGATATTACGGTAAGTTTAATAAATCTAAGTCAAAATTCAATATCGGTCCCTTCCGATGCATACTCCATGCATCCAACCTGAGCTTTACTTTAACCAATGTTCTGGAAAGAACATAGTATTTCTTCAAATACAAGTAAACTCTTGTTGTAGATTATCATATCAGTAAAACCCTGTGTCTGATAAATCTAGGAAACTTTATTTACATAATCATGTTTACTTTCCAATGTGTTGACGGCACAATAAACAGGATCAAGTATGTGAAAAGGGTTTCAGATGAATTTATACATTATGTACATATAATCATGAAATAAATCATGTGAACCATGCAACATTAAATGTTATTTCTGATCTATATTAATAAGTAAATCTGATTATATTGAAATGAGTTTTATTTAGGGCATAAAACCCAACAAACTCCCACTTGCACTAATATAAAACAAAAAGTGTGTTTCAAATAATCTCAACACCTCGATATACAAATCAAGTGTAGTAGTAGTAAACTCCTCGTAATAGGATCTGAAAGGTTGAAATAAACACAACCTTTTCTCCACTATTACTTTTCCTTAATCACAAAATCATTGATAATGTGAAATTCCTCTCTATATGTCTACTCTCTTGGGATACTGGATTCTATATCTTTGGCAACTACATTTGGTTAATCAGGAAATTAACACTAGTAGTTTAAGGCAATTTGGAATGATGCCAAAAATGTATAGAACTTTCCTTAGACTGAATAAGTACCTTTCCTGCAACTTTAACATTCAGTCCCTCTCTGGTAGACCTAGAGACTTCAGATAGGTTTTTACACTTCTCTAAAATCACTATTCCACCCCCAGAGTAACCACCATCTTATCAGAAAGATTTTCTAGCACAAAGGCAAATTTCGAAATCTGATATGGTGTAGTCTAAGAGTTTTAAACACACCCTTATAGACTAACATATAGTTCCTCTTCTTTATCTTAAGATTTACTTGATTGTCTTCCAATGTTCTTCTCCTGGATTAATCTGATACCTACTCATTACTCCCACTCAACGGCGGAGTGTACGGTCTAAGGCATACAAAAGCATATCTAAGACCTCTCACTGTTGATATAAGAAATTCTTTCATGGCTTTATCTTTTCTGGAATAGTTGAGACTTTTCCTTAGATAAATAAAATCTATACCTAAGAAGTTGTGAAGCTTCTATAGATTGCCATTAGAAAGAAAATGCTTCAGCATCTTACTAAAATAAGTTGCTTACATTAGAGTAAGTAATTACCAGGTATACCACAAGCCATAGGTTTAGATAAACTCAAACCTATAATACTAGGAACAGGAAGTTTTGTTAAGTCCATTGAATGGACTTATAAACAAAAATTTCCTTTTATGTCCTTGTAATAGAAAACTTTAGGTTATTCCATGTGAATGGATTAAACCATAGTTCTATTGGCTTTTCTTCTTAGTTTCTTATCTTGACAATCCATTACTTGTTTAAACTCACAATGGATTTTAATCACTAGTGTCTCCCAAGTCATAAGAAGGTGAATTCCTAGAAATTCTCCCACTACGACAAGGTACCGTGAATTATGTCGAAGAAACCTAAATGGTATTGACCTCTTCGGTTGTGACAAGACAACAGAGGCAGTGGGATCATCATATGTTAAATAAGATGATAGAACACTTTTGAAATCAAGAATTAAATATCTCCTTTATTTGCTACTTGTTTTCAAACTTAGTCATTATCTTAGAAAAGTAGTATTTGTTTGAACAAACACTTTCTTATCTATTGACAATGGGATGGTCCACCCCTAATCACTTAGAATAGCTAACAAACCATGGTTAATGGTTCTAGCTTTTCTTAAGATTTTGATTAGGTCATCCATGAATCTAGTAATGATTTACATTAAGTATACAACCATTACATCATTCTGAAATTGTATTACCATAGAAGGAATTAGGCAACGACTAGTAACTAATCATCAACATGCAACTCGAAATTTCTGGGGAGGTAAGTTTGGATATAATTCAAAAATCAATTTAATGATCTTTGAACTGCATATCTACTTACTATTTCTCCACCCCTATCAGTTCGCAAGATCTTTAACCACTGACCTTAATGGTTTTAACCATTGCTAGAAATTAATGAAATTTTTCAAACATTTCAAATTTCTTTGCTAAAAGGTATAATCTAGAGTGATCGTTTTAAGAATACAACGAAAAACTCATATCCACCCCTGAATGTACATCCATCTGCGAATGAGATGAACTACTTTCAGTGGATATAGGCATATTAACTCTTTGCAGAGATTGATCTTGTCAAATCCACTATGAACAAGATACAAATGCCATAGATTAAGAAAAATGTGGTTGTGTCGTTTTGATGACTTAGGTATAGTTACATCAAAGAGTTTTTAGAATACTGCAAGTGGATCCTGGTCATAGAATACCTAACTCATATTCCATACAGTTTTAATCCATTAATAAAAGATGGATATTAAACACTTGAGAAAGTGTAACTGTATTGTATTCTGGAATTAGAAATATAAGAAAATTTCTGTTTGGATTCTAAAATTAAAGTCAAAGACTTAAATTCAACCAAATATAATGAGTAATTCTTTCTTGGACCACCACTACTATTTAAACTCTAAGTCAGATTTGCCCATACAAGTAGGAGATTTCTAAGATTGAGGATTTATATCAATTGGGAATAGAATTTCGGGATTATAATCATATGCGTCATATAAAATGACATGAAATGATTTATAGACCATTCATCCAATGATATGTTTTTAAAGCTAATTCGAAATGAATAAGCTAAGAGGAATTAGGATAATTTCGTTTAAAATAAGAATCCAACGATGCTTCGAATAGCGAAAGTCAAAGTAATCTTATTTATATAATCTTCTTGTTTCATATCGTAAAAATACTAGTCTAAGGTGTCATCAATTGATGAACAACTAGATGTCGCATATACAATATTTATCTTTCGAGATCTAACACTATTATGTATGTCTAATGGTGAAAATCCATTAGGGATTTATCTCATTAGAAAAACAAACATGTTAGACCAACAATGAAGATTCGAAATTAAACTACAACTTAATAACAGAAAATAACATGGTTCAATATAAATTTATACACAATTCAGAAAGTATAAGCATATAGCAAGTAGGAATGACTAGTGAAAATACTAAAACATACAATCCTAAATAATTTCCAAGGTTTTCAACAAACTGATACAGTGTCCCGGTAGGCGAGAGTCAAAGCATCATTTATTGAATAGAGTTGTCAACTCATCTAAAATAGAAACCATTCTAGCAACCTTTTATTCGATCAAGATTGGAATTCAGCGTTGTCCCGTTTAGGCGAGAGTCAAGGCAATTCTATCTTATGAGCTTCCACCATTGTTTCATAATTTGCAAGTCAAGTATGGTCGCCACCATTAGGGTGATCTATACCATACAAAACACTTACAAACTACTTATCATTCGAGATTAAACGGTGCGAAATTGCTAATGAACGTTCCTCCATTAGGGAGGATTACTCACTAAAACAAACGCGGTGTAAAACCCACAATGGAGATCGAATATCTTAATAATAATCAAGCTCATTATTTAAAGTGAGTTGTATTTTCTTTGATTCTCTTTATTTATTCTATTTATTTTAAATATATATTTATTTAATTAAAATTTCCAATTTAGAATGAAAAATTCTAAATATAAATTTTAATTTAATATTTATAAATTTTACTTAGATGGATATGAAAATAACATGAATTATTTCCATCTTAGTAATAATTTCCAATAAATATTTAGAAAAAAAATATTTAAGTTGTTACAAAATTAATTTAAATTAATTTACAACTCAAATTTAATTTTCTATAAATATATATTGCATTTCGAAAAATTAAAGTATTTAAGAATACAATTTTCGAAAAATGCATATTAAAATAAAAAATAAATACTGGAAAAATCATTCTAATTTAATGTTGGCCCAAAATTAATTAATAAAATTAATTTACAACAAAAAATATAATTTTCCTATTTAATTAAATATATAAGAAAAATTTCAAATATTTAAGTATGATGATGAAAATCAACTTAAATATTAATTTTCTATTTAATTAAATACACTAGAAAAATACTTCAAGCAAAAATATCATCTATCTAGATTTTTCTTTGACTAATTAATTCAATTTCTAATAATATACTTTAATTCAATTTATTTTAAATTAATCAATAAATGAAAAAATCATTGATTTAAGTTGATCCAAGAATTAATTAAAATAAATAATTAATTTACAACTTAATCTATTTTTCAAGATAAATTTCGAAATTCTAGCATTTAATAAATGCAATTTCGAAAATTGATTAATAAAATAAAGAAAAAATATATTTTGAAAATTATTTAAATTTAGTTGAAAAAATTAAATTTCAACTAAAAATAATTTTCTATTTAATTAAATGTCATGAAAAAGAAATATTTAAGTATCATGATGAAAATCAACTTAGATATTTAATTTTTCAAATTAATTAAATGTATTAAATTCAAGAAATAAATAATTAAGTGTAGAGAAGGCTTAATTATTAATCTCTAGTTTAATACTAGGAAAAATAAATTGTACCAAAATTAATTATTTAAATAATTAATTTCACAATGTATAATATTTTCCTATTTAATATTAGAAATAATAAGTAGTCTAGGAATAACTATCTAGAAAATATCTTATTTGACTAAGTATCTTTTCCACAAAATTTGAAAAAATATCTAATTTAAGTTGTACTAGAAAAAAAATCTAGAACTTAAATATTTTCAAATTTAAATTTAATTAAATATCAAAAATTAAGTTGTAACCACTTAATTTGAAAATATTCCATTTTAAGTTAATATTCGAAAAGATATTAACTTAAAAAATATCTAAAGAATCTTAATAACCAATGCCTAAAATTCCTCAACTTAATTTTGAAATTTGAAATTCAAAAGATATTCAGATTTAAGTTGGTTAGTTGTAGATAACTAAATATCAACTTAAATAAGAATATTTAATGAAAAATTTAAATTAAGCTCCAGAAAGAATCTAGATGGTTATAATTCTATATTTAATTAAATACAAGAAAATACATATAGTTTAGCTTAGAATAAAGAATTCTTTAAACTATAATTTTCTTAAATTAATTTCAAAATAAATGAAATTAATTATGTTGCTAATCAATTTTAATTAGGTTAAACTAGTGTAATTAACCTAGTACAGTTGTTCAAATCAGGCAAATGGGCCTTCACAATTGGGGTAGTTTGGGTGAGGGGGTGCTGGGTTCAGTATGTCGTACCCACTTCTATGGCTCCCAACTCTCACACAAGGCCCAAAAGAGAGGAATTTAACCTTAATAAGAACAACTGTTATTAATTGAATAGGCCCAAAAACTAAATGGGCCTAAATAAATTCTATCAAAAACTATGATAATTTATTTTAGCAACAACAACCTATATGCATCTATAATAAAATTAAACACATAGGCTCACACAGGCACACTTTGGATGGGTCCTATCATGTTGCTAGGTCATACACAGATGAAAGAAGATTGTAAATTATACCTGTTACAAATTATTAACTTGACCAAGGGAGCCATCAGATCATTAGATCTGGCAAAAAGTAACCATGGCTATTTGCAATCAAGTAATAGTAGGTTTTGAAAACTTACACATAAGCTAAAACACATACTCCTGCAACAAGGTTAGCTGGATAGTTGGATGTAGGATTTATTTAATTTTAAATTAAATATTTAATTTCGAAAATATTATTAAAATGGATTTTCAAAAAAAAATTAAAAAAAATTTCGAAAATTAATTAAATATTTAAATTTAAAATTAAACCTACAATTTTGAAAAATTAGGTTTGAACCAACCTAAATATCATTTCAAAAATTTGCTAACTACTTTTAAATTTTAAATATTATTTTATAAATAAAAATTAAATAAAAAATTAGAAAAGATAAATAAATATCTTTTTCAAATTTTAAATGTAATTTAAATAAATAAAATAACAAAATTTAAAAAATTAGCAAAATATCTTATATCTATTTAAAATTACATGATTATAAATATCTTATTTTAAATTTAAATATGGTCAAAATATCTAAAAAGATTTAAAAAAAAATCTTAAAAGATAAGATATTTTTAAATATCTTAAAAGATAAGATATTTTAAAATATCTTAAAAGATTTTATAAATATCTTAAAAAGATATTTTTAAAATATCTTAAAAGATATTATAAATATCTTAAAAGATATTATAAATATCTAAAAAATCTGACCTTAAATTTAAAAAAAATATAATCAAATTTAAAAATAAGATAGATTTTTAAGCAAAAAGATAAATACTAATTCTATTCGAATTCAAATTACACTAATATCTTGAATTAATTTTAAAAAAAATTAAATTAATTCAAAATGATAATTAGAATTGAATTAGGAATAGTAATAGTATATATATACAAAACCATACAAAAATTTGGAAGTTAATTCCATGAAAAGGTATGAAAAATTGAAGAAAAAAGGAAAAAATCCGAAACTGTACGGACAGTTCTGCGATCGCAGAAAAATATCAGCACAGCCCCGATTTTGTCAAATCTTCAAAAAATCATAACTAATTCAAATAAAATCCAAATTGAGTTCTGTAAAAGGCTAACTTGCTTAATTTTTTCCATACTATCCAATAAAAATAATTCCAGAATCGAAATCACAATTATTTTTCACGAAAATTTCACAAACATCAATCATTCATCAAATAACACTCAATACAACATGATACCATCCAAAGAACATACAAACAATCATTTTAAAGTCCAAATTTCATGCAAGTAAATCAATTACCATGGCTCTGATACCAGTTGTTGGAAATTATTTTACCAGGATCTTAGATCTACTCACAAGTATGTTTATTAACACCCTAAATATGAACTTTCTAAAACGATAAATTAAACACATATAAAGTTTAAGAAACCTTACATTGGGTGCAGCGGAATATAATGACTCCTTCCGTTCAGATATCTAGCCCTTGATTCCTTTTTGTAGCAGAGCATTATCAATATCTGAACCTGGATCTCTTTCTCTGAATCCTTGATGCTGAAACCTCCTTCTTGCTGAAAGTCTTTCTTCACGATCTTCCTCACTATGATTGAGGTATCACTTGATGTGTGTGGGCACTACTCATACACTAAGGATTTCGAAATATTGAAGAAGAAGAGAGAGAGTGGTCAGCTAAAGATAGGGAGAGAGAGAAGGCTCAGTTTTTCTGAATAGAAAAAGTCAGAAGAAAAGTCATCTTTTTCTGAAGCCTTCACTATCTATTTATAGCATTCCACTAGGGTAAGGTTTGAATTATTTGGCATTAAAATAATGAAAATATCAGTTTAAATTTCCTACAAAAGTGGCTGGCCCTATACTAGTGGATTTGAACCTCACTTTTTACAATTTTGCAGTTTTACCTTTTCTGCATCTGATTTTCTCAAAAACGCCAATTTTTTAATTCAACCATTTAAATGCCAATTCTAACTATTTAATAACTATAAATAATTATTAAATAATATTGTCATTTATCATATTTATTAATTGAACCATACAAAGTATCATAATTAAAAAATATGCCCCTATAAACTCTTTCTTTACAATTTCGCCCTTACTTAGTGAAAAATTCACAAATAGACATAGTCTAATTTGTGAATTATAATTGATTAATCAAAACCAATTACATGAGTCTTACAAGCAATGTTATCTCAACTAGTGGGGGGACCATGGGTCTATATAACCGAGCTTCCAATAAGTAGATCAAGAATTTAGCACTAAAATTCACTAACTTATTAATTCTTCGTTGAATCCACGCATAGAACTTAGAATTGCACTCTCAGTATATAGAATGCTCTATATGTTCCACCATATAGACACATCATTAGTTATCCATTGTTATAATCCTAATGTGATCAATGATCCTCTATATGAATGATCTACACTGTAAAGGGATTAAATTACCGTTACACCCTACAATGTATTTTATCCTTAAAACACTTGACCCCGTATAAATGATATTTCAGCTTATGTGAAATGAGTACTCCACCATTTATGTTCGTTTGGTCAAGCTCGAAGGAGATCATCCGTTGCTTACTATTCTCCAGATAGAAGCTATAGATTCCATGTTTATGCTAGCGCTCCCACTCAATTGCACTACCGTGTTCCCAAAATGTACGTATCACCCTGACCTAAAAGTAGGCTTAACTAACAAATCAAAGAACACGAATAGCCTTTCAAGATTGAGCCTAATCATAACAGGATTAAGAACATTTGATCTAGGATCAACTAGGCGATATTGACTTGAATAGATATTACGGTAAGTTTAATAAATCTAAGTCAAAATTCAATATCGGTCCCTTCCAATGCATACTCCATGCATCCAACCTGAGCTTTACTTTAACCAATGTTCTGGAAAGAACATAGTATTTCTTCAAATACAAGTAAACTCTTGTTGTAGATTATCATATCAGTAAAACCCTGTGTCTGATAAATCTAGGAAACTTTATTTACATAATCATGTTTACTTTCCAATGTGTTGACGGCACAATAAACAGGATCAAGTATGTGAAAAGGGTTTCAGATGAATTTATACATTATGTACATATAATCATGAAATAAATCATGTGAATCATGCAACATTAAATGTTATTTCTGATCTATATTAATAAGTAAATCTGATTATATTGAAATGAGTTTTATTTAGGGCATAAAACCCAACACTTACACCTTCAAAAAGTGTTATGTCCTTTCCAGGACATTGGCAAAGTTTACCAGTATCGGATGTATGGAGTATACATCGGAAGGGAGCGATATTGAACTTTGATTAGATATATTAAAATTTACCGTAATATCTATTCAATTCAATATCACCTATTGATCCTAGATCAAATGATCTTAATCCTGATAAGGTTAGGTTCGATCTCAAGAGTACTATACATGTTCTTTGATTTGTTAGTTAAGCCTACTTTTGGGTCAGGGTGATACGTACATTTTGGGAACATGATAGTATAATTGAGTAGGAGCGCTACTATAAATATGGAATCTATAACTTCTATAGGAATTTAGAAGTGAAACGATGATATCTTTCGAGCTTGGCTAAACAGAGATAAATGGTGGAGATCTCATTTCACTTTGCTGAAATATCATTTATACGGAGCTAAGTGTTTTAAGGATAAAATACATTGAAGGTGTAACGGTAACTTAGTGCCTTTTCAATGTAGATCATCTATTAGCGGGTCATTGATCAAATTAGGATTATAACAATGGATAACTAATGACGTGTCTATATCATGGAACATATAGAGCGTTCTATATGACTGAGAGGTGCAATTCCAAGTTCTAAGTGTGGATTCAATAAGGAATTAATAAGTTAGGTAATTTACTTAGTAAATTCAGTTCGACTTATTGGAAGCTCGGTTATATAGACCCATGGTCCCCATACTAGTTGAGACCATACTGCTTGTAAGACTCAGTTAATTGATTTCGATTAATCAATTATAATTCTAAAGTTAGACTATGTCTACTTTATGAATTTTCACTAAGCAATGGCAAAATTGTAAAGAAAAGAGATTCTAGGTTTATTTATTAATTAAGAGACTTTACATGTCTAAATTAATAAATATATTAAACGGCAATATTATTTAATAATTATTTTTAAGTTATTAAATAATTAGAATTGGCATTTAAATGATTAAATTGGAAAATTGGCATTTTTGAGAAAATGGGTATGAAAAATAACAAAATGGTAAAATTTCAAAGTGAGGCCCAATATCCCTTGTTTGGCCGCCCACTATGCATAGAAATTACCATTTATAGTTTTCATTATTTTAATGCCATACAATTCTAACCTAAACCTAGATGGCATTCTATAAATAGAAAGTGTTTGCTTCAGGAAACCTTGCAGTTGCATCTCATTCCTTCAGAGCAAACTTTCTACACGCCACTTTCTCTCTCTTTTCCTCTCTACAATTTCGAAATCCTTGAGTGCTAGAGTAGTGTCCACACACATCAAGTGGTACCTCAATCGTAGTGTGTAAGACTGTGGAAAATCAACCATCAAAGAAGGAGAGAAAGAGATCCAGATTCAGATCTTGATTATGCTCTGCTACAGAAAGGAATCAAGGGCTAGAGATCTGAATGGAAGGAGTCATTATATTCCGCTGCACCCAATGTAAGGTTTTCTTAAACTCTTATGTGTTTATTTCATTGTTTTAGAATTCATATTAGGATGTTAAGGAAACATACTTGGTAGTAAATCTAGATCCTGGTAAAATATTTCCAACACATATATCCTAGTACATGCAAGTCTTAAACCATTCCTTGGTCCTACATTATGCGAGACATACAAATGCGACTAGACTCGGTCATGGTCGCATCATCTCGCTGAATTTGGCTCAGACGAGGTTCATATTCGAGGGGTCTCTCATTGACACCTCAACTCTCCTCGAGGAGAGTGAATACATGTGTCTTTTTAATAGGAGTCCGGTCTCGAGTTTCTAGGTGATAAAATCTCAGTATAACACTTAAAACCGAGTCTACATTATTATAGGGGACTTGGCTGGACCTTCTTGCTCTGCTTCAACATCCTCTTCCTCGCCTGATTCTTCCTTCTCGGTCTTCTGGCAAAAGGCAAGCATATCCTCAACCTTGTCACCCAAAAAGCCGAAGTCCAACTCGGGGTTGAATGACCAAATTTGATAAACAGTCCTCCTACCAATATTGTTGACCCTCTCTTTGGTTTCAGCCTCCAACTCTGTTAGCTTCTGGTCGTTATCAACTTGTTTGTTAAGGAGATCAACTTGGAGAGACTTAAGAGAATCCTCGAGTTCCTTGATCTTCTGTTGGTCGGCTTGATGCTGCTTTCTTGCTTCTTCTTTTTCGTAAGAGACCTCAGCTTCGGAATCGCTCCACTTCTTCGCCACAACATCCTTATGTCCCTAACTTTGCGAAGCTCAGTCTCGAGCCTTTAAACCCACTGAGACGACCAGTGATGTGTGGCGTGGACAAGAAAAGAAGCATGTGAGGAAAGGGCAAACTAAAGTTAGTAAAGAGGGCAAAATAAGGAAGAGTAGAAACGAGGAAGTCAGAAGATTAACCTGATGCAGAAGCTCACAACTTCTTTTGGCCAAGTCTTCCGTACTGCCTCAAATAGCAAGATCCCAGTTGCTGGATCCAAGCGTCAAGAGGTTGGGCCAAGTGTTGGTAGTATGCTGCGAGCTCAGTTGTGACCCCTCAATTCCAACTTCGGGGGGTAGAGGGCAAGAAGACTCGAGGAGAACCACCTCCGCACGAGAATTTGAGAATTTAACTTGGTGCACCGACCCAGTGGGTTGTTCCTCGACATTCCCTGTAGCAGAGACCTCAATCCCTACAACAGAGACCTCAATCCCTGCAGCAGAGACCTCATTCCCTACCTCGGGAGACTTAGCAGCCTCGATAGTAAGCTGGCTCGGGGATTTTTTCTTGTTGGCCTTGGTCTTGGTCCTTTTGGGTTCCTTGAGGAATCCGAGGCCTCATCAGCTTGGACTACCCTCTTCTTGGATCTCTTGTCGGCTGGGGGAGGACTTTTGAACAGATTCTCCAAGTCCACGTCCATATCTACAAAGCAAGAGGAACTCATTAACACTAAGTTAAAATTTATAAGAATGTGGAAGAACTCCCACTTAGGAGGGTTACCATATTCTTCAGAGGATGGCGAGGAAGGATTATAATATTCACTAAACTCCCTAGATCATGTGATCTTAAATATGTCATGAGGGTTTAGTAGATCTAAGTCCTAGCTTGAATCTATGTGACTCGCTCTATCCAACATGGTTCCATACTGTTACAGCCAATTTGAGCATGAAATTGTGGGTACCAACTATCGAACCTATGAGAGATGCGATCTATGAGGAGAGGGTTCCTAATGATAAAATTATACCGACTATGTCGAAAGGAGACTAAGGTATACGTTCAGCCCTAAGCACTGTGGGCGACCACCCACATTGATTACCTCAGGATCTTCCATCTACCCGAGGAGGGACTCTCTCGAGATAGTGTGCGCGAGCCACAAAGTCATCACTTTCCTCTTCTTCTGGGACAAGGACCTTTTGCCACAAGGTATACTTGGGTATTTTATAATCGCAAGTATACTCGTCCGAAGCAAGGAGGCCAACGTTCTTCAGGTTCTGCTCATTTAGCAAGAAATCTGTAGCTCGCAACCCATATGGCAAGCTCAGTAAGGTTTTGTGACGCTCGACTATCTCTGGGGTAGGAACTGGCCTCCGAGGAACCACTGGAAATAGATAAAAATTCAGTAAGCAACTTTAAAAACTACAAGTTAATATGAATGATTTCGCAAGGAAAGGAACTTACGTATGATTCGGAAGGCAGTAATGTTTATTGGAGATAAACTCGTCGTCCAAAAGAAGTCCTCTTTAAAATTTGTCTTGTTAGGCAAACTAACTATGAGCTTGCGGTCGCCAGTATAGGCCCCGAGATAATAGAAGCCCCCCGTAGCATTCTTTCTCGTAGGAACGGCTTTGACAGAGTAAAAGTAGGCTATCTCCAAAGGAGTAGGGCACAACCAGCCTAAGATGTGATACAGAACCTTGAGGCTCACAAGGATCCTGTATGAAGTGGGATTTAGCTGGAATGGGGAAACCTCAAGGTAGTTGCAGTAGTCCTTAAAGTAATCATTGAGGGTAAGAACCGCTCCAGCATTGATATGCTCAAAACTCTAAGTTCAAACACTCGAAGAGTTACTCGTGCAGGGACCACTACACTCCTCGCGTATTATTCTTTCTAGAGGAAAACAACTGAATTCCCCAAGTGCCACTGACCTTATAACGCACACTTTACGCTGCTTAATGCCGCAAGACTGTAGGATGCCACCAAAGTAGGCCCCAATAGACCTAACCTTGGACTCGATAAGTTCTGCCTCGAAGGTAACATTGGGGTCCTGAGGGGTCTTTGATTTGCGGGGCTTATGAGACGTGATTTCAAACTCAAGATCACCTGGTTCAAAAGTAATAGTGACGTTGGGTAAAAACATAGGTCTTGCGAGTGGAATAGAAGATAAACTCATGGGTTCAGGCGAGGTCTTGTCTCGCAAAAAGCGATGCTTTCCCTCAAAAATTTCTTGCAAGAATCGGCTATAACGACTGGCAGTCTCTTGTTGGGTTTTATGCCCTAAATAAAACTCTATTTCAATGTAATCTAGATTATTCAATATCAATAAAGTAACAGAAGTATTTTTCATTCATTTGTGTATGTTCTGGTTCACTTAATCAATTGTTTGTCTATTTGATTTGTAAATTCATCCAAACCCCTTTCACATACTTGATCATGTTTATTGTGTTGTCAACACAGTGGAAAGTAAACATGACTAGGTGAATAAAGTATTCCTAGAGTTATCAGAACACTGGGTTTTACTGATATGACAATCTACAACAGAGTTTACTTACATTTGGAGAAATGCTATGTTCTTTCCAGAACATTGGTTAAAGTAAAGCTCAGGTTGGATTCATGGAGTATGCATTGGAATGGACCGATATTGAACTTTGAAATAGATTTATAAAACTTACCGTAAATATCTATTCAATTCAATATCACTAAGTTGATCCTAGATCACATGATCGAAATCCTGATATGGTTAGGCTCAATCTCAAGAGTGTTATTCGTGTTCTTTGATTTGTTAGTTAAGCCTACTTTTGGGTCAGGGTGATACGTACATTTTGGGAACACGGTAGTGCGATTGAGTGGGAGCACTAACATAAATATGGAATCTATAGCTTCTATCTGGCGATTAGTAAGCAAAAGGTGATTTCCTTCGAGCTTAACCAAACAAGATAAATGATTGAGTACTCATTTCACTTAGTTGAAATATCATTTATACAGGGTTAAGTGTTTTAAGGATAAAATACATTGTAGGGTGTTACGGTAATTTAGTCCCTTTACAGTGTAAATCATCCATATAGAGGATCATTGATCACATTAGGATTATAACAATGGATAACTAATGATGTGTCTATATGGTGGAACATATAGAGCATTCTATATACTGAGAGTGCAATTCTAAGTTCTATGCGTGGATTCAACGAAGAATTAATAAGTCAGTGAATTTAAGTAGTAAATTCTAGATCTGCTTATTGGAAGCTCGGATATATAGACCCATGGCCCCCCCACTAGTTGAGATAATATTACTTGTAAGACTCATTTAATTGATTTTAATTAATCAATTATAATTCTCAACATAGACTGTGTCTATTTGAGAATTTATCACTTATTAAGGGCAAAACAGTAAATAGAGATTTAGAAGGGCATATTTATTAATTAGAAAACTTTAATTAGTTTTATTATTAATAAAATAAATGACAATATATTATTTGATAATTAATTTTAATTATTAAATAATTAGATTTGACATTTATGTGGTTGAACAAAGGAATTGGCAGTTTTTGACAAAACAAGAAACTATCAATGTAGGAAAAGGAAAGTTGGAGAAGTGGCAAGCCTTGTTTCCACAATGCCGAGGCCGGCCACTTAAGCTTCCCTTTTCTCATTGATTTTTCAATTTTAAATGTCAATTGATTCAACCATAGCCCTGGGTGGTCTTCTATAAATAGAAGGCAAAGGCTTCAGTTTTGAATACACATTATTCTGACAGAATTTTCTCACTCAAAACTCTCTCTGAGTCGCCACCCTCTCTCTCTCTATTCCTTCACTGTTTCGAAATCTATAAGTGTTAGAGTAGTGCCCACACACATCAAGTAATACATCATGTCATAGTGAGGAAGGCTGTGCAGAATTCAGAAACAACAAAGAAGGACTATCGGGCTCAGATCTTGATTATACTCTGCTACAGAAAGGAATCAAGGGTTAGAGATCTGAGTGGGAGGAGACATATATTCCGATGCACCCAATGTAAGATTTTTGATACTTTTATGTGTTTAATTTTCCATCGTTTTAGAAGTTCATATTTAGGTTGTTAAATCAACATACTTGTGAGTAGATCTAAGTTCCTGGTAAAATAACTTCCAACATCTCTTCTTGGTTCAACTTAATCAAATGGTCTCTAATCCTGGCATCATTTATTTCTAATTTGGACTGAGGTTCGAAATTTATGGGTTTATGTGGGCAAGCTATATGTTTAGGATATTCCGGTGCGTGAACCAGATTGGGACATCTCTACAAAAGAAAGACAATCCAAATTTCTGGATGAAATTTATCAAATGAGAGGCTTAAGGAATATAACAAACCTAAACTATCTCTAACCCTAAAAATCACCCAGGAGATACGAACCTTAATTGTTAAACGAAATCAAGTAATGGAATGTAAGACAAGTCATAACTCAAATAAAAGAAAAGAGAGAACAAGATACTTACTATTTGAAGTCGAAAAGCTGGATTCCGGAGACTTCTGCGAATGGAGATGTGACGACCAAAGGGATAAGTTTTTTGAGAACCGAGAGTACAAAAGCAAGTCCGAGTAAATTTGCATGAAGAATGCCAAAGATAGGGATGGTATGCATAGATTCAAAAAGCTCGAGTGGAAGTTTCAGAAAGCTTAAATTTTTTGGAGAAGATGAAAATGGTAGAAAGTTTGATTCTTACTGTTTTATACTCTATATTTTTCAACCATCAGATCATAATATGGAAGATCTAAGGGATGAAAATAGAAGAAAAGTGGAAAAGACAGCCCATTAATGCTATTGATGTGTATTGGAACTATAAAATTGCCAAAATTAGAGAACATGCATTTTTCAAAAGAGATTATGACAAATATACCCTCTGTAATCATTAAAAAGCACTTTTTCATAAAAAGAACTTTTTAAGGGGCAATTGTTATACCCAAAATTCGTCTAGCACTTCAGAGGAGGACACGTGGCAAACTAGGAGAATACGAACTAACAAATATAATGATATTTATATTTAAAAATGGAATAACTCATTAAATGCGGAATTGACATAGTATATTTACAACTTGCTGACTGTAAGGTCTTAAGCGAGATAAAGATATACGAACTGTTGCCTTGTGTGTTAACGAGAAACCATACGACATCAGTAGTGCAAGGCGAGGCATCAACCTCGCTACGCATGAAGAGACATAGACGAGACATGATGATTGTTAAGACACGTAACGTATAAATACACATTATACAAACTAAGCATAACAGCCGAACGAATCCAAAACAACGAATAGTGAGGCATCCATTTCGCTATAGGAAGGCACACTCATGGTATCTTCACTAATCAGCTCCAGACATCCTTCAATAAGATCCACAGCTCCGTCAAGTCAGCTCTCTCAGATAGAAGCTGACATTCAAATGATGTTGACTGCTGAAGTTCATCTTGTCACCAAGAACTGCGATTGTCAGATGGAGCGTTATGTCTTCAATAGCATAAACGACGAGACTTACATTATCAACCTCGGAAAGACATGGGAAAAGCTCTGGCTCGATACCAGGGTTATTGTTGCTATGCTTCTAGCGAGATGTCCTAGAATGATACGCTTTACAACTTATTTAATGCATGTATGCACTGACCCAGTAAAAGCGGACAAATCATAGCTGTGTGATTTTTAAATAATAACCGCATTTATTTTACATGGGACGTAATCAAATCCCACAAAACCAGGGGATTATTATTGTAAGATATCAGTCTGATTTGTAATTAACTGCCCTCCTATGTAACTATAAATAGGAGCAGTTTACACTGAAAAAAGGACGAAAAAATTCATTAGAGAAAAAGCGCTAGAATTGTATCAGAAATCTAATATGATTGACTCGTGGACTATGCAGAATTTTAACTGCAAAACCACATAAAAAAAACTTTGTGTTCTTTATTTTTCTTTACTGCTATTATTTTTTGTGCAAATTCATCCCGATTTAGGCTTTAATATAGTTAACGAAAATCTACGTTAACAACAATTATTTGTTTCATTAAAAAATAAGTTGTAATTAGGTTGTTTTTATGATGTTTTTTTTTTTGGTTATAAAGTATATATCGACTAAAGAATAAAATTTAATTACAATTCGTCTATGATTGTCAATATAATTTGATTTAAAAAAAATAACAAAACAATTCGTCCGTTAGTTGAAAACAACAAAGACATAACTAAAACAAATTCTTCTTTGGATCCTTGGAGGAGCCTCATCATCACTATCAACAAAATCTATTTTTTTCATGCGAGCATACTTGAAGAATAACACAACTAGCCTATCACAGTGTTTTTCAGCATCAAATATCGAAAGAATAAGTTTTATATCAATGAAGTATTCAGCAAACGATACCACAAAACAACCGCAGTTACTGGAAAACAACATCAAAAAAATCACATAACGGAAAATACCTAAAAAATAACAAAACAACACTAACAAAAAAACTTTAAATAACTTACTTCAGCGATTATTGAGGTGAAGCATCAACCTTAACAACATTAAAAGGCTCCAAAGAAACCGATTTGTTATCCTTTTTAAACTCATCAAACAAAGAAAAAAAATACGACAATAGCACCGAAAATGGCTGACAAGCTTTCGTAACAGCACTATCTTTCATAGCAGTTGACAAAGAGTTGTACATGTACAAACGCCTTTTCTCAACATTTAAATGAGCATGAATCCAATGTGATTTGGACTCCATATGGATAATAAACAAAATATGATTGCACAAATACCAAAGAGCGCCATACAAAATCTTTTTACCTCTAATATAATCAGTAATGGCATGTTGAACAGTTATCAAATAAGGATCTTTTTTCTTTGATGCAACATAAGTTAAACAACTTACAAAATCAGTTAAACATTGGTCAGGATATGTAAGCTTATGAAACTACATCTTGGATGCAACATCTTCTACACGAAAATGAAATGGTAGAACAATCTTATCCTTGCCCTTCAAGTAAACCTTGTCCTTGTCATTGCTAAAATAAAAAAAATGAAAATAACAAGAAAAAAAATATTTCTAAAAATAAAGAAACATGAAACAAAAAAAAAAGATTAAACAAAATCACATACTGGTCTTTCTTTGTTCGACGATCTTTACCTAGCCATAAGTCAAAATCATTCTCGTCTCTATGTTCAACATCTTCTCCAATTTTATCATCAAGAGACACAAACCAGGTACATACTTAACAACTCCATAACCAGATCTATCTTTAGAACTTGAAATCGAAGAGTCAAACTCCATAAAGAGAGACGTCAAAGCTACTGGGTTCTTAGATTTCCTCTTTTCAACAACAGAAGTTTCCTCAATTGCAATAGGATCATATTCTACAACTTGAATTTTAGAATCTACACAAACACCTGTTGAAACCATCTATATATAAACAAATATGTATAAAAATAGAAAGTTAGTCATTAAATAAACAGCTTTTGAGCTACTAAAAATAGAAAAATAACCATACCACAACACCAACAACAGGAGGCTCCTTAATCTCAATATCTTCAGTATCTGGAACTTGGTTACCAGAATCACCACCAATCTCACCTAAAGTCATCTGTATAATTTTTTATTTATAAAAAAATTAGAAGAAGCCTAGAAATTCACAACCATAAAACAGCCAGAAATTAAAAAACAAACAACATTACCATAATCTCAACAACTTTCACACCCGACTGAACAGTAGCCTCAACAACAATTTGAGTAACTCCGTCATTGACATCAATAAAATTCTTGATGATAAAAAAATACAAAAATAAGAATAAAAAAAATGTAATTTTTTGGGAAGATAAAAAGAAACTTAAGAATAATTCTAAACAAACTAAACAACAAGAAAAACAAACAGTAAAATAAAGAAACATACAACATGGTTAAATATAATAACCATAATCAAAATATAATCATTCTAAAAATATAAGAAGTACATAAAAAGAGTTTGAATAATAGTAGCAACTTAATACATAAAAAGACTCCAAAATATAAAACAACATAAAAAAACTAATCCATAAACTAAATGGAATTAAAATAAAATATAGTATACAAAGTAACTAAAACCTAGTTACATTCTACCTTCTTCTCACTATCATCGCATTTATCATCACTGCCCTTCTCATATTTTCCTTTGGACTCAGAATCTTCATTATCATCCTCATCTTTTTGCTCTCCATCACTACCCTCCTCCTCTTCATCACCACTACCTTCATCCAAATCTTCATCTTCAGCATCTTGCTCTTCTTCATTATCATCTGCTTCTTCATTACCCTCTGAATTAATATCTTCTTCATTATTACTTCCACCATCCTCATTAGAAGAGTCACTGCCTTTGTCCTGTTAAAAATTTGTAAGCAAAAACATATATAAGCAACTAAAACAAAACTTAAAAACAATCATAAGAAACTATCATACCTTAGCAACAGAATCAACCAACACAGATGAGAACTGTGTCTGCATTGTAGCCATGTGGGTAGCAAAAGAAACAAATTGGGCAGCAACAAACTCTTTCAACTCAATCAAATTAGATGAAATCTTCTGCTGGGAAGTGTGCAGCAAATCAATCTTAAGCTCTAGACTATCCACTTTTCTAGAAAAACTATTAAGTTTGATGGATATGTCACTCTCCACCACAGAAGATTGTTCCTGAATAGGCTCACTCTTGTAAAAAAAAAGTGTAATCAGTGTCAAACTTAAACCTGCTCAATTTTAAGAATTTAAACTCAGCAGAAGTGGGTTTCATATTAGATAGTTGCAACTGGAAAAACATAAAAGTAAAATTGTCAATATGATTTTTACTAACAATATTAAACAACTAAGAATAATAAAAAAAAAAACAAAACAAAAAACAAAAGTACCTTGTCTTTGGAAACATTAAAAATCGTAGTCTTCAAAATTTTGAAAGTTGGTTGGCTGCTACAAGTCCACTAAATAATCCTTGGAATACTAGAAATTTTCTTTTGGCAGTACTTACCATTCATATATTTTCAACACTCATAAAACTAAACTTGGAATAAATGAGGACAACCGATCAAAGTATAAAATATACTTGACCTCTTTCTCAAACTCTTCGCCTTTCTCACATTTTCAACCCAACTGTCAAGCTTACATTTCAACGACGAAATGGTCAATTCAAAAGAACTTTGTTCCCAAGCAAACTGATCATGCCTACTGTTAACGCAGATTTTCGTTAACTATATTTGAGCCTAAATGGTGATAGACTTGCACAGAAAATAGAAATAGTAAAGAAAAAACAGTAAGAACATGAAGGTTTTTACGTGGTTTTGCAGTTAAAATTATGCATAGTCCATGAGTCAATCTTATTAGATTTATGATACATCTCTAGGGTCTTTTCTCTTATGAATTTTTCGTCTCTTTTTTAGTCTGACTGGCCTCTATTTATAATTACATCATGGGGCCGTTAATTACATAGGAGGGTAGTTAATTACCATATTGATTGATATTTTACAACAAGTATCCCCTAAAATCATGGGATTCCATCACATTCCACATAAAATATGTGCGGTTGATATCTGAAAATCACACAGTTGTGATTGGTCCACTTTTACTGGGTCAATATAAATGTGTATTAAATATGGTACAAATCGTACCGTTTTGGGACATCTCGCTGGGAATATAACAACAACAATTCTGGTAGCAAACTAGAGCTTTTCCCACACCTTTCTGAGGTTGATAATGTGAGCCTCGTGATTTATGATATTGAAGTCATAACGCTCCATCTGACAATTGCAGTTCTAGGCGACAAGGTGAACTTCAACAGCCAACATCATTTGAATGTCAACTTCTATCCAAGAGAACTGACTAGTGGAGGTACCACGAGCGTGCCTTCCTATAGCGAGATGGGCGCCTCGCTATTAGTTGTATGGGTTTATCTGATTATTATACTTAGTTTTATATAGTGTATTATATGCTAAGTATCTTATCGGTCATTGTATCTCGTCTTCTAATGCATAGAGAGATTGACGCCTCGCCTTATACATCTAAAGTTGTATAGTTTCTCACTAATGCACAAGGCAACAGTTTGCAAATCTTTATCTCGCCTAAGACTTTATAGTCATTAAGTTGTAAATATGCTCTGTCACTTCCGCATTTAATAAGTTATTACATTTTCAAATATAACCATCATTACATTTGTTGATTCGTATTCTTCCCAATTTGACATGTGTGCCCCTCTAAAGTGATAGAAAAATTTTGGGTATAATAATTGCCCCTTAAAAAGTTCTTTTTTAATAAAAAGTGCTTTTTAATGATTACAAATGGTATTTTTGTCATAATTTCTTTTAAAAAAAATGCACGTCCTTGATTTTGGCAGTTTTATGGTTTCGATACACATCAATAGCATTAATGGGCTATCTTTTCCACTTCCCTTCTACTCTCATCCATTAGATCTTCCATATTGTGATCTGAAATAAATCATGTGAACCATGCAACATAAATGTTATTTCTGATCTTTATTAATAAGTAAATCTGATTATATTGAAATGGATTTTATTTAGGGCACAAAACCCAACAAACTCCCACTTGCACTAATATAAAACAAAATGTTCATTTCCAATAATCTCAACACCTTGATATACAAATCAAGTGCAGTAGTAGTATACTCCTCGTAATAGGATCTGACAGGTTGAATTAAACACAACCTTCTCTCCACCATTACTCTTCCTTAATCACAAAATCCTTGATATTGTGAAATTCCTCTCTATATGTCTACTCTCTTGGGATACTGGATTCTATACTTTTGGCCACTACTTTTTGGTTACTCAGGAGGTAACACTAGTAGTTAAGATGAGTTGGAACGGTGCCACAAACGTATAGAATTTTCCTTAGACTGAATAAGTACCTTTCCTGCAACTTTAACATTCAGTCTCTCTCTGGTAGACCTAGAGACTTCAGAAAGGTTTTTTACACTTCTCCAAAATCACTACTCCACCCCCAGAGTAATCACCATCTTATCAGCAGACTTTCTAGCACAAAGGCAAGTCTCGAAATCTGATGTGGTGTAGTCTAAGAGTTTTAAACACACCCTTATCGACTAACATATAGTTCCTCTTCTTAATCTTAAGATTTACTTGATTGTCTTCCAATGTTCCTTTCCTGGATTAATCTGATACCTACTCATTACTCCCACTCAACAGCAAGTGTCTGGTCTAAGGCATACAAAAGCATGTCTGAGACCTCTCACTGTTGAGTTAAGAAATTCATTCATGGCTTTATCTTTTCTGGAATAGCTGAGACTTTTCCTTAGATAAATAAAATCTATGCCTAGAAGTCGAGAAGCTTCTATAGATTGCCATTAGAAAGAAAATGCTTCAGCATCTTACTAAAGTAAGTTGCTTGCATTAGAGTAAGTAATTACCAGGTATACCACAAGCCATAGGTTTAGATAAACTCAAACCTATAATACTAGGAACAGGAAGTTTTGTTAAGTCCATTGAATAGACTTATTAACGAAAATCTCCTTTTATTGTCCTTGTAATAGAAAACTTTAGGTTACTCCATGTGAATGGATTAAACCATAGTTCTCTTGGCTTTCTTCTTAGTTTCTTATTTTGACAATCCATTACTTGTTTAAACTTACAATGGATTTTAATCACTAGTGTCTTCCAAGTCATAAGAAGGTGAGTTCCTAGAAACCCTCCCACTACGACAAGGTACCGTGAATTGTGTCTAAGAAAACTAAATGGTATTGACCTCTTCGGCTGTGTCAAGACAACAAAGGCAGTGGGATCCTCATATGTACAATAATAGCTACTTTATTTGCTACTTTATTTTCAGACTTAGTCATTTTCTTAGAAAAGTAGTATTTGTTTAAACAAACACTTTCTTGACTATGGGATGGTCCACCCGTAATCACTTAGAATAGCTAACAAACATGCAAACCATGGCTAACAGTTCTAGCTTTTCGATTAGGTCATCCATGAATCTAGTAATGGTTTACACTAAGTATCCAACCATTGCATCATTCTAAAATTGTATTACCATAGAAGGACTTAGGCAACGACTAGTAACTAATCAATAGGCAACTCGAATTTCTGGGGAGGTAAGTTTGGATATAATTCAAAATCAACTTAATGATCTTTGAACTGCATATCTACTAACTATTTCTCCACCCCTATCAGTTCGCAAGATCTTTAACCACTTACATTAATGGTTTTTCACCATTGCTAGAAATTCATGAAATTTTTCAAACATTTCAAATTTCTTTTGCATAAGGTAATATCTAGAGTAATCGTTTTAAGAATACAAAGAAAAACTCATATCCACCCCTGAATGTACATCCATCTGCGAATGAGATGAACTTACTTTCAGTGGATATAGGCATATTAACTCTTTGCAGAGAATGATCTTGTCAAAACCACTATGAACAAGATACAAATGCCATAGATTTATAAAATATGTGGTTGTATCTTTTGATGACTTAGGTTTAGTTACATCAAAGAGTTCTTAGAATAGTGCAAGTGGATTCTGGTCACAGAATACTAAACTCATATCCCATACTAACATACAGTTTGAATCCATTGATAGAAAATGGTTATTAAACACTTGTGAAAGTGTAACTGTATAATGAGTAATTCTTTCTTGGACCACCAATACTAATTTAACTCTAAGTCCGATTTGCCCATACAAGTAGGAGATTTTTAAGATTGAGGATTATATCATTTTGGGATAGAATTTTGGGAATATAATCATATGTGTCATTTAATTTCTTAAGAGAAAATATAGAATGACATGAAATGATTAATAGATCATTCATCCAATGATATGTTATTGAGCTAATTCGAAATGAATAAGCTAAGAGGAATTAGGATAATTTCGTTTTTAAATAAGAATCCAACGATGCTTCAATTAGCGAGAGTCAAAGTAATCTTATTTATATAATCTTCTTGTTTCATATTGTAAATACTGGTCAAGGTGTCATCAATTGATGAACAGCTAGATTTCGCATTTACAATATTTATCTTTCTAGATCTAACACTATTATGTTTGTCTAATGGTTGACAATCCATTAGGGATTTGTGCCATTAGAACAACAAGCCTAGTTAGACCAAAAATGAAGATTCGAAATTAAACTACAATTAATAACAGAAAATAACATGGTTCAATATAAATTCATACACAATTCAAAAATTATCAAGCATTTAGCAAATAACAAAGACATGTGAAAATACAAAGCAGGTACATCTTAAATAATTTTTAAGGTTTCCAACAAACTGATGTAGTGTCCCGGTAGGCGAGAGTCAAAGTATCATTCATTGAATAGAGTTGTTAGCTCATCAAAAATGCAAACCATTCTAGCAACCTTTTATTCGATCAAAATAAGAATCCAACGTTGTCCCGGTAGGTGAGAGTCAAGGTTATTCTCATTTTATGAGCTTCCACCATTGTTTCATGTTTTATAAATTTATCTCTAAGTAGTCACCGTAGGGGAGAGTCTAATAGAGACGAAAACTTACAAAACACTTATCAAATGAGATCTTACGGTGTTAAATGCGTTCAACGAATAACCATCCATAAGGGGGACGAAGTCTAGCGTCTCGAGGTTATATTGAAAACATTTAACTATTGTAAGACCAACTATGGAGATCGAATATCATTATAACTAAAAGCTCATTATTTTAAAGAGTTGTATTTTCTTTGATATTTATTTTAATCAATTTATTTTAAATATATATTTATTTAATTAAGATTTCTAATTTAGAATGAAAAATTCTAAATATAAATTTTAATTTAATATTTATAAAATTATACTTAGATGGATATGAAAATAAAATGAATTATTTCCATCTTAGTAATAATTTCCAATAAATATTTAGAAAATTTTCAATCTGTTTCAAAATTAATTTAAATTAATTTACAACACAAATTTAATTTTCTATAAATATATATTGCATTTCGAAAAATTAAGGTATATAAGAATACAATTTTCGAAAAAAAAATGCTTTTAAAATAAAAATTAATCCTGAAAAAATTATCCTAATTTTATGTTGGCTCAAAATTAATTAAAAAATTAATTTTCAACAAAAAATATAATTTTCCTATTTAATTAAATATTAAAGAAAAATTTCAAAATATTTAAGTATCATGATGAAAATCAACTTAAATATTAATTTTCTATTTAATTAAATACACTAGAAAAATACTTCAAGCATACCAGATAATAACTATCTAGACTTTCATTGACTAATTAATTTATTTTCTAATAATATATTTCAGCTCGTTTATTTTAATTAATCATTAAATGAAAAAAATCATTGATTTAAGTTGGTCCAAAATTAAAATAAATAATTTTCAACTTTAATCTATTTTTCAAATAAAATTCGAAATTTCTACATCAAAATGATGCAATTTCGAAATTGTGGGAAAAAGATTAATAAAATAAAATAAAATATATTTTGAAAATTATTCAAATTTAAGCTGTTATGAAATTTTAGAGAAAATTTCCAACTTAAAATAATTTTCTATTTAATTAAATGTCATGAAAATAATAATATTTAAGTATCATGATGAAAATCAACTCAGATATTTAAATTTTCAATTTAATTAAATGTATTAAATTCAAGAAATAAATAATTAAGTATATAGGAGACTTAATTATTAATTCTAGTTTAATACTAGGAAAAATATACTTAACTTAGATTGTACCAAAATTAATTATTAAACAGTTAATTTCACAAGCAATGATATTTTCCTATTTTAATATTAGAAATAATAACTAGTATAGAAATAACTATCTTGAAAATATCTCAATTTAATTAAGTATCTTTTCAAAATTTGGAAAATATCTAATTTAAGTTGATATAGAAAGAATCTAAAAAAAACAACTTAAAAAATTTCCAAATAAAATTTAATTAAATATCAAAATTAAGTGGTAACTACCTAATTTGAGAATATTCCATTTTAAGTTTAACAACTTAAAAAATATCTCCAGAATCTTCAATAACCAACTCCTAGAATTCCTCAGCTTAATTTTAAATTCAAAAGATATTCAAATTTAAGTTGATAAAAAAATTAGTTATTAATAACAAATTTATAACTTAAATAGGAATATTTAATGAAATAATTAAAAAGCTAATTAGTAATTTTCCCCCTGAACTTTGACATGTACTAAATCGTGCCCCTGAACTTTTTTGGCCGATAAAAATTCCCCTCGAACTATTGAGATTGTTAAATTTAAGGACTTTTGCCTAATTTTAGTAAAAAATTCTAACATGGATGAAAGTTCAAAGGGCGTGATTTAGTACATATCAAAGTTTGAGGAGCATGATTTTGTAGATATCAAAGTCTAAGGAGCATGGTTTAGTACATAAACAATTACTGAAACAGTAAAATTGAATGAAATTAGACAAAAGTCCTTAAATTTAACAATCTCAATAGTTCGAGGGGCATTTTTAACGGTCAAAAAAGTTCAGGGGGCACGATTTACTACATGTCAAAGTTCAGGGGGAAAAATTACTAATTAGCCAAATTAAAATAAGCTTCAGAAAGAATCTAGTTAGTTAAAATTTTTTATTTAATAAAATACAAGAAAAATATAAATAGTTTATGTAGAACCTATATGTATGTATCAAGTTATGACATTTTATTTAACAACAACGACTTATATGTATCTATAACAGAAATTAAACATATAGGCTCACACAGGCACACATATTTGGATGGATCCTATCATGTTATTAGGTCATACACAGATGAAAGAAGAATGTAAAATTTACCTGTTACAAATTATTTACTTGACCTATTCACAATTGAACCATGGGTTAAAATCAGATCATTGGATCTGTCAACAAGTTAACCATGGCAATTTAGATCAAGCAATAATAGGTTTTAGAAAACTTACAAACAAGCTAAAACACATACTCCTGCAACAAGTTGAATTTGGATAGTTGGATGTAAGATTTATTTAATTTTAAATTAATTAATAAAAAAAATTGAAAATAATATTTAAATAAAAAATAATTTCGGTTTTAAAATAAAATAAATTAAAATTTAAAATTAAACCTACAATTTTGAAAAATTAGGTTTCAACTAACCTAAATATCATTTCAAAAATTTTGCTAACCACCTTTTAAATTTCATGTTATTTTATAAATTAAATATTCAATAAAATAAAATGATAAATACATACCCTTTTCTGATTTTATAATTTAATTTAAGTAAAAAATAAAAAAAAATAAAAGTTAACAAAAATATCTTATTTCTATTTAAAATACCATGATTATAGTAATCTTATTTTAAATTTAAATAACGTCAAATTACTTAAAATAGAATATTTTATAAAAAAAAATTTAATATCTGATCTTAGATTTAAAAATAAGACAAAATAATCAAATTTTAAAAAATAAGAAAAAATAAATAAGCAAAAAAGGATTTTTACCTATTTTCAAATTCAAATTACACTAATATCTAAAATTAATTTTAAAAATTCGAATTAATTTATTTCTGATAATTAGATTTGAAATATGAAGAGTAAAAATCAAAATACAAAACTACACAAAAAATCGGAAGTTCATTCCATGAAACAGCATGAAGTTAAGGCAAAGCACACCATCCTGGTGCACATTCTTGGGCGCAAGGGGCTGCTTGGGCGCACAAAGGGTGTGTCACCACCCCCGATTTTTTCAAAACTTCAAAAAATCATAACTGATTCAAATAAAATCGAAATTGAGTTCTGTAAAAAAGGAAATTGCTTAATTTGTTCCAAACTATCCAATAAAATAATTCCAGAAACAAAAATTCAATTATTTTTCATAAAATTTCACAAGCATCAATCAATCATCATATAACACACAAATCAACATGAAACCATCCAAATCAACACATATCATCGTTTTAATTCATATTTCATGAGAGTAAATCATTACCATGGCTCTGGTGCCAGTTGTTGGAAATATTTTACCAGGATCTAGATTTACTACCATGTATGTTTCATTAACATCCTAATATGAATTCTAAAAAATTGAAATAAACACATATAAAGTATAGGAAACCTTACATTGGGTGCAGCGGAATATAATGACTCCTTCTGTTCAGATCTCTAGCCCTTGGTTCCTTTCTATAGCAGAACATAATCAAGATATGAACCTGGATCTCTTTCTCTTCTTCTTTGATGCTGATTCTCCTTCTTATTGATTGGATTCTACACAATCTTCCACACTATGATTGAGGTACCACTTGCTGTGTGTGGGCACTACTCTATCACTAAGGTATTTCGAAATTGAAGAGAAGAAAAGAGAAGAGAGAGTGGCGGCTTGAGAAGGCTTAGAATTTTCTCTGAAGGAAATTAGATGCATTGCCTTGTTTCCTGAAGCCATCACTTTCTATTTATAGAATGCCATCTAGGTTTAGGTTAGAATTGTATGGCATTAAAATAATGAAAAAATATAAATGGTAAACCCTATACAAAGTGGTCGGCCATATAAGGATACTGGGCCTCACTTTGCAATTTTGCCATTTTGTCATTTCTCAATCCCATTTTCTCAAAAATGCCAATTTTCCAATTCAACCATTTAAATGTCAATTCTAATTATTTAATAACTTAAAAATAGTTATTAAATAATATTTTCCTTTAATATATTTAATAATTTAGACATATAAAGTCTTTTAATTAATAAATAAACCTAGAATCTCTTTTCTTTACAATTTCGCCCTTGCTTAGTGAAAATTCATAAAGTAGACATAGTCTAATTTTAGAATTATAATTGATTAATTAAAATCAATTAATTGAGTCTTACAAGCAGTATGGTCTCAACTAGTATGGGGACCATGGGCCTATATAACCGACCTTCCAATAAGTCGAACCGAATTTACCAAGTAAATTCCCTAACTTATTAATTCCTTATTAAATGCACACTTAGAGCTTGGAATTGCACTCTCAGTCATATAGAACGCTCTATATGTTCCACGATATAGATACGCTATTAGTTATCCATTGTTATAATCCTAATTTGATCAATGACCCTCTAATAGATAATCTACATTGAATAGGAACTAAATTACCATTACACCTGTTGGGTTTTATGCCCTAAATAAAACTCATTTCAATATAATCAGATTTACTTATTAATATAGATCAGAAATAACATTTAATGTTGCATGGTTCACATGATTTATTTCATGATTATATGTACATAATGTATGAATTCATCTGAAACCATTTTCACATACTTGATCCTATTTATTGTGCTGTCAACACATTGGAAAGTAAACATGACTATGTGAATAAAGTTTCCTAGATTTATCAAACACAGGGTTTTACTGATATGATAATCTACAACAGAGTATACTTGCAATTGGAGAAGTGCTATGTTCTTTCCAGAGCATTGGTTAAAGTAAAGCTCAGGTTGGATGCATGGAGTATGCATCGGAAGGGACCGATATTGAACTTTGACTTAGATTTATTAAACTTACCATAATATCTATTCAAGTCAATATCGCCTAGTTGATCCTAGATCAAATGATCTTAATCCTGATATGATTAGGCTCAATCTCAAGAGGCTATTCGTGTTCTTTGATTTGTTAGTTAAGCCTGCTTTTAGGTCAGGGTGATACGTACATTTTGGGAACACGGTAATGCAATTGAGTGGGAGCGCTATCATAAACATGGAATCTATACCTTCTATCTGGCGAATAGTAAGCAAAGGATGATCTCCTTCGAGCTTGACCAAACGAACATAAATGGTGGAGTACTCATTTCACATAAGCTGAAATATCATTTATACGGGGTCAAGTGTTTTAAGGAATAAATACATTGTAGGGTGTAACGGTAATTTAATCCTTTTACAGTGTAGATCATTCATATAGAGGATCATTGATCAAATTAAGATTATAACAATGGATAACTAATGATGCGTCTATATGGTGGAACATATAGAGCATTCTATATACTGAGAGTGCAATTCTAAGTTCTATTCGTGGATTCAACAAAGAATTAATAAGTTAGTGAATTTTAGTGCTAAATTCTTGATCTACTTATTGGAAGCTCGGTTATATAGACCCATGGTCCCCGCACTAGTTGAGATAATATTGCTTGTAAGACTCATATAATTGGTTTTGATTAATCAATTATAATTCTCAAATTAGACTATGTCTATTTGTGAATTTTTCACTAAGTAAGGGCGAAATTGTAAAGAAAGAGTTAATAGGGGCATATTTGTTAATTATGATACTTTGTATGGTTCAATTAATAAATATGATAAATGACAATATTATTTAATAATTATTTATAGTTATTAAAAAGTTAGAATTGGCATTTAAATGGTTGAAGTAGAAAATTGGCGTTTTTGAGATAATCAGATGCAAAAAAGATAAAACTGCGAAATTGCAAAAAGTGAGGCCAAAATCCACTAGTATAGGGCCGGCCACTTTTATAGGAATTTACCTCTGATATTTTCATTATTTTAATGCCAAATAATTCAAGCCTAACCCTAGTGGAATGCTATAAATAGATAGTGAAGGCTTTAGGAAAATTACACTTTTCTTCTGACACTTCTGATTCAGAAAAACCTGAGCCTTCTCTCTCCCTATCTTTGGTCGAATCCACTCTCTTTCTCTTCCTCATTGAGATTTCGAAATTCTGAGTGTATGAGTAGTGCCCACACACAGCAAGTGATACCTCAACCATAGTGAGGAAGATCGTGAAGAAAGACTTTCAGCAAAAAGGAGTTTCAGCATCAAAGATTCAGAGAAAGAAATCAAGGTTTAGATATTGATAATGCTCTGCCACAGAAAGGAATCAAGGGCTAGATATCTGAACGGGAGGAGTCATAATATTCCGCTGCACCCAATGTAAGGTTTCCGAAACTTTATATGTGTTTATTTCATCGTTTTAGAAAGTTCATATTTAGGGTGTTAATAAACATACTTGTGAGTAGATCTAAGATCCTGGTAAAATAATTTCCAACAACTGGCCTCAGAGCCATGGTAATTGATTTACTTGCAAGAAATTTGGACTTTAAAACGATTGTTTGTTTGTTTTTGGATGGTATCATATTGTATTGAGTGTTATTTGATGATTGATTGGTGTTTGTGAATTTTTCGTTAAAAATAATTGAATATCTGTTTCTGGAATTATTTTTATTGGATAGTATGGAAAAAATTAAGCAAGTTACTTTTTTACAGAACTCAATTTCGATTTAATTTGAATTAGTTATGATTTTTTGAAGATTCGAAAAAATCGGAGTTGTGCTGAAATTTTCCTGCGATCGCGAAAACTGTCCGTACAGCTCACAATTTTTTCGTTTTTCTTCGTTTTTTCATGCTTTTTCATGGAATTAACTTTCGATTTTTTGTGTAGTTCTGTATTTACACTATTACTATTCCTAATTCAATTCTAATTATCATTTTGAATAAATTTAATATTTTTTTAAATTTAATTCAAGATATTAGTGTAATTTGAATTTGAAAATAGTTAGTATCTATCTTTTTTGCTTAATAATCTATCTTATTTTTAAATTTGATTATATCTTATCTTATTTTAAATTTAAGGTCAGATTTTAAATATTTTAAATTAATTTTTTTTAAATAATTTGACCTTATTTAAATTTAAAATAAGATAACTATAATCATGTAATTTTAAAAAGATGTAAGATATTTTGCTAACTTTTAAATTTTGTTATTTTATTTATTTAAATTACATTTAAAATCTGAAAAAGATATTCATTTATCTTTTCCAATTTTTATTTATAAAATAACATTTAAATTTTAAAAGTAGTTAGCAAATTTTGAAATGATATTTAGGTTGGTTGAAACCTAATTTTTCAAAAATTGTAAGTTTAATTTTAAATTTAAATTTTAATTTAATTTCGAAATTCTTTTTATTTCAAATTTTCTTTTAAATTTTCGAAAAATTATTTTTAATTAATTATTTAATTTCAAAATTAATTATTTAATCTAAAATTAAATGAATCCTACATCCAACTATCCAGCTAAACTTGTTGCATGAGTATGTGTTTTAGCTTGTGTGTAAGTTTTCAAAACCTATTATTATACAAGGATCTTAGATCTACTCACAAGTATGTTGATTTAACAACCTAAATATGAACTTCTAAAACGATAATTAAATTAAACACATATAAAGTATGAGAAACCTTACATTGGGTGCAGCGGAATAATATGTCTCCTCCACTCAGATCTCTAACCCTTGATTCCTTTCTGTCGCAGAGTATAATCAAGATCTGAGCCCGAATGTCCTTCTTTGTTGACTTTGAATTCTACACAGCCTTCCTCACTATGATTGAGGTATTACTTGATGTATGTGGGCACTACTCTATCACTTAGAGGGATTTCGAAAACAGAGAAGAAAGAGAGAGAGACAGTGGCGGCTTCAAGTGTGTTTGAGTGAAAGAAAATAATGCAATAATGTGTGTTTGAAACCTGAAGCCACTACCTTCTATTTATAGAATACCACATAGGGTTAAGGTTGAATTACTTGGCATTAAAAAATGAAAAATAAAATGAGAAAAGGGAAGCAAAGGTGGCCGGCCATAGCATTGTGGAAACAAGACTTCAACTTTTCTAACTTTCCTATTTCATCATTTCTAGTTTCCCATTTTCTCAAAGATTGCCAAGTCTTTCTTTCAACCACATAAGTGTCAAATCTAATTATTTAATAACTATAATTAATTATTAAATAATATATTGTCACTTATTTTATTTATTAATAAAAACTAATCAAAGTTTCCCAATTAATAAATATACCCTGTAAACTCTCTATTTACTGTTTTACCCTTAATAAGAGATAAATTCACAAATAGACATAGTCTAACTAGAGAATTATAATTGATTAATTAAAACCAATTAAATGAGTCTTACAAGTAATATTGTCTCAACTAGTGTGTGGACCATGGGTCTATATATCCGAGCTTCCAATAAGCAGATCAAGAATTTACATCTTATTTAAGTTGTTTAGAGAAATCTAAAATATCCAACTTAAATATTCTTCAATCAATGACTTAATTAAATATTAACAATTAAGTTGTAACCACTTAATTTAGAAGATATTCCATTTTAAGTTTTCCATATTTAAAAAAAAAAATATCAACTTAAAAAATATCCAAAAAATCTTAATAACCAATTCCTAAAATTCCTCAACTTAATTTTATAATAGGAAATTCAAAAGATATTTAAATCTAAGTTGATTTGTTAGAAATAACAAATTTTCAGCTTAAATAGGAACATTTAATGAAATTATGAAATTAAGCTTCAGAAAGAATCTAGTTGGTTATAATTCTATATTTAATTAAATACAAGAAAATACATATAGTTTTCTAGAATATTATTCATCAAACTATGTTTTTCTTAAATTAATTTTAAGGAAAAATGAAATTAATTATGTTGCTAATCAATTTTATTAGGTCAAACTAATTTAATTAACCTAGCATAGTTATCCAAATCAAGCAAATGGGCCTTCACAATTGGGGTTGTTCATGTGAGGGGGGCTGGGTTCAGTATGTCGTACCCACTTCTATGGCTCCCAACTCTCACACAAGGCCCAAAAGAGAGGAATTTAACCTTAAAATGAACAACTGTTATTAATTGAATAGGCTCATTAACTAAATGAGCGTAAATAAAATCTATCAAGTTATGACATTTTATTTAGCAACAACAACCTATATGTATCTATAACAGAAATTAAACATATAGGCTCACACAGGCACACATATTTGGATGGATCCTATCATGTTATTAGGTCATACACAGATGAAAGAAGAATGTAAAATTTACCTGTTACAAATTATTTACTTGACCTATTGACAATTGAACCATGGGTTAAAATCAGATCATTGGATCTGTCAACAAGTTAACCATGGCAATTTAGATCAAGCAATAATAGGTTTTACAAAACATACAAACAATCTAAAACACATACTCCTGCAACAAGTTAGGTTTGGATAGTTGGATGTAGGATTTATTTAATTTTAAAATATTAAATATATTTCGAAAAAAAAATAAAATAAAAAAGATTGATTTTTAAAATGAAATAAAATAATATTTAAAATTAAACCTACAATTTAAAAAATTAGATTTTAAGTAACCTAAATATCATTTCAAAATAAATTTGCTAACTTACCTTTTAAACTTCATGTTATTTAATAAATTAAATATTCAATAAAATAGAAAATGATAAATACATACCTTTTCTAATTTTACAATTTAATTTAAGTAAAAATAACAAAATTTAAAAGTTAACAAAAATATCTTCTTTCCCTTTTTAAAATACCATGATTATATTAATCTTATTCTAAATAAGGTCAAATTACAAAAAAAATTCAATGTCTCACCTTAAAAAAAAATAAGATAAAATAATCAAATTTTAAAGAAAATAAGAAAAGAGCTAAGCAAAAACGGTTTTTACCTATTTTCAAAATCAAATTTCACTAATATCTAAAATTAATTCTTTTAAAAAAATTAATTTATTTCTGATAATTAGATTTGAAATATGAAAATTGAAAATCAAAATACAAAACTACACAAAAAAGCGGAAGTTAATTCCATGAAATAGCATGAAAAATCAAAGAAAACGAGAAAATTGATGAACAGTACGGATGGTATGCATAGCATACCATTTCGCGCGCGCATCTAGGGATTTGGCCGAGCTTCCATGGCGTAGGGAGGCTGCATGCAGCCATTCCGCGCGCGTGGGAAGAGTGCTCATCACCCCGATTTTTCAAATTTTCAAAAATTCATAACTAATTCAAATTAAATCGAAATCGAGTTCTGTAAAAAAAGTAAATTGCTTAATTTTTTCCATACTATCCAATAAAAATAATTCCAGAAACAGAAAAATAACTAATTTTCCCAGGATTCACAAACAACAATCAAACATCAATATGACATACAAAGCAACATGATACCATCCAAAACACAAACAAATCGTTTTAAGTCCAAATTTCTTCAAGCAAATCAATTACCATGGCTCTGATACTAGTTGATGGAATTATTTTACCAAGATCTTAGATCTACTCACAAGTATGTTGATTTAACAACCTAAATATGAACTTCTAAAACGATAATTAAATTAAACACATATAAAGTATGAGAAACCTTACATTGGGTGTAGTGGAATAATATGTCTCCTCCCACACAGATCTCTAACCCTTGATTCTGTCGCATAGTATAATCAAGATCTGAGCCCAAATGTCCTTCTTTGTTGACTCTGAATTCTACACAGCCTTCCTCACTATGATTGAGGTATTACTTGATGTGTGTGGGCACTACTCTATCACTTAGAGGGATTTCGAAAACAGAGAAGAAAGAGAGAGAGACAGTGGCGGCTTCAAGTGTGTTTGAGTGAAAGAAAATAATGCAGTAATGTGTGTTTGAAACCTGAAGCCTTTACCTTCTATTTATAGAATACCACATAGGGTTAAGGTTGAATTACTTGGCATTAAAAAATGAAAAATAAAATGAGTAAAGGGAAGCAAAGGTGGCTGGCCATAGCATTGTGGAAACAAGCCTTCCACTTTTCCAACTTTCCTATTTCATCAATTCTAGTTTCCCATTTTCTCAAAGATTGCCAATTCTCTTTTTCAACCACATAAATGTTAAATCTAAGTATTTAATAACTATAATTAATTATTAAATAATATATTGTCACTTATTTTATTTATTAATAAAAACTAATCAAAGTTTCTCAATTAATAAATATACCCTGTAAACTCTCAATTTACTGTTTTACCCTTAATAAGTGATAAATTCACAAATAGAGTCTAATTATTTAATAACTCATTTAATTATTAATCTCTAGTTTAATACTAGGAAAAATGCTCTTAACTTGAATTGTACCAAAATTAATTATTTAAATAATTAATTTCACAATGTATAATATTTTTCCTATTTAATATTAGAAATAATAAGTAGTCTAGAATTAACTATCTAGAAAATATCTCAATTCAGCTAAGTATCTTTTCAAAAAAAAAAAAAAAATGAAAATTATCTAATTTAAGTTGTTATAGAAAGAATCTAAAACTTAAATATTTTCAAATTTAAATTCAATTAAATATCAAAAATTAAGTTGTAACCATTTAATTTGAAAGATATTCCATTTTAAGTTTAAAACTAACTTAAAAAAATATCTCAAGAATTTTCAATAACTAATTCCTAGAATTCCTCAACTTAATTTTAAATTCAAGAAATATTCAAATTTAAGTTAGATAAGAAAAATGAGTTAAAATAACTAATTTATAACTTAAATAGGAATATTTAATAAATAAGCTTCAGGAAGATCTAGTTAGTTAAAATTCTTTATTTAATTAAATTCAAGAAAAATACAAATACTTTGTCTAGAAATAATATCTAAAAACTAAGAGTGTTTTTCTTAAAATTAACTTTAAAATATTAAAATGAAAATAAATTTTATATATTTTAAAAGTTAATTATGTCGCTAATTAATTTTTATTAGGTTAAACTAATTTAATTAACCTAGCACAGTTATTCAAATCAGGCAAATGGGCCTTCACAATTGGGGTAGTTCATGTGAGGGGGATCTGGGTTCAGTATATCGTACCCACTTCTATTGGCCCCCAACTCTCACACAAGGCCCAAAAGATAGGAATTTAACCTTAAAATAAGTAACTGTTATTAATTGAATAGGCCCAAAAACTAAATGGACCTAAATAAAATCTATCATGGTGTGACATTTTATTTAGCAACAACCTATATGCATCTATAATAAAATAAACATATAGGCTCACACAGGTTCATAGATTTGGATGGACCCTATCATGGTACTAGGTCATACACAGATGAAAGAAGAATGTAAATTTACCTGTTACAAATTATTTACTTGACCTATTGACAATTGAACCATGGGTTAAAATCAGATCATTGCATCTGTCAACAAGTTAATCATGACAATTTAGATCAAGCAATAATAGGTTTTATAAAACTTACAAATAAGCTAAAACACATACTCCCGCAACAAGATGAACTGGATAGTTTGATGTAGGATTTATTTAATTTTTAATAATTAAATTTCAAAAAATAATAAATAATAATAAGAAAATATTTTCGGATTTTAATATAAAATAAAATAATAATTAAAATTTAACCTACAATTTTGAAAAGTTAGGTTTCAACTAACCTAAATATCATTTCAAAAATTTGCTAACCACTTTTAAAAATTTCATGTTATTTTACAAATTAAATATTCAATAAAATTAAAAAAAAAATTAATATCTTTTTCTGATTTTATAATTTAATTTAAATAAATAAAATAACAAAATTTAAAAGTTAGCAAAATATCTTATTTCTATTCAAAATATCATGATTATAGTAATCTTATTTTAAATTTAAATAAGGTCAAATTATTTAAAAAAAAAATTAATTTAAAAATTTAATATCTGACCTTAAATTTAAAAAATAAGATAAAATAATCAAATTTAAAAAATAAGATAAAAAATTAAGCAAAAAGATAGATTTTTACCTATTTTTCAGATTCAAATTACACAAATATCTAAAATTAATTTTAAAAATTCAAATTAATTTATTTCTGATAATTAGATTTGAAAATTGAAAAGTAAAATCAAAATACAAAACTACACAAAAAATTGGAAGTTAATTACATGAAATAATATGAAAAATCGAAGAAAACGAAAAAATTTGCAAGTGGTACGGACAGTATGCATTGCATACTGTCCGCGCGCGCTTGGGGAAGTGCTTGACCGAGAAACCTCGGCACAGGAGGCTGCATGCAGCCTCTCCGCACGCGCAAGGCTCGGTTTCAGACAAAAATCTTGTCTGAGCGCGTGCTATCCGAGGGATGCCCCTCATCCGCGCGTGTAGGTAGTTGCACCACCTATCCAATAAAATTGAAATTAAGTTCTCTAAAAAAGTAAATTGCTTAATTTTTTCCAAACTATCCAATAAAAATAATTCCAGAAACAGATTTTCAATAATTTTTCACGAAAATTCACAAACATCAATCAATCATCATATAACACATAGATCAACATGAAACCATCCAAATCACATACAAATCGTTTTATGTACAAATTTCTTGCAAGCAAATCAGTTACCATGGCTCTGAGGCCAGTTGTTAGAATTTATTTTACCAGGATCTTAGATCTACTCACAAGTATATGTTGTTTAACACCCTAAATATGAACTTTCTAAAACGATAATTAAACACATATAAAGTTAAGAAAACCTTACATTGGTTGTAGCGGAATAATGTCTCCTTCCACTCAGATCTCTAACCCTTGTATCCTTTCTGTCGCAGAGTATTATCAATATCTAAGCCCGAATGTCCTTCTCTTTGTGTGTGATCCTTCACAGTCTTCCAATCTATGATTAAGGTACCACTTGCTGTGTGTGGGCACTACTCTATCACTAAGGTTTCGAAATTGTGAAGAGGAAAAGAGAGAGAGGTAGGGTCGGCTATAGAGAGAGAAAGTGGAAGGCTCAGTTTTTTTGAAAAAAGCAATCTGAAGAAAACTTGTTGAAAAACTTATTATTTGACTGAGCCATCACTTTCTATTTATAGGCAACTACTAGGTTTAGGTGTTGGAATTTATTTTACCAGGATCTTAGATCTACTCACAAGTATGTTTGTTAACACCCTAAATATGAACTTTCTAAAACGATGAAATAAACACATATAAAGTTTAGGAAACCTTACATTGGGTGCAGCGGAATATAATGACTCCTTCCGTTCAGATATCTAGCCCTTGATTCCTTTCTGTAGCAGAGCATTATCAATATCTGAACCTGGATCTCTTTCTCTGAATCTTTGATGCTGAAACCTCTTTCTTGCTGAAAGTCTTTCTTCACGATCTTCCTCACTATGATTGAGGTATCACTTGCTGTGTGTGGGCACTACTCATACACTAAGTATTTCCAAATTTGAGGAAGAAGAAAGAGAGAGTGGGTTCGGCCAAAGATAGGGAGAGAGAAGGCTCAGGTTTTTCTCTGAAGGAAAAATAGAAAATTTAAGTGTAATTTTCCTGAAGCCTTCACTATCTATTTATAGCATTCCACTAGGGTTAGGTTTGAATTATTTGGCATTAAAATAATGAATATATCAGAGGGAAAAACCCTACAAAAGTGGCCGGCCCTACTTAGTGGATTTGGGCCTCACTTTTTACAATTTTGCAGTTTTATCTTTTCTGCATCTGATTTTCTCAAAAACGCCAATTTTCAAATTCAACCATTTAAATGCCAATTCTAACTATTTAATAACTATAAATAATTATTAAATAATATTGTCATTTATCATATTTATTAATTGAACCATACAAAGTATCATAATTAACAAATATGCCCCTATAACTCTTTCTTTACAATTTCGCCCTTACTTAGTGAAAATTTCACAAATAGACATAGTCTAATTTGTGAATTATAATTGATTAATCAAAACCAATTATATGAGTCTTACAAGCAATATTATCTCAACTAGTGCGGGGACCATGGGTCTATATAACCGACCTTCCAATAAGTAGATCAAGAATTTAGCACTAAAATTCACTAACTTATTAATTCTTCGTTGAATCCACGCATAGAACTTAGAATTGCACTCTCAGTATATAGAATGCTCTATATGTTCCACCATATAGACACATCATTAGTTATCCATTGTTATAATCCTAATTTGATCAATGATCCTCTATATGAATGATCTACACTGTAAAGGGATTAGATTACCGTTACACCCTACAATGTATTTATTCCTTAAAACACTTGACTCCGTATAAATGATATTTCAGCTTATGTGAAATGAGTACTCCACCATTTATGTTCGTTTGGTCAAGCTCGAAGGAGATCATCCTTTGCTTACTATTCGCCAGATAGAAGCTATAGATTCCATGTTTATGATAGCGCTCCCACTCAATTGCACTACCGTGTTCCCAAAATGTACGTATCATCCTGACCTAAAAGTAGGCTTAACTAACAAATCAAAGAACACGAATAGCCTTTCAAGATTGAGCCTAATCATAACAGGATTAAGAACATTTGATCTAGGATCAACTAGGCGATATTGACTTGAATAGATATTACGGTAAGATTAATAAATCTAAGTCAAAGTTCAATATCGGTCCCTTCCGATGCATACTCCACGCATCCAACCTGAGCTTTACTTTAACCAATGCTCTGAAAAGAACATAGCACTTCTCCAAATGCAAGTAAACTCTGTTGTAGATTATCATATCAGTAAAACCCTATGTCTGATAAATCTAGGAAACTTTATTCACATAGTCATGTTTACTTTCCAATGTGTTGACGACACAAGAAACAGGATCAAGTATGTGAAAAGGGTTTCAAATGAATTTATACATTATGTACATATAATCATGAAATAAATCATGTGAACCATGCAACATTAAATGTTATTTCTGACGTATATTAAGAAGTAAATCTGATTATATTGAAATGAGTTTTATTTAGGGCATAAAACCCAACAAACTCCCACTTGCACTAATATAAAACAAAAAATGTGTTTCAAATAATCTCAACACCTTGATATACAAATCAAGGGTAGTAGTAGTAGTAAACTCCTCGTAATAGGATCTGAAAGGTTGAATTAACCACAACCTTTTCTCCACCATTACTCTTCCTTTAATCACAAAATCATTGATAATGTGAAATTCCTCTCTATGTGTCTACTCTCTTGGGATATTGGATTCTATATCTTTGGCAACTACTTTTGGTTAATCAGGAAATTAACACTAGTAGTTTAAGGCGATTTAGAATGATGCCAAAAATGTATAGAACTTTCCTTAGACTGAATAAGTACCTTTCCTGCAGCTTTAACATTCAGTCCCTTTCTGGTAGACCTAGAGGCTTCAGATAGGTTTTTACACTTCTCCAAAATCACTATTCCACCCCCAGAGTAAGCACCATCTTATCAGAAAGATTTTCTAGCACAAAGGCAAATTTCGAAATCTGATATGGTGTAGTCTAAGAGTTTTAAACACACCCTTATAGACTAACATATAGTTCCTCTTCTTAATCTTAAGATTTACTTGATTGTCTTTCAATGTTCTTCTCCTGGATTAATCTGATACCTACTCATTACTCCCACTCAACAGCAAGTGTTTGGTCTAAGGCATACAAAAGCATATCTAAGACCTCTCACTGTTGATTTAAGAAATTCTTTCATGGCTTTATCTTTTCTGGAATAGTTGAGACTTTTCCTTAGATAAATAAAATTTATGCCTAAGAAGTTGTGAAGCTTCTTAGATTGCCATTAGAAAGTAAAATGCTTCAGCATCCTACTAAAGTAAGTTGCTTGCATTAGAGTAAGTAATTACCAGGTTTACCACAAGCCATAGGTTTAGATAAACTCAAACCTATAATACTAGGAACAAGAAGTTTTGTTAAGTCCATAGAATAGAATTATTAACTAAAATTTCCTTTTATGTCCTTGTAATAAAAAACTTTAGGTTATTCCATGTGAATTGATTAAACCATAGTTCTATTGGCTTTTCTTCTTAGTTTCTTATCTTGACAATCCATTACTTGTTTAAACTCATAATGGATTTTAAAACACTAGTGTCTCCCAAGTCATAAGAAGGTGAGTTCAAAGAAACTCTCCCACTACGACAAGGTACCGTGAATTATGTCTAAGAAAACTAAATGGTATTGATCTCTTCGGTTGTGACAAGACAACAGAGGCAGTGGGATCATCATATATCAAATAAGATGATAGAACACTTTTGGAATCAAGAAAAAAAATATCTCCTTTATTTGCTACTTGTTTTCAGACTTAGTCATTATCTTAGAAAAGTAGTATTTGCTTGAACAAACACTTTCTTATCTATTGACTATGGGATAGTCCACCCCTAATAACTTAGAATAGCTAACAAACCATGGTTAATAGTTTTAGCTTTACTTAAGATTTTGATTAGGTCATCCATGAATCTAGTAATGATTTACATTAAGTATACAACCATTACAACATTCTGAAATTGTATTACCATAGAAGGAATTAGGCAACGACTAGTAACTAATCATCAATATGCAACTCGAAATTTCTGGGGAGGTAAGTTTGGATATAATTCAAAAATCAATTTAATGATCTTTGAACTGCATATCAACTAACTATTTCTCCACCCCTATCAGTTCGCAAGATCTTTAACCACTTACTTTAATGGTTTTAACCATTGCTAGAAATTAATGAAAATTTTCAAACATTTCAAATTTCTTGCTAAAAGGTATAATCTAGGGTTATCGTTTTAAGAATAAAACGAAAAACTCATATCCACCCCTGAATGTACATCCATCTGCGAATGAGATGAACTACTTTCAGTAGATATAGGCATATTAACTCTTTGCAGAGATTGATCTTGTCAAATCCACTATGAACAAGATACAAATGCCATAGATTAAAAAAAATGTGGTAGTGTCTTTTGATGACTTAGGTTTAGTTACATCAAAGAATTCTTAGAATACTGCAAGTGGATCCTGGTCACAGAATACCTAACTCATATTCCATACAGTTTTAATCCATTAATAGAAGATGGATATTAAACACTTGAGAAAGTGTAACTGTATTGTATCTGGAATTAGAAATATAAGAAAATTTCTATTTGGAATCTAAAATTAAAGTCAAAGACTTAAATTTATACCAAATATAATGAGTAATTCTATCTTGGACCACCACTACTAATACAAACTCTAAGTCAGATTTGCCCATACAAGTAGGAGATTTCTAAGATTGAGGATTTATATCAATTGAGAATAGAATTTCGGGATTATAATCATATGTCATTTAATTTCTTAAGAGAAAATAGAATGACTTGAAATGATTTATAGACCATTCATCCAATGATATGTTTTAAGCTAATTCGAAATGAATAAGCTAAGAGGAATTAGGATAATTTCGTTTATAAATAAGAATCCAATGATGCTTCAAGAGTCAAAGTAATCTTATTTATACAATCTTCTTGTTTCATATCGTAAAAATACTAGTCTAAGGTGTCATCAATTGATGAACAGCTAGATGTCGCATATACAATATTTATCTTTCGAGATCTAATACTATTATGTATGTGTAATGGTGAAAATCCACTAGGGATTTATCTCATTAGATAAACAAGCCAAGTTAGGCCAACAATGAAGATTCGAAATTAAACTACAACTTAATAACAGAAAATAACATGGTTCAATATAAATTCATACACAATTCAGAAATTATAAGCATATAGCAAGTAGGAATGACAAGTGAAAATACTAAAACATACAATCCTAAATAATTTCTAAGGTTTTCAACAAACTGATATCAATGTCCCGTTTAGGCGAGAGTCAAAGCTACCATCCATTGAATAGAGTTGTCAGCTCATCTAAAATGTTAAACATTCTAGCAACCTTTTATTCGATCAAGATTGGAATTCAGCGTTCTCCCGTTTAGGCGAGAGTCAAGGCAATTCTATCTTATGAGCTTCCACCATTGTTTCGCAATTTGCAAGTCAAGTATGGTCGCCACCATTAGGGTGATCCATACCATACAAAACACTTACAAACTACTTATCATTCGAGATTAAACGGTGCGAAATTGCTAATGAACGTTCCTCCATTATGGAGGATTACTCACTAAAACAAACGCGGTGTAAAACCCACAATGGAGATCGAATATCTTAGTAATAAAGCTCATTATTTAAAAAGAGTTGTATTTTCTTTGATTCTCTTTATTTAATCTATTTATTTTAAATATATATTTAATAAAATTTCCAATTTAGAATGAAAAATTCTAACTATAAATTTTAATTTAATATTTATAAATTTTACTTAGATGGATATGAAAATAACATGAATTATTTCCATCTTAGTAATAATTTCCAATAAATATTTAGAAAAATATTCAATTTAAGTTGTTACAAAATTAATTTAAATTAATTTACAACTCAAATTTAATTTTCTATAAATATATATTGCATTTCAAAAAAATTAAAGTATTCAAGGACACAATTTTCGAAAAATGCATTTTAAAATAAAAAATTAATCCTGGAAAAATTATTCTAATTTAATGTTGGCCCAAAATTAATTAATAAAATTAATTTACAACAAAAAATATAATTTTCCTATTTAATTAAATATATAAGAAAAATTTCAAATATTTAAGTATGATGATGAAAATCAACTTAAATATTAATTTTCTATTTAATTAAATACACTAGAAAAATACTTCAAGCAAAAATATCATCTATCTAGATTTTCCTTTGACTAATTAATTCAATTTCTAATAATATACTTTAATTCAATTTATTTTAAATTAATCAATAAATGAAAAAATCATTGATTTAAGTTGATCCAAGAATTAATTAAAATAAATAATTAATTTACAACTTAATCTATTTTTCAAGATAAATTCAAAATCATCTTGCATTATGAAATGCAATTTCAAAAAATTGATTAATAAAATAAAGAAAAATATATTTTACTTTATTATTATTAATGAAAAAATCATTGATTTAAGTTGGTCCAAAATTAAAATAAATAATTTACAACTTTAATCTATTTTTCAAATAAAATTCAAAATTCCAGCAATTTCGAAATTTGATTAATAAAATAAAAAAATATATTTTGAAAATTATTTAAATTTAGTTGAAAAAATAAATTTCAACTAAAACTAATTTTCTATTTAATTAAGTGTCATGAAAAAGAAATATTTAAGTGTCATGATGAAAATCAACTTAGATATTTAATTTTCAAATTAATTAAATGTATTAAATTCAAGAAATAAATAATTAAGTGTAGAGAAGGCTTAATTATTAATCTCTAGTTTAATACTAGGAAAAAATAAATTGTACCAAAATTAATTATTTAAATAATTAATTTCACAATGTATAATATTTTCCTATTTAATATTAGAAATAATAAGTAGTCTAAAATTAACTATCTAGAAAATATCTTATTTGACTAAGTATCTTTTCCACAAAATTTGAAAAAATATCTAATTTAAGTTGTATTAGAAAAAATCTAGAACTTAAATATTTTCAAATTTAAATTTAATTAAATATCAAAAATTAAGTTGTAACTACTTAATTTAAAAAAATATTCCATTTTAAGTTAGTATTCGAAAAGATATTAACTTAAAAAATATTTAAAATATTCCATTTTAAGTTAATATTCGAAAAGATATTAACTTAAAAAATATCTAAAGAATCTTAATAACCAATGCCTAAAATTCCTCAACTTAATTTTGAAATTTTAAATGCAAAAGATATTCAGATTTAAGTTGGTTAGTTGTAGATAATGAAAAATTTAAATTAAGCTTTAGAAAGAATCTAGATGGTTATAATTCTATATTTAATTAAATACAAGAAAATACATATAGTTTAGCTTAGAATAAAAAATTCTTTAAACTATAATTTTCTTAAATTAATTTCAAAATAAATGAAATTAATTATGTTGCTAATCAATTTTATTAGGTTAAACTAGTTTAATTAACCTACAACAGTCATTCAAATCAGGCAAATGGGCCATCACAATTGGGATGGTTCATGTGAGGGGGTGCTGGGTTCAGTATGTCGTACCCACTACTATGGCTCCCAACTCTCACACAAGGCCCAAAAGAGAGGAATTTAACCTTAAAATGAACAACTGTTATTAATTGACTAAGCCCAAAAACTAAATGGGCCTAAATAAAATCTATCAAGAACTATGACATTTTATTTAGCAACAGCAACCTATATGCATCTATAATGAAATTAAACACATAGGCTCACACAGGCACACTTTGGATGGGTCCTATCATGTTGCTAGGTTATACACAGATGAAAGAAGATTGTAAATATACCTGTTACAAATTATTATCTTGACCAAGGGAGCCATCACATCAATAGATCTGGCAAAAGGTAACCATGGCTATTTGCAATCAAGTAATAATAGGTTTTGAAAACTTACATATAAGCTAAAACACAAACTGCTGCAACAAGGTTAGCTGGATAGTTGGATGTAGGATTTATTTAATTTTAAATTAAATAATTTCGAAAAATAATTAATTAAATAAATAAAAATTAATTTTCGTAAAAAAATTTAAAAAAATTTTGAAATTTAAAAAAAAAAAGTTAAAATTAAACCTACAATTTTGAAAAATTAGGTTTCCCAACCTAAATATCATTTCAAAATTTGCTAACTACTTTTAAAATTTAAATGTTATTTTATAAATAAAAATTAAATAAAAAATTAAAAAAGATAAATGAATATCTTTTTCAAATTTTAAATGTAATTTAAATAAATAAAATAACAAAATTTAAAAGTTAGCAAAATATCTTACATCTATTTAAAATTACATGATTATAGTTATCTTATTTTAAATTTAAATAAGGTTAAATTATTTAAAAAAAGATTTAATTTAAAATATTAAAATCTGACCTTAAATTTAAAAATAAGATAAGATATAATCAAATTTAAAAATAAGATAGATTATTAAGCAAATAAGATACATACTAACTATTTTTAAATTCAAATTACACTAATATCTTGAATTAAATTTAAAAAATATTAAATTAATTCAAAATGATAATTAGAATTGAATTAGGAATAGTAATAGTATAAATACAGAACTACACAAAAAATCGGAAATTAATTCCATGAAAAAGCATGAAAAAACGAAGAAAAACGAAAAAATTGTGAGCTGTACGGACAGTTTTCGCGATCGCAGGAAAATTTCAGCACAGCTCCGATTTTTTCGAATCTTCAAAAAATCATAACTAATTCAAATTAAGCCTAGAAAGGCAAAGAGAGAGGTATAGGGTCGGCTATAGAGAGAGAAGTGGAAGGCTCAGTTTTTCTGAAAAGGCAATCTTTGATTTTCTGAGAAAAAGGTTATTTTGAACTGAGCCATCACTTTCTATTTATAGGCAACTACTAGGTTTAGGTTAGTAATTATTTGGCATTAAAATAATGAAAATATTAATTGGAAAAAGCTCACTAAGTGGCCAGCCAAGGTGTTATCGGGCCTCACTTGGATTTTGCAGTTTTCACAATTTTTATTTCTATTTTCTCAAAAACGTCAATTTTCCAATTCTAACCATTTAAATGCCAAAAACAATTATTTAATAACTAAAATAGATTATTAAATAATATTGTCATTTAATTTAATTATTAATTAGACATATAGAGTCTCTTAATTAATAAATAAACCTAGAATCTCTTTTCTTTACAATTTCACCCCTCCTTAGTGAAATTTCACAAATTAGACATAGTCTAACTTTAGAATTATAATTGATTAATTACAAATCAATTATTGAGTCTTACTAGCAGCATAGTCTCAACTAGAATGGGGACCATAGATCTATATGCTGAGCTTCCAATAAGTGAACTAAATTTACTAAGTAAATCCCTACTTATTAATTCCTCGTTGAATCCACTCTTAGAACTTATAATTGCACTCTCAGACTTATATAGAGCATTCTATATGTTTCACGATATAGATATGCTATCTCATTTAACCATTCTTATAATCTTATTGTGATCAAAGAGCTTCTATATAGATGATTTACATCGAGATGGGATAATTTACCGTTTTCACCCCTCAACGTATTTTGCCCCTTAAAACACATAGCTACCTGTAAATGATGTTTAGTGATCTAAGAAATAGTCACTTAAATAAGAGCTCATCCATTTACTTCTATTTAGCTAAGCTCGAAGGGAATCATCACTTGACTTCTATACACCAGTAGAAGCTATAGATTCCATATTTATGTTCAGCGCTCCCACTCAATCATACTATCATGTTCTTAAAATATACGTATCACCCTGACCCAAAAGTAGGCTTAACTAATAAATCAAAGAACATGAATAACACTCCTGAGTTGAGCCTAAGCATATCAGGATTTAGATTCTTTTAATCTTAAGATCAACTACTGATATTGACTTGGAAAGATATAACGGTAAGTTTATAATATCTTAACTAAGTTCAATATCGGTCCAGTCCAATGTATACTCCATACATTCGAAACTAGTATATTTTACTAATGTCCTGGAAAGAACATAACACTTACTCCAAGTGTAAGTACACATCATCGCTGATTATCACATTTGTGTAAATCCAAAACACTGATGAAACAGGGACTTAGTCTTTTGAATTATATAATCACAATCACATTCCACTGTGTTGACAATACTGTAATTGTGAATAAACATATGATCTGGACTTAAAGATGTAATAAACATATTAAACTATTAGCATGTAAAATTCATGCAAGCATAAATCACTTCAAGTTTCTTATATTGATAACTAATCAGATTGTAAAGGGTTTTATTTAGGGCACAAAACCCAACATGGTCCCCATACTAGTTGAGACAATACTACTTGTAAGACTCAGTTAATTGATTTTGATTAATCAATTATAATTCTAAAATTAGACTATGTCTAGTTTATGAATTTTCACTAAGCAAGGGCTTAATTGTGAAGAAAGAGTTTCTAGGCTTAATTTGAATTAGTTATGATTTTTTGAAGATTCGAAAAAAGATAAGGGGGCTGTGCACTCTCACGCGCGCGCGGATTCAGACAAGTTTCTTGTCTGAATTCCTCATCCGCGCGCGGACCTCATCTGGTGCCCCCCTACGCGTGCGCAAATCTTGCCAGCTCCCCTGTTCCGCCGAGTTTTCTCGGCTGTCACCAAGGAGCACGCGCGCGGGCTGTACAGCTCGCAATTTTTTTGTTTTTCTTCGATTTTTCATGCTATTTCATGGATTTAACTTCTGATTTTTTGTGTAGTTTTGTATTTAGACATTTACTATTCCTATTTCAATTCTAAATATCATAATTAAATTAATTATTTTTTTTTAATTTAATTCATGATATTAATGTAATTTGAATTTGAAAATAGTAAATATCTATCTTTTTTGCTTAATTATCTATCTTATTTTTAAATTTGATTATATCTTATCTTATTTTTAAATTGAAGGTCAGATATTAAATTTTTTAAATTAAATTTTTTTCTAAATAATTTGACCTTATTTAAATTTAAAATAAGATAACTATAATCATGATATTTTAAATAAAAGTAAGATATTTTGCTAACTTTTAAATTTTGTTATTTTATTTATTAAAATTAAATCATAAAATCTGAAAAAGATATTTATTTATCTTTTTTATTTTTATTGAATATTTAATTTATAAAATAACATTAAATTTTTAAAAGTATTTAGCAAATTTTTAAATGATATTTAGGTTAGTTGAAACCTAATTTTTTTAAAAATTGTAGGTTTAATTTTAAATATTATTTTATTAATTTCGAAAATATATATATTTTATTTTTTTAATTTGAAATTAAATATATATTTTTTTATTATTATTTAATTACTTTTCGAATTAATTATTTAAAATTAAATAAATCCTACATCCAACTATCCAGCTAACCTTGTTGCAGGAGTATGTGTTTTAGCTTGTTTGTAAGTTTTATAAAACTTATTATTGCTTGATTGCAAATAGCCATGGTTAACTTGTTGACAGATCCAATGATCTGATTTTAACTCATGGTTCCATTGGTCAAGTAAATAATTTGTAACAGGTAAATTTTACAATCTTCTTTCATCTCTGTATGACCTAGCAACATGATAGGATCCATCCAAATGTGTGCCTGTGTGAGCCTATATGTTTATTTTATTATATAGATGCATATAGGTTGTTGCTAAATAAAATGTCACACCATGATAGATTTTATTTAGGTCCATTTAGTTTTTGGACCTATTCAATTAATAACAGTTATTTAATTTAAGGTTAAATTCCTCTCTTTTGGGCCTTGTGTGAGAGTTGGGGGCCAATAGAAGTGGGTACCCCAATTGTGAAGGCCCATTTGCCTGATTTGAATAACTGTGCTAGGTTAATTAAATTAGTTTAACCTAATAAAATTGATTAGCAACATAACTAACTTTTAAAATATATGAAATTTATTTTCATTTTAATATTTTAAAGTTAATTTTTAAGAAAAACACTTTTAGTTTTAGATATTATTTCTAGACAAACTATTTGTATTTTTCTTGTATTTAATTAAATAAATAATTTTAACTAACTAGATTCTTTATGGAGCTTATTTAATTAAATATTCCTATTTAAGTTATAAATTAGTTACTTTAACTGATTTTTCTTATCTAACTTATATTTGAATATTTTATTTAAATTTAAAATTAAGTTGAGGAATTCTAGGCATTAGTTATTAAAGATTCTTAAGATATTTTTTAAGTTAATTTTAAACTTAAAATGGAATATTTTTCAAATTAAGTGGTTACAACTTAATTTTTGATATTTAATTAAATTTAAATTTGAAAATATTTAAGTTCTAGATTTTTTCTATAGCAACTTAAATTAGATATTTTTTCAAATTTTTTGTTGAAAAGATACTTAGTCAATTAAGATATTTTCTAGATAGTTATTTCCAAACTACTTATTATTTCTAATATTAAATAGGAAAATATTATACATTGTGAAATTAATTATTTAAATAATTAATTTTGGTTCAATTTATTCAAGTATATTTTTCCTAGTATTAAACTAGAGATTAATAATCAAGCCTTCTCTACACTTAATTATTTATTTCTTGAATTTAATACATTTAATTAAATTGAAAAATTAAATATCTAAGTTGATTTTCATCATGATACTTAAATATTTATTTTTCATGACACTTAATTAAATAGAAAATTATTTTTTTTTAGTTGAAACTTAATTTTTCAACTTAAATAATTTTCAAAATATATTTTTTTTATTTTATTAATCAATTTCGAAATTACATTTTAATTATGCAAGATGATTTTGAATTTATCTTGAAAAATAGATTAAGTTGTAAATTAAATATTTATTTTAATTAATTCTTGGACCAACTTAAATCAATGATTTTTTTCATTTATTGATTAATTTAAAATAAATGAATTAAAATATATTATTAGAAATTGAATTAATTAGTCAAAGGAATATTTAGATAGGTGATATTTTTGCTTGAAGTATTTTTTTTAAGTATTTATTATTTAGTATTTCGAAAATAAAGTTTTATACTTTCTTTTTCAAAATACAATAAATATATTCTCATGAAAATTTATTTTGAGTTGCAAATTGATTTAAATTAATACAACTAAAATTAATTTTTTTAATAATTATATACCAAAATTACTACTAAGATGGAAATAATTCAATTTATTTCAATCACCATCTAAGTATAATTTTATAAATATTAAATTAAATTCTAATTTAGAATTTTAATTCTAAATTCGTATTTAATGAATATATTTTATTAAAATAATAAAGAAATACATTTTAAAGAATGAGCTTTATTATTATTAAGATATTCGATCTCCATTGTTGGTTTTACATAGCGTTTGTTTTAGTGAGTAATCCTCCCTAATGGAGGAACGTTCATTAGCAAGTTCGCACCGTTTAATCTCGAAAGATAAGTAGCTTTGTAAGTGTTTTATATGGTATGGATCACCCTAATGGTGGCGACCATATTTGACTTGCAAAATATGAAACAATGGTAGAAGCTCATAAGATGGAATAGCCTTGACTCTCGCCTAAACGGGACAACGCTGGATTCCAATCTTGATCGAATAAAAGGTTGCTAGAATGTTTAACATTTTAGATGAGCTGACAACTCTATTCAATGGATGATAGCTTTGACTCTCGCCTAAACGGGACACTAATATCAGTTTGTTGAAAACCTTGGAAATTATTTAGGATTGTGTTTTTTTAGTATTTTCTCTTATCATTCCTACATGCTATGTGCTTATAATTTCTGAATTGGATTTTGTGTTAAACCATTATTGATTTCTATTTATTATTTTGTAGTATCCTGTATAATCATGATGAATTCCATGTTATCACTCTTGACCGAAAATAAGCTAAATGGATCTAACTTTCCAAAATGGAATGAGAACATTAATATTGCTCTCATAGGAGAAAGTGCCTTGTTTGTGTTAACTGAGCCATCTCCATAAGTGTTGGGGGACAATGCATCCAAAGCTGTAAAAGAAAAGTATGAGCGTTGGCAGAAAGCAAATGACAAAGCTCTATACTTTATGCTTTCCAGCATGGTTGACACCCTTAAAACTCGGTTTTCTAAAACCGAAAAGGCTACTGAAGTAATGACGAAGTTAACTGAGCTATTCGGTAGGGCATCTCTTCAGTCTCGCTTTGACGCGACTAAGAAATATATCAATGCACGGATGGAACCCCATCAAAACGTGCGTGATCATGTTCTCCTCATGGCAAGTTATTTCCAAGAAGCCCAGGATCATGGTGCTGAAATGGATCATACTACTCAAGTAAGCCTTATCTTGAATAGTCTGACTCCACCATTTCTGCCTTATACATCAAATTATGTCATGAATAAAAAGGACATAGACTTTCATGAGTTAGTCAATGACCTTCAGACATATGAAAATTTGATTGGAGGACCCAAGAAGAAAGGGAGTAAGCCTCAAAATTCTAGGAATTGTAATGGGACGGTCAAACCTGAAGCAAATGTTGCCTCTGCTTCTAAATCCAAATCGAAGAAGAAGTGGAAAAAACCAAGAAGCGTGCCAAAGCCATGAAAAACAAAAAGGTTGCTGCTTCTGGTGATACACTCAAAGGAAAGTGTTTCTACTGCAATGAGAAAGGTCATTGGAAACCCCAATGTCCTAAACTTCTTGCAAAGAAACAAGGTATTTCTTTCTATAAACTTTAAGAGTTTTAGTGAATTATTATCCAATTGGATTATTGATTCTGGACTAACTTTGTTTATTTGTTTCTTCTTCTTATAGGCCAAGCTACTTGAACTCAGATGCTATCTTCATGAGTTGGATCGAAAAGCTGGACCAAGGGTGAAGATCGTCCAAGATGAAGATGAAGCTCATTTATCTAATTTTGAATTAATTGTTTTAGTTTAAAGACAATTTGGATTTCGAATTTTAGTTAGGGATTTTTATCCCTGTTTTTCTCATATTGTTGCAACATTTTTTTTTATTATTAATAAAGTTTATTTTATTTTCTATTCAAACAAATTGCAATTTATGAGATTGAGCTTCATTTACTTTATCTTAAACCACAATTACCACATTATATTTATATGTTTGTATGTGTGAGTGTTTTTATTATTGATGCAAATTCTATAATATTTACAACTCTTCATAGAGTTCTATTAAATAAACACTAGAAATTATTTCTATGTTTATTAATAATTGTTAATTCTAATACAATTATTAAGAATTTGTTTAATAAAAGGTCTTTTGATCTGATAGGGGTGGAGAAAAGTTAAGAAAACTATGCAGTTCAACGATCTTTTATATCTAATGAACTCTAGATTGTATTCAACTCCACATAATCTCTATCACACTTAGAGAATCATGATCTTTATAACCTTTAGGGGTGGATCATAATCTCTATAAACTTAGGGGTGGAGTTTACTCCACAATACCCTATGTAACACATATTTTCTTTAAACATGGAAGTAATATAATGATTTAGCTATTATCAGTATAAATCCTTGATCTTGATTGTATGTTCCAATTTAGTTTTACTGTTGTAGTAAAAATTGATACCTGTAAAAGTTCTTTGATAATGTTTCACACTACCTTAATTGAGTGGGAGAATTTAAAAATTCTTTATCCATCTTCATTAGGTTAACACTTGTGATAGGAACTTAAGAACACTACTGAAAAGCAAATCTAACCATTCATGTGGATAGATATAACTTATCAGAATTATGAGAATAAGATAAAAGAACTCTAGTTCAGTCTATTCGAAAGACTTGAACCTAGATTTCTTAATCCTCATAAAATTTTATGGTATCTTAATTTTGATTACTTAATCTCTGGCATGTATTTTTCACTTCAAATACTAGTCTGCTATGTTAATGACTTAGTCTTCAAAGAAACTTATAGTTTCAGACTAATACAATAAGTCACAACTAGATAACTCTCCAAACAATAAAGAGGTTAAAAGTATTATTTAACCAGACATCTGCTATTGAGTGGGAGCTATCTGAGATGTAATCAAATATGGAACGTTAGAAGATATTCAAGAAAGATTTATGAAAGTGATCTATATATTAGATATTAAGGAACATATATCAGTTATCCTTGTATCTTCCCAACTCATTCAAAATTATGAGATGGTGGTTACTTTGGGGGTGGAGGAATTATTCTATAATAATTCAAGCTCTACCAGAGAAGAATTATAACTTTGTAAATTCGAAATTACCAGAAAGTTATATTACTGAAGAAAAGTCTACACTGTATTATCTCAATTCCATATTTTAAAATATGAGAGATATGTCTTCTGTTTATTCAAATGTACTTTAAAATAGTGAGGATTTCAGTATCCCTTGATGAGTAAAGCATATAGTAAAGGATGTTTCATAAATGTATTTATGAACTAGTTTCCAGAAGTTTGGGTGGATTCAAATATACTACACTTGATCTGATGATCAAGACATCAGATTGACTTATTTGCACACTTTGTTTTATGTTAGTGCAAGTGGGAGTTTGTTGGGTTTTGTGTCCTAAATAAAACCCTTTACAATCTAATTAGTTATCAATATAAGAAACTTGAAGTGATTTATGTTTGCATGAATTTTACATGCTAATGGTTTAATATGTTTATTACATTTACACACAAAATCAATTAAGTATAGATCATATGTTTATTCACAATTACAGTATCGTCAACACAGTGGAATGTAATTGTGATCATATGAATCAAAAGACTAAGTCCCTGTTTCATCAGTGTTTTGGATTTACACTAATGTGATAATCAGCGATGATGTGTACTTACACTTGGAGTAAGTGTTATGTTCTTTCCAAGACATTAGTAAAGTATACTAGTTTCGAATGTATGGAGTATACATTGGACTGGGCCGATATTGCAACCTAGTTAAGATATTATAAACTTACCGTTATATCTTTCCAAGTCAATATCAGTAGTTGATCTTAAGATTAAAAGAATCTAAATCCTGATATGCTTAGGCTCAACTCAGGAGTATTATTCATGTTCTTTGATTTATTAGTTAAGCCTACTTTTGGGTCAGGGTGATACGTATATTTAGGGAACATGATAGTATGATTGAGTGGGAGTGCTGAACATAAATATGGAATCTATAGCTTCTACTGGTGTATAGAAGTCAAGTGATGATTCCCTTCGAGCTTAGCTAAATAGAAGTAAATGGATGAGCTCTTGTTTAAGTGACTAATTCTTAGATCACTAAACATCATTTATAGGTAGCTAAGTGTTTTAAGGGGCAAAATACGTTGAGGGGTGAGAACGGTAAAATTATCCTGTAATATCCCAGAAAATAAATAATATTTAAATGGGCATATTTTATTAAATATGTAATTACTTGGGAAATGAAGTAGGATTATGATCTTACTTAGGTAAATTGTTGAGAAATTATTTAATGAAATACGTTATTTTTGGACCCGGTAATTGTGGAAATTTAGCTATGTGGTTAGTAATGTCACGACATTAAATGAAAGAATTATTTTGAGAATATCCTGGATTAAGCTAGAATTTTATTAGAATGTCGGATTGGGGAATTAGTAAAATTACCAAAATGCCCCTAAGGTTTTTTTAAAAAAAATTATGTGAGAGGGGTAGATGACCAAATTTAATGGAACCTTTTTTTCTTTTTTTGACTTTTCTTTCATTTTTTTTTAAGCTGCCTATTATTCTTTAAAAAAAAAAAAGAAGAAAACCCTATTTAAAGAGTTTCCTTCCAAGGCAAGAAAACATTTTCAAAACTCAACACCAAGCTTCTCTTCTTCTTCTCCTTCTGCCGAACCATAGGAGCAGCTGGGAACCAGGTGAAATTCATTTTATTTCAGCCACTCTTGAGCTAATCTAAGCCCTAGAAGCTAGCTAAGTGAAGGTATGATTTTCTACTCTTCTCTTGATTGGTTTTCTTGAGTTTAGTTTAGGTTTTGGTGAAGGTTTTCAATGAATTCTGAGCTGGGGTATAAACTGAGGGTAAGGTAGGTTCTTAGGGTTGAATTGGAACTTGTTTGAATGAAAATTTAGTGAGGTTAATAGCTGTTCAATTGAATTGGTGTTGAAAGTGATGTTTAGTGCAAATTGTCAAGTGAGATGGTGATTTTGAGTTAAATGGTGAATTGTGATTAAATCATGTGCTGAATATGTTATACTTGGTATATTGAACTGTTTTGGAAATGCAATTTAGGTCTGAAATGGTTTTGGTTCGAGCTGGGGAAGAAAACCCAGAAATTTTCTGGTCTGACAGCAACCGGTCGACCGGATTGGTTCTGGTGTATCAGAACCGGTCGACCGGTTACAGCAGGGGAAAATTTCTCGGGTTTTTCTCTAAACCTTGTTTTGGCTCGGGGTTGAACCTAGTACGTGCCTTTGAATGATTTTGAGTTATTTGAATTATTTTAAAGTTGGTGAAGGCTAAGTCTAATCGGTTTTAAATTAGGGTTTTAATCCGAAATTTTAAATTAAGGTATTTATTGTGTTTCAATTGTCGTGACATAGGACCGGGATTGCCTAGCTTGTTTTTCCACCCAGGTCGGCCATATCTTGACTTCTGAATTAAGGTAAGAAAAGTGGTAAGCACCGTATGTGGTTAAAGTTTATTGGTTGAATGGAAGTGATCTTGATTATTATCAAGATTTTTATTAATTATTTAATGAGCCTAGGTTATGACCTAGGGTTGGAAACGGTTATTATCGTTATGAGTAATTACTCTTGAAACCGCGGTTAGGTTTCTTACTTATCGTTTGCTTTATCGGGCAACGATAGTGACATATTCAGCTCGTATGTGACGAGTGGTAAAAAGGGGTACTTTATTAAGTACCAGGACTGTGTAATGTTTAAAGGAATGCTTATTAAATTGTATAGTGAGTAAACATGATGGCATAAGATCAAGTTGATATTCACTTTTCTTTCAATTATTGTTTTGATCATTTTCTTGCTGAGTCTCTGTGACTCACGGGTGCTTTATGGTGCAGGTAAAGGGAAGGCTAAAGTTGAGCAACCATGAGTTTGTGGTTGCAGCAGCAATGTACATACCAGCCGTAGTCAGCCCAGTAAACAGGATGCTCTATTTTGATTTTATTTTGGAAATATAAAGTTTATGTTGTAAAATACTTTGAAACCATTTTGTAAATATTTTTTTTAAAACAGGGGGACCCCGTAGTCCATATTATCTATCTTTTGTTAAACGGTTTAAAAGTTGAATTTTAATTATCAAAATTTAATTACCCACACTTTTAATATAATTACATATTATATAATTATTAGTATTTTATTAAATTGCACACACGTGGCGTCCCTGTTGGACAGGGTTTTACAACATGGTATCAGAGCGCCAAGGTTTTTAGATCCTGAAGACTGGTTTGATATGTACATTGGCTGCAAGGACCTGATCGACTCATGGTTTAGTAAGCTTTAAATTAAAAGATAGCTTGTTAATTTTCTGATTACCTGATTATTTGAATTATGTTGATATCGGAATGGTGTGGGAAGAATTATAATATATGGAAATACTTATCAGCATTGTTATTACTTGGAATGTGATCGCAGGTGTATAGTTATGCACCCGAGGCGGACTGGTAGGGGTACCCGCGAGCTAGCTGGGCTCGGGGCTGCCGGTGAGGGTGAGAACCCTTTACCACCACCTAACTGGGAAGAGTTATATGCTGCAATGCAAGAAACTATTCGGCAACAGGGTGAGCAAATCAGAGAATTAAGAGAGCAGCGAGCTCAACCTGCTCTAAATCTTAATCCTGATCCTCCGGCACCTCTGGTAGTGCCACCGGATGCAGGGAATCGTTTGGAACCATTGTATGAGCGGTTCAGGAAGTAGAACCCGCCAGTGTTTGAGGGTGGTGCTGATCCACTCAAGGCGGAGCAATGGATGAGTATGATAACATCCATTTTTGATTTTATGCGAGTTGAAGATAATGACCGGGTCAGGTGTGCTACTTATATGCTACGAGATGATGCCCGTATTTGGTGGGAGATTGTATCTCAGGGCCATGATCTGAATAACATGACCTGGGAAACCTTTCGGGCCTTATTTTATGAGAAGTATTATAATGAGTCCATTAAGGCAGCAAAGGCAGAAGAGTTTATACGGTTAACTCAGGGTAGTATGACTGTGACAGAGTATGCTACTAAGTTTGATCGACTGGCAAAGTTTGCCTCAGATGAGGTGGCAACTGAAGCTGCTAGGAAAGCAAAGTTCATTTGGGGGCTGGATGAACATATCGCCCGGGATGTGATTGTTGCTTCTAAACAGCCGGGGGTTGCCCGAACTTATGCTCAAATAGTTGAGTTGGCCTTAGTTTCTGAGGGTGCAGAAGCTCAGATACGAAAGAAAAATATTGCCAGAAGAGATTCATGGAAGCAAACAGCAAGTGCTGTTTCGGGTAGGGGTACTGATCCCGGTGACTGCAAGAAAAGACCTAGTGAATCATCAGCGGTAGGCCCAAACAAAAGATTCCAGGGTAACCAAGGTTTCCGTCGTAGTGGAAACAAAAACTTGCGGACTTTTCCTGAATGTCCGAGGTGTAAAAAGCATCACCTGGGCGAGTGTCAGGCCAGGGCCTATTTTCACTGTGGAATGGTGGGTCATATGAAGAGAAATTGTCCACAATTGCTACGGCTAGAGCAAAAGAAGGATGATACACCCGCTCCTGCTCGAGTGTTTGCCCTGACTCAAGCTGAGGCTGATGCTGGTCCTTTGACTGTGACAGGTCAGCTTTCTGTTGTTGGTACTTTATTGACTGTGCTAATTGATTCTGGTGCGACGCATTCTTATATTTCAAGTAGAATAATTGAGAAGCTGAATAAACCTAGTGATGTGCTTTCTAGAGGTTTTGGAACCTTGTTGCCTACTGGGGAGTTGGTTATCTCCAGCAGGTGGGTTCAATCCCTTCCAGTATTGGTGGAAGGAAGAGAATTATCAGTTGATCTGATAGAATTGAGTCTGGGGGATTTTGATGTTATTTTGGGGATGGATTGGCTTGCTAAATACAACGCCACCATTGATTGTAAAAGAAAGATGGTAACTTTTCAGCCTGAGGGCGAGGACCCCTTTGTATTTGTAGGTAAGATGCAGGGATCTCGGATTCCCTTAATTTCAGCCCTTAAGGCAAGAGATTTGTTGTGTGAGGGGTGCATTGGTTTCTTAGCAAGTGTTGTGGATATTACCAGGGAACCACTAGCGGGACCGGAGCATGTCCCAGTGGTTCGAGAATTTCTGGATGTGTTCCCAGAAGAGTTACCAGGGTTGCCACCAAAACGTGAAATTTATTTTGAGATTGATTTAATACCAAGAGCTGAGCCTGTATCGAAAGCTCCCTACAGGATGGCACCTGCAGAGCTGAAAGAGTTAAAAGTTCAATTACAGGGGATGATGGATTTAAAATTTACTAGACCTAGTACTTCACCTTGGGGTGCACCAGTTTTGTTTGTGAAAAAGAAAGATGGAACTTTACGAATGTGTATAGATTATCGGGAGTTAAACAAATTAACAGTGAAGAACAAGTACCCTTTGCCAAGAATAGATGATTTATTTGATCAGCTGCAGGGTAAGACTGTCTTTTCTAAGATTGATCTTCGGTCTGGTTATCACCAACTGAGGATTCGAGAGGAGGATATTCCCAAGACAGCTTTTCGGACCCGGTATGGTCATTATGAATTCCTGGTAATGTCCTTGGGATTAACAAATGCCCCGGCAGCATTTATAGACTTGATGAACCGAGTGTTCAAAGACTTTTTGGATGATTTTGTTATTGTCTTTATTGATGATATTCTAATTTATTCAGACTCGGAAGAGACTCACGAAAGACATCTTTGAATGGTATTACAACGTCTCAGGGAGCATAAGTTGTATGCCAAGTTTAAGAAATGTGAATTCTGGTTACCTCAGGTGAGTTTCTTGGGGCATGTGGTAAGTAAGGATGGTATTTTAGTGGATCCAGTAAAGATTGAAGCAGTTCGTGACTGGCCTCGACCTAAGTCAGCAACTGAAGTTAGAAGTTTCCTGGGGTTAGCAGGGTATTATCGAAGATTTGTTGAGGGCTTTGCAAAAATTTCTACGCCTTTAACTGAATTGACCCGAAAGAATTGTAAGTTTATTTGGACTGACAAGTGTGAAGGTAGTTTCTAGGAATTGAAGCAAAGGTTGATTACCGCTCCTGTGCTAACTTTACCAAAAAGTGATGAAAAGTTTGTGATTTATTGTGATGCATCCAAACAAGGGTTAGGTTGTGTTCTTATGCAGTCAGGGAAAGTGATTGCTTATGCATCCAGGCAACTGAAGGAGTATGAACAACGATATCCTACCCATGATATTAAATTAGCAGCGGTTGTCTTTGCACTAAAAGTTTGGCGTCACTATCTGTACGGTGAGAAGTGTGAAATTTATACAGATCACAAAAGCCTCAAGTACTTTTTCACTTAGAAGGATTTAAATATGAGGCAACGACGATGGTTAGAACTGGTCAAAGATTATGACTGCGAGATTCTCTACCACCCTGGTAAAGCAAATGTGGTAGCGGATGCTCTAAGTCGGAAAGGACCAGGGCAAGTTTGTGAACTAAAGAAAATCTCAGCGAAGTTGGCTGAGGATATGACGAGAGCGGGAATTGAATTTGTAATTGGAAAACTTGCTAATATCACCATACAGTCTGATCTATTGGAAAGAATTAGAGTAGCCCAACAAGGTGATCTTGAGCTAGAGGGACATAAGGAGAAGTTAGAGGCTGGATTGGCAAGAGACTTTTCGTGTTTATCTGATGGGTTGTTGCGATACAAAAACAGAATACGTATCTTAGGTTGATAAAGAAATCAGACAGGAGATTCTTGATGAATCTCATACTACACCGTACTCCTTACACCCGGGAACAACCAAGATGTATCATGATGTGAAAGCTTTATACTGGTGGTCGGGTATGAAGAGGGATATTATTGAATATGTGTCAAAATGCTTAACCTATCAACAAGTTAAAGCAGAACACCAAAGTCCGGCAGGTTTGCTTCAACCTCTAAAGATTCCTGAATGGAAATGGGAAGACATCACCATGGATTTTGTGGTGGGATTGCCCAGAACAGTAGGGTATTATGATTCTATTTGGGTGATAGTGGATCGATATACGAAGTCCGCTCACTTCCTCCCGGTGAGGACAACGTATACAGTGGATCAATATGCTGATTTGTATATCAAGGAGATAGTTCGACTTCATGGTGCCCCAAAGTCGATAGTTTCAGATCGAGATCCAAAATTTACATCCAAATTCTGGGAAAGTTTACAGCAAGCAATGGGTACTAAGTTGAAATTCAGTACAGCTTTTCATCCTCAAACCGATGGTCAATCTGAAAGGACTATCCAGATACTTGAGGATATGTTGAGGGCATGTGTAATGGACTTTGAAGGTTCTTGGAACAAGTACCTGCCTCTGATTGAGTTTTCTTATAACAATAGTTATCAGAGTACCATTGGCATGGCTCTGTATGAGATGCTTTATGGAAGGAAATGTCGATCAACTATTCACTGGGATGAGGCTGGTGAACGTAGGTACCTTGGACCTGAAGCTGTCCAAAGAACGAGCAAGGCTATTGAAAAGATTCGAGCTCGTATGCTTGCTTCCCAAAGTAGACAGAAAAGCTACGCAGATCCAAAGCGTAGAGATGTTGAATTCCAAGTTAGGGATTTTGTTTTTCTTCAGGTATCCCCAATGAAAGGAATTCGAAGGTTCGGGAAGAAAGGAAAGTTGAGTCCCAGATTTATTGGTCCATTTGAGATTCTTGAGAAAGTAGGTCAGGTAGCTTATCGGTTGGCTCTACCTCCTGCTTTATCTGGGGTTCATAACGTGTTTCATGTCTCGATGCTTCGGAAATATGTATCTGATACAACTCATATCTTAATTTATGAAGACATTGAGCTTCAAACCGACCTGTCGTATGAAGAACAACCAGTACAGATCTTAGACAGGAAAGAAAAGGTGTTGCGAAACAAGACTATTCCACTAGTTAAAGTGTTGTGGCGGAACAGCAAAGTTGAAGAAGCGACTTGGGAGTTAGAGTCGCAGATGCGGGAGTTGTATCCCGAGCTTTTTAGGTAAATTTCGAGGACGAAATCCCATAAGTGCGGGATAGTTGTAATATCCCAGAAAATAAATAATATTTAAATGGGCATATTTTATTAAATATGTAATTACTTGGGAAATGAAGTAGGATTATGATCTTACTTAGGTAAATTGTTGAGAAATTATTTAATGAAATACGTTATTTTTGGACACAGCAATTGTGGAAATTTAGCTATGTGGTTAGTAATGTCACGACATTAAATGAAAGAATTATTTTGAGAATATCCCGGATTAAGCTAGAATTTTATTAGAATGTCGGATTGGGGAATTAGTAAAATTACCAAAATGCCCCTAAGGTTTTTTTTAAAAAATTATGTGAGAGGGGTAGATTAGCAAATTTAATGGAACCTTTTTTTTCTTTTTTTGACTTTCTTTCATTTTTTTTAAGCTGCCTATTATTTTTTTAAAAAAAAAAGGAAGAAAACCCTATTTAAAGAGTTTCCTTCCAAGGCAAGAAAACATTTTCAAAACTCAACACCAAGCTTCTCTTCTTCTTCTCCTTCTGCCGAACCATAGGAGCAGCTGGGAACCAGGTGAAATTCATTTTATTTCAGCCACTCTTGAGCTAATCTAAGCCCTAGAAGCTAGCTAAGTGAAGGTATGATTTTCTACTCTTCTCTTGATTGGTTTTCTTGAGTTTAGTTTAGGTTTTGGTGAAGGTTTTCAATGAATTCTGAGCTGGGGTATAAACTGAGGGTAAGGTAGGTTCTTAGGGTTGAATTGGAACTTGTTTGAATGAAAATTAGTGAGGTTAAGGGCTGTTCAATTGAATTGGTGTTGAAAGTGATGTTTAGTGCAAATTGTCAAGTGAGATGGTGATTTTGAGTTAAATGGTGAATTGTGATTAAATGATGTGTTGAATATGTTATACTTGGTATATTGAACTGTTCTGGAAATGCAATTTAGGTCTAAAATGGTTTTGGTTCGAGCTGGGGAAGAAAACCCAGAAATTTTACGGTTCGACGAAGAACCGGCCGACCGGATTGGTTACAGTGTATCGAACCTGGCCGACCTACATGAGGGGAAAATTTCTCGGGTTTTTCTCTAAACCCTGTTTTGGCTTGGGGTTGAACCTAGTACGTGCCTTTGAATGATTTTGAGTTATTTGAATTATTTTAAAGTTGGTGAAGGCTAAGTCAAATCGGTTTTAAATTAGGGTTTTAATCCGGAATTTTAAATTAAGGTATTTATTGTGTTTCAATTGTCGTGACATAGGACCGGGATTGCCTAGCTTGTTTTTCCACCCAGGTCGGCCATATTCTTGACTTCTGAATTAAGGTAAGAAAAGTGGTAAGCACCGTATGTGGTTAAAGTTTATTGGTTGAATGGAAGTGATCTTGATTATTATCAAGATTTTTATTAATTATTTAATGAGCCTAGGTTATGACCTAGGGTTGGAAACAGTTATTACCGTTATGAGTAATTACTCTTGAAACCGCGGTTAGGTTTCTTACTTATCGTTTGCTTTATCGGGCAACGATAGTGACATATTCAGCTCGTATGTGACGAGTGGTAAAAAGGGGTACTTTATTAAGTACCAGGACTGTGTAATGTTTAAAGGAATGCTTATTAAATTGTATAGTGAGTAAACATGATGGCATAAGATCAAGTTGATATTCACTTTTCTTTCAATTATTGTTTTGATCATTTTCTTGCTGAGTCTCTGTGACTCACGGGTGCTTTATGGTGCAGGTAAAGGGAAGGCTAAAGTTGAGCAACCATGAGTTTGTGGTCGCAGCAGCAATGTACATACCAGCCGTAGGCAGCCCAGTAAACAGGATGCTCTATTTTGATTTTATTTTGGAAATATAAAGTTTATGTTGTAAAATACTTTGAAACCATTTTGTAAATATTTTTTTTAAAACAGGGGGACCCCGTAGTCCATATTATCTATCTTTTGTTAAACGGTTTAAAATTTGAATTTTAATTATCAAAATTTAATTACCCACACTTTTAATATAATTACATATTATATAATTATCAGTATTTTATTAAATTGCACACACGTGGCGTCCCTGTTGGACAGGGTTTTACATATCCCATCTCGATGTAAATCATCTATATAGAGGATCTTTGATCACAATAAGATTATAACAATGATTAAATGAGATAGCATATCTATATTGTGGAACATATAATATGCTCTATATAAGTCTGAGAGTGCAATTCTAAGTTCTAAGAGTGGATTCAACGAAGAATTAATAAGTAGGAATTTATTTAGTAAATTCGGTTCACTTATTGGAAGCTCAGCATATAGATCCATGGTCCCCATTCTAGTTGAGACTATACTGCTTGTAAGACTCAATAATTGATTTGTGATTAATCAATTATAATTCTAAAGTTAGACTATGTCTAATTTGTGAATTTTCACTAAGCAGGGGCGAAATTGTAAAGAAAATAGATTCTAGGTTTATTTATTTATTAATAGACTTTATATGTCTAATTAATAATTAAATTAAATGACAATATTATTTAATAATCTATTTTAGTTATTAAATAATTAGTTTTGGCATTTAAATGGTTAGAATTTGAAAATTGGCGTTTTTGAGAAAATAGAAATAAAATTTGTGAGAACTGGAAAATCCAAGTGAGGCCCATTACACACCATGGTCGGCCACTCAGTTGGTTTTTCAAATTGATATTTTCATTATTCTAATGCCAAATAATTACTAACCTAAACCTAGTAGTTGCCTATAAATAGAAAGTGATGGCTCAGTCAAAATATAACTTTTCATAACATTTTCTGGCAGAAAATTCTCTCTTCAGAAAAACTGAGCCTTCCCTTTCTCTTCTATAGCCGAACCTAATCTCTCTCTTTTCTTCTTCTAAATTTCGAACCTTAGTGATAGAGTAAGTGCCCACACACAGCAAGTGGTACCTCAATCATAGATTGGAAGACTGTGAAGGATCACACACAAAGAGAAGGACATTCGGACTCAGATCTTGATAATACTCTGCGACAGAAAGGATACAAGGGTTAGAGATCTGAGTGGAAGGAGACATTATTCCACTGCAATCAATGTAAGGTTTTCTTAACTTTATATGTGTTTATTTATCGTTTTAGAAAGTTCATATTTAGGATGTTAAACAACATACTTGTGAGTAGATCTAGGATCTTGGTAAAATAAAATCCAACAGACCATAGGCCTATATATCCGAGCTTCCAATAAGCAGACCCAGAACATACCAAGTAAATTCACTGACTTATTAATTCCTTGTTGCATCCACTCATAGAACTTAGAATTGCACTCTCAGTTATATAGAACGCTCTATATGTTCCACAATATAGATATGCTATTAGTTATCCATTGTTACAATCCCAATAATCAATGATCCTCTATAGATTATCTACATTGTATAGGGATTAAATTACCATTACACCCTTCAATGTATTTCATCCTTAAAACACTTAGCCACCTATAAACGATATTTCAGTGAACTAAATATAATCACTAAAATGAGTACTCAACCATTTATCTCTATTTAGCCAAGCTCGAAGGAAATCATCATTTCACTTCTATGTCTAGAAAGAAGCTATAAATTCCATATCTATGTTTAGCGCTCCCACTCAATTGCACTACCATGTTCCCAAAATGTACTTATCACCCTGACCAAAAAGTAGGCTTAACTAACAAATCAAAGAACATGTATAATACTCTTGAGATCGAACCTAACCATGTCAGGATTAAGATCATTTGATCTAGGATCAACTAGGTGATATTGAATTGAATAGATATTACGGTAAATTATCATATCTGATTCAAGGTTCAATATCGGTCCCTTCGATGCATACTCCATGCATCCAACTCAAGCTTTACTTTAAACAATGCCTTGGAAAGGACATAGCACTTATCCAAGGTGCAAGTAAACTATGTTGTAGATTGTCATTTCAGTTAAACCCTTGTGTACTGATAAATCTAGGAATATATATTTAATCACATAATCTTGATTACTTTCCACTGTGCTGACGACACAATAAACAAGAATATAAATGTGATAAGGATTTGGATGAATTTATAAATCAAATAAACATATAAATGATAACATGAACCAAATGACACAGAAATAAGTGATGAAAATACTTCTGTTTCTTTATTGATATTTGAATAATAAAGATTACGTTGAAATTGAGTTTTATTTAAGGCATAAAACCCAACATACAGATGAGGAAATGATCTGTAGTACCGTAGGGGCTGATGACAGGGTTATGAATTTAAATGTGAGCTAAAAAAAGGGCTCGTGGTGGGTTCTGGTTCCCAGGCCTACCAATAATTATGAGCATTTTAAGTTGGAATTATCGTGGGCTTGGGAACCCAAGGGTTTTTTAATTCCTAACGGACCTTATGGTTCACAAGAAACCCAATTTTATCTTTCTTTGTGAAACATTAAGTCGGAAGGAGTTGGTGGATAGACTTTGGGTCTCTTTGGGTTTTGATGGTGCATTTTCGGTAGATGCGAGGGGTCATAGTGGTGGAGTTGCTATGCTATGGTGGTATATGTTGGGTTTTATGCCCTAAATAAAACTCCATTCAATGTAATCCATTTTATTCAACATCAATAAAGAAACAGAAGTATTTTTCATTCATTTGTGTATGTTTTGGTTCATGTTATCAATTGCTTGTCTATTTGATTTATAAATTCATCTGAAACTCTTTTCACATACTTGATCCTGTTTATTGTGTTGTCAACACTTTGGAAAGTAAACATGACTATGTGAATAAAGTTTCCTAGATTTATCAGACACAGGGTTTTACTGATATGATAATCTACAACAGAGTTTACTTGCATTTGGAGAAATGCTATGTTCTTTCCAGAGCATTGGTTAAAGTAAAGCTCAGGTTGGATGCATGGAGTATGCATCGGAAGGGACCGATATTGAATTTTGACTTAGATTTATTAAACTTACCGTAATATCTATTCACGTCAATATCGCCTAGTTGATCCTAGATCAAATGATCTTAATCCTGTTATGATTAGGCTCAATCTCAAGAGGCTATTCGTGTTCTTTGATTTGTTAGTTAAGCCTACTTTTAGGTCAGGGTGATACGTACATTTTGGGAACACGGTAGTGCAATTGAGTGGGAGTGCTAACATAAACATGGAATCTATAGCTTCTATCTGGCGAATAGTAAGTAAAGGATGATCTCCTTCGAGCTTGACCAAACAAAAATAAATGGTGGAGTACTCATTTCACATAAGCTGAAATATCATTTATACGGGGTTAAGTGTTTTAAGGATAAAATACATAGTAGGGTGTAACAGTAATCTAATCCCCTTACAGTGTAGATCATTCATATATAGGATCATTGATCAAATTAGGATTATAACAATGGATAACTAATGATGTGTCTATATGGTGAAACATATAGAGCATTCTATATACTGAGAGTGCAATTCTAAGTTCTATGCGTGGATTCAACGAAGAATTAATAAGTCAATGAATTTAGGTTAAAAATTCTTGATCTGCTTATTGGAAGCTCGGTTATATAGACCCATGGTCCCCCCCACTATTTGAGATAATATTGCTCGTACGACTCATATAATTGGTTTTGATTAATCAATTATAATTCTCAAATTAGACTATGTCTATTTGTGAATTTTTCACTAAGTAAGGGCGAAATTGTAAAGAAAGAGTTTTAGGGGCATATTTGTTAATTATGATACTTTGTATGGTTCAATTAATAAATATGATAAATGACAATATTATTTAATAATTATTTATAGTTATTAAATAGTTTTAGGGGCATTTAAATGGTTTAATTAGAAATTTGGTGTTTTTGAGAAAATGAGATGCAAAAATGATAAAACTGCAAAATTGCAAAAAGTGAGGCCCAATTCCATATTGCCAAGGGCCGGCCACTTTTATAGCATTTATCATCTGATATTTTCATTATTTTAATGCCAAATAATTCAAACCTAACCCTAGTGGAATGCTATAAATAGATAGTGAAGGTTTCAGGAAATTTACACTTAACTTTCTACTTTTTCCTTCAGAGAAAAACCTGAGCCTTCTCTCTCTATACCTAGCCGCCACCTTCTTCTCTCTCTTCTTCCTTGAAATTTCGAAATCACTTAGTATTAGAGTAGTGCCCACACACAGCAAGTGATACCTCAATCATAGTGAGGAAGATCATGAAGAAAGACATTCAACAAGAAGGAGTTTCAGCACTAAAGAAGGAGAGAAAAAGATCCAGGTTTAGATCTTGATAATACTTTGCGACAGAAAGGATACAAGAGTTAGAGATCTGAACGGAAGGAGTCATATTATTCCGCTGCACCCAATGTAAGGTTTCTCATACTTTATATGTGTTTATTTTATAATCGTTTTAGAAGTTCATATTTAGGGTGTTAATCAACATACTTCCCAGAAGATACCCCAATAGTTTGGCCCACGGATAATTTAGAACTCCAACAAATGTTTCTCCAGTTATATGGGCCGGATTTGACTGATAAATTCAAAGCCCAACAATCTTTAATCTTATCCCCCTGATATTTCCGAGTTAATAACCCATTTATTGGGTACCCGAAAAAGGAAGGCCCACACTTGGTATAATCCAGTTCCATCGTCCTCTCAGTGCAAATTATCAGAGATTTCGAATGAAGTATTACCTGGAGAAGAAGCATTACTAGCTCTGGATACTAGTGCAAAATTCTCAAGCGGCTGTACTACAGCAGGAGAGAATTCAAAGAGTCAAAAGAAGAGCAAACAAAGGAGAAGTATCAAAGACAAGAAATCTTTGCAAAGTGCAAACTCAGGAGTCAAAACCAGAAGTAAGAGGAAATCGGCTCAAAGTGTGGAGGGGAATCTAAATGATGCTCTTTAAAACTGTTTTGAGCTACAAATCAGTTATGTCCAGAATTTTGGTCAAGGCGAGGAGGCGGCCGGAAGCATGCCCCCACCTCCCCAATGAGGTGCTTATCTTGGAACTGCCGGGGTCTTCGAAGACCCACGGCAGAAAGGTCCCTCCAGGGACTTATTCGAGAGAATGATGCGGATTTCTTATTTCTCTCGGAAACTAAGGTGAGCACGAAATTTATGGTTCAACTACTGAATAGGTTGGGTTTTATAAACTCTTGTTGTATCCCTGCGGAGGGCACTGCAGGTGGTTTTTGTGTAGCTTGGCGAGTTGGGGTGCAAGTGGACATCCTAGAGGTGTTTGATATGGGTTTTAAGGTGAAAATAGAAGCTTCTCTCGATTATCCTCAATGGGTGTTGTTCTGTATTTATAGTCCTCCATATGCTGTTTTGAAGAAACATTTCTGGGACTGGCTGATCCAAATTGTTCAACAGTGCAAGGATGCTTGGGCTATAATGGGAGACTTGAATGTTATCATGGAGGAAAATGAGAAAATTGGGGGATGTAAGTACCAGTTACGAGAAGGGAATATTCTAAAGAACTTTATGTTCAACTCTGGAGGTGTCAACCTGGGTTTTGAAGGTGCCTCGTGTACTTGGCAAAATACAAGATCTTTCCCTCATCATATCCGTAAACGCCTGGACAGGGTTATCGCGGATGACCAATGGTGTGTCTCCTTTCCTAGAGCCTCGGTAGTACATCTGCCGATCTATGGATCAGACCATGCCCCAATATTGCTAAAAGCTTGGGGAGAATATGAGAAACTCTTGTATCCATTTCGTTTCCTAGAAGTTTGGACTACGTCATCGGAGTGTGGCAATATTATCTCAAACGCTTGGCAATCTGTAGCGTCAGGAAATGAGGGCTCTATCCTATGCAGCAAGCTGAAATACACAAAGAAAGAATTAAAAAGGTGGAATGCTATGAGATTTGGCCACTGTGAAAAACGGCTGCAACATCTTAAACGCGATCTTGGAGTGATCCAAGAAGCTACGATATCACAGGAAAACCTTGAAAAAGAAGCCACTATCCAATTAGAAATTCTAAACTTGGAGGAGAAAATTGAACGAATATGGAGGCAAAAATCAAGGGAGTGTTGGCTGAAATTTGGAGATAACAACACCAAATTCTTTCATGCTTCAACGTTGATCAGACGTAGACGAAATCGTATCAGTTGTATCGAAGCTTCTCCGGGTTTGTGGTTAAAAAGAGCGACAGCAGATTGGAGATTACTTCCTCTCAAATTTCAAAAATCTATATCAGACTACAAACCCGTGCTTTGGTGATGAGTTTGAGTCCCTATTCTCAGACCAGGTTACTATGGAGGAAAATGAGGCAATTTGCAGTATCCCGAGCGAAGAAGAGATCAAGAATGTGGTGTTCAGAATGCATCCACTAAAGTCCCCTGGACCCGATGGTTTCCCAGGAATTTTCTTTCGAAAATACTGGCACACGGTTGGTGAACAAGTCTGTAAAATGGTTCAAGAATTCTTCTCTAGTGGTATACTCCCCCCGACTCTAAATCACACTTTCATTTGCTTGATTCCTAAGCACGATAACGCAAATTCCTTCGACCGATTTCGACCGATAAGTCTGTGCAATTTTGGTTATAAGATTATCTCCTGCATTCTCACTGATAGATTGAAGAAAATCCTGGACAGGCTGATATCCCCACATCAATCGGCCTTTATCCCAGGCCGGTGGATAGCAGAATGTTCAGTCTTGGCTCAGGAGGTGTTACACGCTATGAAGAACAAGAAGGGTAAAAGAGGTGTTATGGCAATAAAGACGGATTTGAGCAAAGCTTATGATAGACTCGAATGGAAATTTATCCTCAAAGTGTTGCAAGCCAACGGATTCAATAAAAAGGTGATATCACTAATCATGTCTTGTGTAAGTTCAGTAAGCTTCTCAATTCTCCTTAATGGTGCTCCCCTTGCTCCCTTCAATCCTAAGAGAGGTCTGAGACAAGGGGATCCACTATCACCCTTTTTATTCATCCTTTGTAGTGAGGTGTTATCGAAAATGATTTTCAAGGCTGAGAAAGATCAGAATATTGATGGGATTAAAATCTCGAGAAATGCCACTCCGATATCCCACTTGTTTTACGCAGATGATGCTATTTATTTCTGCCAAGCAACAGAGGAAAATGCTTCAGTTCTGATGAGTATTCTGAAGCAATATGAAGATTGGTCAGGTCGGAAGATTAACAAGGAAAAAAGTGGTGTGGTTTTCTCTCCAAACACTAAGGCAAACACAAAGGATCGTTTGATGGAGATTCTAGGCATGCCAAAGCTGAATAGAAATGAAAAGTATTTGGGAAATCCTTTTTTCTTTACTGCCAATAGAAGAAAGGATTTCCAGTTCTTGAGACAGAAAGTGTTGAATAGAATTGAAGGTTGGAAAGCTAAATGCCTATCGCAGGCTGGAAGAACAACACTGGTTAGTTCGGTGCTACAGAGTATTCCAACCTATTTTATGGCAACCACTTTGGTTCCTCAGTCCCTCTGCGAAGAGTTAGACAAACTTTTGGCAAAGTTTTGGTGGATAGGTCCTCGATCAAACAAAGAAAGATACGGTGCCTTAAGGAGTTGGGGAAACTTATGTCAACCGAAAAGTTGTGGTGGTCTCGGATTTAGAAGATTTCAAGACATGAATCATGCATTACTGGCAAAGCTGTTTTGGGAAATTCTCCAAAAGAAGGACAAGCTATGGGTCAGAACCCTTAGCACAAAATACTGCTCTATCTTGGATGCGTGGTCGGTGGATAAACAAGATTCAAACTCGAAACTTTGGAAGAATTTACTGCAAACGAGGGAACTCTGTGTGAAGGGTGCTGGTTTCGTAGTGGCTAATGGGGAGATTGATCTTTGGACGAAGCCTTGGATCCCTTGGAAAACAATACAACAACTGAAAGACGGATTTCATTGTAACCGAGTACATGCCTTCACTAAGGTGAAAGATCTGTTCAAGGATGGAACTCAAACATGGAATGAGCCCCTTGTGCGGGCCTGTGTCGATCAAGAAATTGCTGATTCAATCCTTTGTATCAAGCTGCTTTCAGAGGGAGAAGACATTTTATTCTGGAAACCAGCAAAATCAGGAAAGTTTTCTGTGAAAAGTGCGTACTAGCTCCATCAGCAGGACAGATTCTCGGCCCCTACTCCTATCTGGAAAAATCTCAGGAAACAGAAAATGCACCCAAGATTAACTTTGTTTATGTGGAAAATCCTGAATGACTGTCTACCGACCCTTGGAAAACTAAGCTTCCTAAACATCTCAAATAGATCGTGCATTTTTTGTGGTGAACTTGAAGATACTTATCACCTGGTTACTCAATGCAGCATAACCAGAGGCTTATGGTTCAAAAGCATCTGGGGATTGAGGCTAGATACTTTCAATTGGAAGGAGGTAAAGGATTTTGGTTAATGGTGGACTGAATTGGAAGATATGGAGCTCAAAATCTTTACTGTCTGCATATACGAAGTTCTTTGGTTCTGGCGTAATTCTATCAGATACAACAACAAGCAGTGGAGTATCGAGGAGATTTTTAAAGACTGTTCTAAACGAGCGGTTGAATTCTCTAATACATCTTCAGACTTGGAGGACAATGTTAAGGAACCTATGATTATGATCCACTCCACAGACATAACAGGTTATCATGTTTTCCAGGTAGATGCTTCAGTTGCAGACGGCAGTGCTGGAATTGCGGCAGTCTATAAAAGTTATTCCAACGACACAGAAGACTTCCTTCCTATAGATCATTTGAGAGTGGAAAATGTCCTTCAGGGGGAGCTTGCTGCAATCTCCTTGGCTCTTTCGACTGAAAAACAACTTGGTATGGAAAGAGTGGCTATCCAATCCGATTGCAAGACTGTTGTTACAAGTCTTATCTCCAATACAATGCCGATACAATGGCAATCCTATCTATGTTTTTTGAATGTTTGTCGAAAAAGAAACAATTTACTGATGTCGTGTTCATTTCAATTAGTAGATCTCTCAATGTTGTTGCGGACTCTCTTGCTAACTGGGCCCGAGTTCAAAGGAAACAGTTACAAGGAACGCCAAGGGAAGTGACCCCCTTTTGTGGTCACTAGTTTTTTTTCTCCTTGGTCTTAATGCATTTTAATTATAAAAAAAAATCAACATACTTGTGAGTAGATCTAAGATCCTGGTAAAATAATTTCCAACAACTGGTCTCAGAGCCATGGTAATTGATTTGCTTGCAAGAAATTTGGACTCAAAAATGATTTGTTTGATGTTTTGGATGGTATCATGTTGTTTTGAGTATTGTTTGATGATTGATTGATGTTTGTGAATTTTTGTGAAAAATAATTGAATATTTGTTTCTGGAATTATTTTTATTGGATATTATGGAAAAAATTAAGCAATTTACTTTTTTACAGAACTCAATTTCGATTTAATTTGAATTAGTTATGATTTTTTGAAGTTTTGAAAAATATCAGAGTCGTGCATCATCATCACGCACGCGCGCACGAGGGTTGTCTCTCGGACATCACGCGTTTAGACACAATCCTTGTCTGAAACCGAGGCGTCCACGCGCGGAGAGGCTGCATGCAGCCTCCTACGCCGACGTTTCTCGGTCACGCACTCTGAGATGCGCGCGCGGGCAGTATGCTCAGCATACTGTCCGTACAGCTCGCAATTTTTTCGTTTTTCTTCGATTTTTCATGCTATTTCATGGATTTAACTTCCGATTTTTTGTGTAGTTTTGTATTTAGACATTTACTATTCCTAATTCAATTATAAATATCATAATTAAATTAATTGTTTTTTTTAATTTAATTCATGATATTAGTGTAATTTGAATTTGAAAATAGTAAATATCTATCTTTTTTGCTTAATTATCTATCTTATTTTTAAATTTGATTATATCTTATCTTATTTTTTAAATTTAAGGTCAGATTTTAAATTTTAAATTAAATATTTTTTTTAAATAATTTGACCTTATTTAAATTTAAAATAAGATAACTATAATCATGTAATTTTAAATAGAAGTAAGATATTTTGCTAACTTTTAAATTTTGTTATTTTATTTATTTAAATTAAATCATAAAATCTGAAAAAGATATTTATTTATCTTTTTTTATTTTTATTGAATATTTAATTTATAAAATAACATTAAACTTTTAAAAGTAGTTAGCAAATTTTGAAATGATATTAGGTTAGTTGAAACCTAATTTTTCAAAATTGTAGGTTTAATTTTAAATATTATTTTATTAATTTCAAAAATATAAATTTTATTATTTTATTTTTTTATTTTTTCGAAAAATAAATTTTTTATTATTTAATTATTTTTCAAAATTTAATTATTTAAAATTAAATAAATCCTACATCCAACTATCCAGCTAACCTTGTTGCAGGAGTATGTGTTTTAGCTTGTTTGTAAGTTTTTAAAACCTATTATTGCTTGATTGCAAATAGTCATGGTTAACTTGTTGATAGATCCAATGATCTGATTTTAACTCATGGCTCCCTTGGTCAAGTAAATAATTTGTAACAGGTAATTTTCACAATCTTCTTTCATCTGTGTATGACCTAGCAACATGATAGGATCCATCCAAATTGTGTACCTGTGTGAGCCTATGTGTTTAATTTTATTATAGATGCATATAGGTTGTTGTTGCTAAATAAAATATCATAGTTTTTTTTTATAGATTTTATTTAGGCCCATTTAGTTTTTGGGCCTATTCAATTAATAACAGTTGTTCACTTTAAGGTTAAATTCCTCTCTTTTGGGCCTTGTGTGAGAGTTGGGAGCCATAGAAGTGGGTACGACATACTGAACCCAGCACCCCCTCACATGAACCACCCCAATTGTGAAGGCCCATTTGCCTAATTTGAATAACTGTACTAGGTTAATTAAATTAGTTTAACTTAATAAAATTGATTAGCAACATAATTAATTTCATTTATTTTTTGAAATTAATTTAAGAAAACCATAGTTCAAAGAATTTTTTATTCTAAGCTAAACTATATGTATTTTCTTGTATTTAATTGAATATAGAATTATAACCATCTAGATTCTTTCTGAAGCTTAATTTAAATTTTTCATTAAATATTCCTATTTAAGTTGATATATAGTTATCCATAACTAATCGGCTTAAATCTGAATATCTTTTGGATTTAAAATTTCAAAATTAAGTTGAGTAATTTTAGGAATAGGTTATTAAGATTCTTTAGATATTTTTTAAGTTGATATTTTTTCAAATATTAACTTAAAATAGAATATTTTCAAATTAAGTGGTTACAACTTAATTTTAATTTAATTAAATCTATTTTGAAAGATATTTAAGTTGATTTTTTAGATTCTTCTAAAATAACTTAAACAAGATATTTTCAAAGTTGTTCCATTTTATTCGAATTTATTTTTCGAATTTAAATAATAATTGAAATTTAATTAAAGTTGATTTTTTATTTAAACCAACTTTAATTTGTAATTTTTCATTATTATAATACGGAATAAATGATTATACAAAATACATATTTTAAAATAATGAGCTTTAATCAAAAGACATTCGATCTCCATTGTTGGTTTTACATAGCGTTTATTTTAGTGAGTAATCCTCCCTAATGGAGGATCGTTCATTATCAAGTTCGCACCGTTTAATCTCGAAAGATAAGTAGTTTGTAAGAGTTTTATATGGTATGGATCACCCTAATGGTGGCGACCATATTTGACTTACAAAATTATGAAACAATGGTAGAAGCTCATAAGATAGATTTGCCTTGACTCTCGCCTAAACGGGACAACGCTGAATTCCAATCTTGATCGAATAAAAGGTTGCTAGAATGATTATCATTTTAGATGAGTTGACAACTCTATTCAATGGATGATGCTTTGACTCTCGCCTAAACGGGACACTGTATCAGTTTGTTGAAAAACCTTGGAAAATAAACTATGTTAGATTTAGTATATTTATAACATATGTGATTATTTATTATTTTCTGAACATGTGTATGAATTTATGAACCAAAACCTTACTTCTGTTTTATTGATGTGTTGTAGTGCCAATATGAATAACCCTCACCCTGATCCTCTCCTAGTTAATATCTTAGCAAAAGAACTCTATAGTGTGAAAATGCATCCTGGTAGTTGCATAAACTCGCACCTGTTGATGATGAATCTGAAGTTCCAAAAGGCAAATCTACTAGGAATTGATTTATCAAGAGAACAATGGGTCCAATTCATTCTTAATAGTCTTCCTCCGGAGTATAATGAATTTGTTGTTTCCTATATGATCAACAATTTCAACTCCTCCGACATAGACAAGCTCGAAGCAGAATTACGAGCCCATGAATAGAATCTGATTGCAATGGGTCCTCTTGGGTTTGCAATTCATAATCAGAGGAAAAGGATTAAGCATGAAGGCTCTAGCAAAGCTGCTTCTTCAAGTACAATTATCAGACATAATCTTCTATGTTCGAATTGTAATGAAAAGGGACATCAAGAAGAACGATGTCCCCGGCTTCTAAACAATTCAAACGAAGGTAATGCTTTTGTCTTTGAATCATGTGTTTTAGAGAACGACAAATCCGCTTGGATTGTTGATTCTGGGTCTACTAACCATGTATGTTCTTCACTGCAACTGCTTGAAACTTGGGAAAATCTGCTTCCAGGAGAGTTAAAGCTTAAAGTTGGTAATGGCGAGTTAGTGTCGGTCAAAGCTAGAGGAAAAGCCCGCATCAAGTTTCAACAAAGATTTTTAATTTTAGAAAATGTTTTATTTATTCCAAACTTTAGTAGAAACTTGATTAGTGTCTCATGTTTGCAAACACAATCTTATATATTGAATTTTTCGAGTTCTAATTGTTCAATTTCTCGTAATGGATTTCAAATATGTGTTGCTACCATGGAACAAGGGCTTTATGTTTTAAGACCAAATACACAAATCTCACTAAACAGTGAACTTTTCAATGTAGCTAAACCTAGAAACCTCAAAAGAAAAGAGATTGATAATGATGATCAAACTTATCTATGGCATTTACGTTTACGTCAAATAGGCTTTGATAGACTCAATAGGCTAACCAAAGGCGGTCCATTGAAAAATGTCGTCTTAGGTGAATTGTCAGTATGCGAGTCCTGCCTAGAAGGAAAAATGACTAAACGTTCTTTCTCTGCAAAGGAAGAGTGTGCCAAAAAACCCCTAGGGTTAGTGCATTCCGATGTCTGCGGACCTTTGAATGTAAAAGCCCGAGGTGGTTATGAGTATTTTGTCACTTTCATTGACGATTACTCTAGATATAGTTTTCTTTACCTAATGCAAAAGAAATCTGAAACGTTTGAAAAGTTTCAAGAGTTTCATGCTTTGGCTCAAAACCAATTAGGTAAATCATTAAAGATCTTGCGAATTGATAGGGTTGGAGAATATATGGATATGCAGTTCAAAGATCATTTAATTGAACTTGGAATTGAATCCCAATACACTGCCCCAGGCGCTCCACAACAAAATGGAGTTGCAGAAAGAAGAAATCACACTCTTTTGGAAATGGTTAGGTCTATGCTGAGTTATTCAACTCTGTCTACGTCCTTCTGGGGATATGATATACAGATGGCTAATGACATTTTAAATGTTGTTCCATCTAAAGCAGTCCCTAAGACACCCGTCGAACTTTGGAATGGTCGTACACCTAGTCTACGCCACTACAGAATTTGGGGGTGCCTTGCTCATGTCTTGAGAAAGAAAGAAGGCAAACTTGAATCACGTACCGAAGTATGCATGTTTGTCAGAAATTCTAAAGAGACTAGGGGTGGACTATTTTATAGTCACAAGGATAACAAAGTGTTTGTTTCTACAAATGCTACTTTTCTTGAAGAGAACTATATTAAAGACAACAAACCGAAAAAGTAAAGTTGTTCTAGAGGAAATGCTTTCAGATATAACTCCTTCCAATGTTCCGTCCTCTTCCACTCAAGAAGAGGACAATCCCACTCCCTCAGTCGAACCAACTGAGAAAACTACTACCAAAGTTCCTGTTCAGAAGATCACCGCTCCTCGTCGTAGTGGGAGGGTTTCAACAAAACCAACTCGTTATGGCTTGGATGGTGAAATCAATATGGTCGTTGGTAACGGTATTGAAGGCGATCCATTAACCTATAAACAGGCAATGGCTAGTCCGCAACGGAAATGATGGTCGGCCGGCATGGATTTAGAAATGGATTCCATGAAAAAGAACAAAGTCTGGGAATATGTAGACGCACCTGATGACTATCATCCGATAAGATGCAAGTGGGTTTACAAGAAGAAAAGAGGAGCTGGAGGCGAAGTCGAAACTTTTAAAGCTAGACTTGTAGCCAAGGGTTATACCAAAAGAGAAGGCGTGGACTATGAGGAAACTTTTAGTCTTGTTGCCATGCTCAAATCCATCTGAATTCTTCTCTCCATAGCTGCTGCTTTCGATTATGAAATCTAGCAAATGGATGTCAAGACTGCCTTCCTTAATGGGGTACTTGAAGAAACCATCTATATGGAGCAACCAGAAAGCTATGTTCTTCCAGGGCAGGAAAAGAAAGTTTGCAAATTAAATAGGTCTATCTATGGACTTAAGCAAGCTTCTCGCTCATGGAACAAAAGGTTTGATGAAATCATCAAGACCAAGTAGTAGTATTCCTGGTCCTTTATGTTGATGACATGTTGATTATTGGAAACAATATCAAGAAAATGACTCACATCAAGGAATGGCTTAACACTCAATTCGGTATGAAAGATTTGGGTGAAGCAACCTATGTTCTTGGTATTCAGATTATCAGAAACAGGAAGAACAGATCCCTTGCTCTCTCTCAAACAACCTACATTGATAAAGTTTTAGAGAGATTCTCCATGAACAACACCAATGGGGCAAAGATGCCTTCTAGATATGGTATTCGTCTATCTAAGGAACAGTCTCCTACTGATCCTCAAGAGATAGAGGACATGGCGAAAATTCCTTATGCTTCTGCAGTTGGAAGTCTAATGTATGCAATGTTATGCACTAGACCTGACATCTGCTATGCAGTAGGAATCGTGAGCAGGTATCAGTCTAATCCAGGACAGGAACATTGGAATGTAGTTAAGTATATTCTAAAATACTTACAGAGTACAAGGAATCTTGTGTTAGTCTAGAAGGGTGGTGCTTTAATGTATGAATTCATCTGAAACCCTTTTCACATACTTGATCCTATTTATTGTGTTGTCAACATATTGGAAAGTAAACATGACTATGTGAATAAAGTTTCCTAGATTTATTAGACACAGGGTTTTACTGATATGATAATCTACAATAGAGTTTACTTGCATTTGGAGAAATGCTATGTTCTTTCCAGAGCATTGGTTAAAGGAAAGCTCAGGTTGGATGCATGGAGTATGCATCATAAGGGACCGATATTGAACTTTGACTTAGATTTATTAAACTTACTGTAATATCTATTCAAGTCAATATCGCCTAGTTGATCCTAGATCAAATGATCTTAATCCTGTTATGATTAGGCTCAATCTCAAGAGGCTATTCGTGTTCTTTGATTTGTTAGTTAAGCCTACTTTTAGGTCCGGGTGATACGTACATTTTGGGAACACGGTAGTGCAATTGAGTGGGAGTGCTAACATAAACATGGAATCTATAGCTTCTATCTGGCGAATAGTAAGTAAAGGATGATCTCCTTCGAGCTTGACCAAACAAAAATAAATGGTGGAGTACTCATTTCACATAAGCTGAAATATCATTTATACGGGGTTAAGTGTTTTAAGGATAAATACATTGTAGGGTGTAACGGTAATCTAATCCCTTTACAGTGTAGATCATTCATATAGAGGATCATTGATCAAATTAGGATTATAACAATGGATAACTAATGATGTGTCTATATGGTGGAACATATAGAGCATTCTATATACTGAGAGTGCAATTCTAAGTTCTATGCGTGGATTCAACGAAGAATTAATAAGTCAGTGAATTTAGGTTATAAATTCTTGATCTGCTTATTGGAAGCTCGGTTATATAGACCCATGGCCCCCCACTAGTTGAGATAATATTGCTTGTAAGACTCATATAATTGGTTTTGATTAATCAATTATAATTCTCAATTTAGACTATGTCTATTTGTGAATTTTTCACTAAGTAAGGGCGAAATTGTAAAGAAAGAGTTTTTAGGGTATATTTGTTAATTATGATACTTTGTATCGTTCAATTAATAAATATGATAAATGACAATATTATTTAATAATTATTTATAGTTATTAAATAGTTAGAATTGGCATTTAAATGGTTTAATTTGAAAATTGGCGTTTTTGAGAAAATGAGATGCAGAAATGATAAAACTGTAAAATTGCAAAAAGTGAGGCCTAAATCCACAAAACTAGGGCCGGCCACTTTTATAGCATTTATCATTTGATATTTTCATTATTTTAATGCCAAATAATTCAAACCTAACCCTAGTGGAATGCTATAAATAGATAGTGAAGGCTTCAGGAAATTTACACTTAACTTTCTACTTTTTCCTTCAAAGAAAAACCTGAGCCTTCTCTCTCTATACCTAGCCGCCACCTTCTTCTCTCTCTTCTTCCTTGAAATTTCGAAATCACTTAATGTTAGAGTAGTGCCCACACACAGCAAGTGATACCTCAATCATAGTGAGGAAGATCGTGAAGAAAGACATTCAACAAGAAGGAGTTTCAGCACTAAAGAAGGAGAGAAAAAGATCCAGGTTCAGATCTTGAGAATACTCTGCGACAGAAAGGATACAAGGGTTAGAGATCTGAACGGAAGGAGTCATATTATTCCGCTGCACCCAATGTAAGGTTTCTCATACTTTATATGTGTTTATTTTATAATCGTTTTAGAAGTTCATATTTAGGGTGTTAATCAACATACTTGTGAGTAGATCTAAGATCCTGGTAAAATAATTTCCAACAGTATAATGATGATGTTCAAGTTTTGGGGTACTCTGTCTGCCATGTTGACATCGAAATTGGGGGACAGGATGTTAATGCTTGGCGTTTAACATGCCTATATGGTGAACCTAATAGATGGATTTGTTATAAGACCTGGGATCTTTTAAGGTCTCTATCATCTAAGTATGCTTTGCCTTAGTGTGTTATTGGTGACTTAAATAACACTCTCTCACATTATGATAAAAGAGGAGGCAACCCGTACCCTCAAGCGTTGCTGGATGGTTTTCAAGAAGCATTGAACGACTACTATCTTCATGATATGGATTTATCGAGTTATCCATACACGTGAGAAAGAGGTCGAGGCACCGAAAGGTGGGTTGAGGTTCGGCTTGACAGGGTGTTGGTTAATGCGGATTGGTCTTAAATGTTTACATCAGCACAGTTATTTAACCTTGAAGTTTCTATGCCTGATCATTGTCCTCTTCTTCTTCAACCTGTGGTGCTGAATTTTACTCAGCCTATATGTCATTTTCGGTTTGAAAATGTGTGGCTTAGAGAGACAATGTGTCTTTAGGTGGTCAAAGACAGCCTGGAGTTAGGCATGAACAATTCTGTGGTGGAAAAAATTTTAATCTGTGGGGAAAAGACTTTACTGGTAACTTCAAGCTTCTGATTGCTGAATGTAAAAAGGAGATAAGGAAGCTTAAAAAAGCAGTGATATTGGCTCGATACAAAAAGGCCCAGGAGCAACTCCACAAAATTTTCACTCAAAAAGAAGTTTTCTGGCGTCAACGGTCTAAATAGTTATGGTTAGAAGCAGTAGACCAAAACAATAAGTTTTTCCATGCGAAAGCTACTTCTAGGCGCAAAAATAATCTGATTCATAAATTGCAAGATGCTTATGGGTGTTGGGTGGATTGGGATACTGGACTACCATTGGTGATTATTGATTATGTTACTAATCTTTTATCGTCTAGTGGGTCTATTTCAAATGATATTGTGCAAGGTGTGGTGCTATTGGTGTCCTTTTAGCAGAATGAAGACCTTCTCCGAGATGTTACTAAAGAGGAAGTCCGCAAAGCTCTCTTTCAAATGCACCCAGACAAGTTGCCAGGCCCTGATGGTATGACACTGAGATTCTTCCAAAAATATTGGAGTGTGGTGGGAAGCGATGTGGTAACTCAAGTTTGAGAGTTTCTTAATACTGGTATGCTTCCTAATGCTTTGTGCAAAACAAATATTGTCCTTATCCCTAAAAAGAAAAATCCTACAACCATGGGAGATTTGAGACCCATATCCCCTTGCAATGTGCTTTTCAAGATCATTACCAAAGTTCTAGCTAACCACTTGAAACTCATCCTCCCCTAAGTAAAATCTGATACATAGAGTGCTTTTGTGCCGGGTAGGTTGATCTCCGATAATATCATGGTTTCGTTTAAAGTTATGCACTACCTCAAACGTAAAAGGCAGTGGAAAGAAGGTTATATCACAGTGAAGTTGGACCTTAGTAAATAATATGATCGAATTGAGTGGGATTTCTTCAAGCCATGATGCTTAAAATGGGTTTTGAAAATCGTTTTGTCAATCTGGTGCTGGTCACGGTTACTTCTGTTTAATATATGGTGGTTAATAGTGGTCGTGAGATGGGTCCTATTACACCGGCTCGGGGTCTTCGCCAATGAGACCCTTTGTTTCCATATTTGTTCCTTCTATGTGTGGAGGGTCTCACATCATTGATTAAAAAATTCAAAAGACAAGGGGATTTACATGGTTGTAAAGTTGCTAATGGCGCACCTGTTATTTTACATATGTTATTTGCGGATGAAAATTATCTATACTGTAGAGCAAATGATCGAGAAACTGGTAGTGTGATGCGTCTGCTAAACATATTTGAGATGGCTTCAGGACAAAAAGTCAATTATGCTAAGTCATATATCTTTTTCAGCTCCAATACTCTTGTGGCTACTCAAAATTAGGCTCTGTGGTGTCATGGGCATGATGGAGGCTGATGATCACTCTAGTTATTTGGGGCTCCCAAGTACTATGGGGAGAAACAAGGATGCTATTTTGGGGTTTTTAAAAGAAAAATTGCAGCAGAAAATTCAGCGATGGGAGGGGGCGTTTCTTATCAAGAGCAGGCAAAGAGATCCTCTTAAAAATGGTGGCCCAGGCCATTCTAAGTTATGCAATGTCGGTATTTCTACTGCCTTCAAAAACTTGCAGGCATCTTGAGCAAATGATGGCCAAATACTGGTGGCAATTGAATTCAAAGAAGTCTCGAGGTGTTAGTTGGGTCAGTTGGTCACGTTTGTGCAAGCACAAGAGTGCTGGAGGCTTGGGTTTTCGTAGTCTTCATGATTACAATATGTCATTATTGGGTAAATAAGGCCGACGTTTGCTGAAAAATGAAAACTCACTTGTTGGTCGCCTCTTTAAAGCAAGGTACTACCCACGAGGATCTTTTCTGAATGCTACGCTGGGTAATAACCCAAGTTATATATGGAGGAGTATTTTTGAGATGCAAACTTTGATCAAAGAGGGAGCCCAGGTTCGTATTGGTAATGGACCAAACACTAGTATTTTGGGAGCTCCATGGCTGCCAAATGCTCTATCTATATGTAATATCAACTCACCCTGGGTTGAGTACTTACACAGTTCAAAATTTGATGAAAGTGACTCAAAAAGAGTGGGATGAAGAGATTATTCGGGATAAGTTCGACAATAGGGATTAAGATATTATTTTAAGCTATACCTTTAAGCAACTCGATTGAAGAAGATACATGGTATTAGAGAAGAGATACTGTTGGTTTTTACACTGTGAAAAGTGCCTACCAGTACCTCCAAGAGTTGAAAGAGGTGTGGAGTGTGGACATGGAGGATATGGTGTGGAAAACTCTGTGGAAGATTAAAGCCCCACCAAAAGTCCTACACCTTATGTGGAAGGCATTAACCAATTGTCTACCTACTCGTACCCAGCTTTATTCCAAGCATATACCTGTCAAGTTATCTTGCCCAGAGACGATTGTTCATGTGTTGCTGCACTGTCAATTCAGCAAATCTTGCTGGAATCGGTCTGGTTTGGCTAGTGTTTCTGCACACAGTAGCAATTTCTTCTTAAGGTTTAAGGATTTGGTTGACAAGAATACACCAAAACTTATGGAGGAGGCTGTTATGCTTTATTGGTCAATATGGCAGGCCAAAAATGGTGTTATTTGGAACCAAAAAAGTTGTTCTACGGCCGATGTAATGTTCACAGCGAGGTTAACTTTAGCTCAATGGAAACACGCTCACTCAAGAAAATTTGAGCCACTGCTGGTTCCCTCAGGAACTTATGACAGTGGCGAGCGTTGGACAAAACCTACTACACATATGCTAAAGATAAACGTTGATGGAGCCATTTTTAAGGCTGCTAATGCTAAATATATATTCTTTGAACATGTTTTGCTGGTGCTACACTGCTACTGCTGGCGAACATAGCTATTGGAGGAGACGCTGGTTGGAGAGGGCTGAACCGCCATCAATGGTGGCGAAAGATCTGGAGAGGAGAAATAAGGTATGAGATCTGAAGCCCAAAATCGCACTTCACCAGGAAAAGTAAAAATAGAAGAAGAGAATAATCAATTGAAATTTCGATCTTATATTATATAGTTTTATTTTTCAAACAGAGAGTTCGGGACTTATATTGTTAAAATCTTAAATATCTTCTATTATTAATATTATTAATATTATTTTAATTAGAAGAAGTCAATCCATCAATTTAAACGAATAGTTTAAAATAATATAAATTTCTGTTAAAAAAATAATATAAATTAATTAGGAATATTTTGTTAAAGTTAAGGGAAGAATATCGTTAAACCAAGAATTGTCGTTAGATAAACACTTTTAATATATAAAGATATAAAGATTTGGTTAAAAAAAATACTATATTTAACATATCTACAATTTTTTTTTCATTTTTACCCTTGTAAATAAATAGCCCAAATTAAAATGTCATATTATTTAGGAATAATTACATAAGGCATCATTTTTTGTAAAATAATTATATTTTTACGTTCAAAGAATGTTTTTTTTTTTTATTTTTACGGTTTTCCAAAAAAATAACACGAAAATAATATAAAATCAACAAGAAAACTACATAAAAGTAACATCAAAATAACATCAAAATAACAACAAAAAATAACATACAGATAACAAAAAATTAATAAGAGTACTACATAAAAAGACCGTATTTTCTGTAAATAAAATAAATAAAATCATAAAAATGTTTAAAATTCCGTCAAATCGTATTTTTGAACTTTTTTTTTTTTTTTTTGATGCGAAATAATTCCTATTATTTATCAAGTTTAATTTTGTAGGGTTTCATGAAGCAGACCCAAACCAAACCAATAGACCCTAGCTTAAACCTCAACTCTTTCTTTCTTCTCATAACCCATAACCTCTCTTTGTCTCAGTTACTCAAGTCTCCCTGTCCCCTTTTTGGTTGGGTTTCCTCTCTCACTAACTCATCAGCAGGACAGGACTTCCGTTTAGATACGGGCATAGGCCGTCGAGTTCTCGAACTTGGGCTCATTACCATATGCGCTTCAATCGATCATTTCTTCACTACTCACAGGTATGAATTTGAGGCGCTCCTAATGAGGATTGGTTCCAGAACATTGAGTCTCTGAATCGTTGTATTTTTTTTTTTTCATGGTTTCTGATTGTTGTTTTTATATGTAATAAAATTGTTCGGCTTTTCTCACGGGTTTGTGGATTCTATGTTGTGGATGGGAAACGAGGGGTGATTTCTTTTTCCCTCTTCATATTTTGTGGTTTCTCTCCTTCGATTTCTGTTCACTCTTATTTATTTGTTGAATAGTATTGGTTTCTCAATCTAGTGTTCTATCCCAATGTCACGATATAATATTGCTTCATTCATTTCAGGAAAATGCTTTGTATTACGAATGGTTCTTTCTCCATCTGATTAGTTATTTGAATATGATATATTCAAATAACTAAATTTCAAAGAGTGTCTTTTAAATTATATACTGTAATTTAATTTATAATGGTATGTTTTGTGTTTAATTTATAGTGTTTTAGATTTGTGTAGAGAATGGAATTCTTTTGTATAGGGCCAGTATGTGGATGTATTTACTTCTTATTCTTCTGAGGCAGAGTGGGGGAATAACCTTGCCTTAGAATTTTTGTTATTATTTGTAATTATGGTTTTTCTTCCACCATAAGGGAGACTTTTAATATATATCGGGGAGGATCCTGTCAATGACATAAGGATCTCTTCTCCTTTTTCAAAAAAAAAAATATTTTTTCCTTTCCACCCATTTAGTTTCTATTATTTTGTTTTGGTTATATACTCTGATTTTGTTATATTCTCTAATAAATGTATAAGTAATGAAACTAACTTTTTTTTGCTCTTCAAACTCTTCACAGTTTTATGCTTTAAACTTCGTATGAGAATATCAAACTCACGCTAAAAATTCTTCACAAGAAGAATAGTTATTGATTTTGAAATATGCTTGCACTTTTTTATAAATATATATATATATATCTCATTTATTGTAATCATATTTTTAGTGATTAAAGTATCTGTATAAAGGCAATTAGACACTTTCGCTTATTTCGAATTTCAGATTTCTACAATTTGAGAATGGTTCTCACAAGTTCATGGATATGTTGTAAGTTGTGTAGTTTTTGAAAGATGCCTTGTGCTGTGGATGCCTATTGGTTGGGAATGGGTGCAACTATTCATTGTGAATGTGTGCAACGGTTAAGATAATATAGACTATTGCTTTTTTTGAACAATAATATAGACTATTGTTAAAGTTGACTATTCTAAGTCTTTCATTGTGTATATTATGTTAAATCACAAGAATCTGTTAAAAGCACAACAAAATAAGGTCAGGTAGACATTTATTTAATAGCTAAGATAAGATATTTTTGTCTGTGCCTGAGTTGGTTTTGAATATTGGTTTTTTATTTTTGTTTCTAATGGTTTTGAGTGGTTTCACGCTTTAATGGCTAACAAACATGACAACCTTACTTAGCATATCGTTCGTTTTTAACTTTAAAAGCACCTAGAATTTATACACTTATTGTGGCGAAGCTGTTGGGAGAACGGATCACTGATTTGTGCAATTTGGAATGTAGATGAGCAGCTAGACTTTCTATTGCTGTATTTGGAATAGAAGTGCTGATTGTTCCCAAGCCATGGCTCTGTCAATTTCTAAAAGGTTATTACGATCTCTTGGTTCTTCATCTGCATTTTCCTGCTGCCATTCAAGATTTATAGGCCCGTCAATTTGCACAACTGATGGTGAGATTATAAATTATTTGACCCTAAGTTGTAAATTGATTTTATAGATTGCATTATTGGATCTTGTTGTGGCTTTCCCTACACACACATATACATATTACATATATTGATAAACATATGCATCTGCATTGTCTACCTCGTACAGATTCGTGCAACCATGTTCGTGGGGATAGCTTACTTTTTAAAGAGACTTCGGCTATTGTCAAGGTAAGTTTAATGTAGTTTCTTCTTTTGTAGCGTTTAGTGTCATACTTAAAAGCAAATGAGATGTTCAACATGCATTCATGCCTTTGCACAAAATTCATTTATAGACATATTAGTTTGCCTCTATGTAGGGTGGGTTATCTTTACTTTCTTATCGGAAGTTTTCAACTTCTATCCTGACCCCTGAAGCCAGTGAAGGTGCATTTCCCTCTGATCTGTTGTCCGCTAAGCCTGTGCTAGAATCTGACCGAAAGATAGGTATGAAGAAGATTTGAAACCATTGCATACTTGAATCTCTTATCTGCAACATTTTAATCTAGTAGAAAATGTAATTAGATTATTACTAGAGGTTATATAGGTGATAGCTTGGGGTACATTTTTATAGCTGTTGATTTATAACTAAATGTCATTGTTGACTTTTGCTCTTATCCTTTACATGATTTGAGTATACAAACAAGATTTTGTCACTTTCTTGTGTTTAGGCTGTACAATTTTGTTTGTATGTCTACTGATGTTGTGTATCTCTGTTTAGGACTTTATCAGGACCTTGTAATTCCTGTGACAAATTTTCATAATGAAGACAAGGGCTTCATGGTTTTGGATGGTGAAGTCTTTGATGTCCCTATCAGGAAGGACATTATTCATCGAGTTGTACTATGGCAACTTGCGAAACGACAACAGGTGCTGATCAAACTGTAATGATGCTTGAAGCATGTTGTGAGAAGTATTATTGGTATCAATATTACCATATTATATGTATATCCAAGATTTAAAGCTACAAGAAATTTTGAAATGTACAACATTAGCTTTCTTTTTAACAACCCACATGCTGCAAAGTGTTCTTTATATAACTAGTCTGCATTCCAGCAGAAGGAATGGACTGATTGGTGCTGACAAGATTGTAAGTAAAATGTTTAAGTTCTTTTGGATTGAATGATATGCAGGGAACGCATTCAACAAAAACTATCAGTGAGGTCAGTGGAACTGGGAGAAAGCCATGGAGACAGAAGGGTACTGGTCGTGCAAGACATGGAACATTGCGTGGCCCCCAGGTACATTGTTAAAGAATTTTTATATTATTGTTCCTTTATGACTTTTTCAAACACAGTGATGACATTGTATTGTAAATGGGTAACAGTTTCGGGGAGGTGCTATAATGCATGGGCCTAAGCCACGAAGTCACGCTATTAAGTTGAACAAGAAGGTCCGAAGGCTAGGGCTAAAGATTGCTCTCACTGCCCGTGCAGCAGAGGGAAAGGTGACTCTCTATCTCTATCTCTCTCTCTCTCTCTTTTCTCAATGTAAAACAATTAGCTTCTGTCTTCCTCTGTTTATAATGTGTTCTGAAGTTTATTTGTGATATTGTAAGCAAATAAAAACAAGGCTAGTAGAACTCTGGACTGCAGGTGGTCTGATTTTGTTCAATTAATGCATTTTGTTTTCAATTTGTTTTCAATGGCAAGGGAGATTTGAACTTGAGACCTTTTCATTGTAAGAAATTGTGAAGAGAGGTGTGATACCTTTAGGCTGAACCTATGACCACTCAAATAATGCATTTAATTAGTGCCTTTGTTATTTCTTAGCATGAGTGATATTCTGGATTTGCGGTGAATTTTGTATTCTTGGAGGAATATTTTATAGCTGATTAACTATAAGTCTCAATGGGGCTGAATTTATGAACAACATCCTAAGTAAATATCTTTCACACATGTTTGTGAGTAATTTCATTTTAAACAAATATTTTATTTGTATATACGTTATTATATAAATGTTGCACATGTCAAAAAAAAATATATAAATGTTGCAAGTCATAAACAAAAATTTTAGTGTGCATGTATTGTCATTTCTCAATCTTGGCACCTATTATACATGTATGTTGTGCTTTTTTGTAAGTTGAATTTGATTATGTTATATGACAATTGATGATGAAATAATGATAGAGTTTCTAGTTTAGCCAAACTTATGAAGACAGAAAGAAGAGATGCCTAATTAGCAAAACTTCCAAATGTACAGCTTCTGGTTTTTGAGGACTTGGAGGTTCCTACTCATAAAACCAAGAATATTGTGAACTATGTTCAACAAATGGAGAATGCCAAGAAATTTCTGCTGGTGGATGGGGATGTAATAGGTGAAAAGTTGAAATTGGCTACTCAAAATCTGCATTATGTGAACGTGCTGCCCTCAGTTGTAAGTAGTGCATGTCTAACCCTTGAACAAGATGTGTATTTGCTTGGCAAAATTACTTACTAGAACTGACTTTTTTTATGAAATAGATTTTCATTTGGATTGCCTGATGGAAACTGCTACTATTTAAACTTGTTAAATAATTTACCTATCCTCATGTTCACCATAATCTTGTTGGTTTAGGTAATTCCCCTTAACATTCTACTTAATCCATTTTCTTACATGTTATTACAGGGTCTCAATGTCTACAGCATTCTGCAACACGACACACTCGTAATGTCTCGTGCTGCAATCAACAGAATTGTAGAGCGAATGAACACACCAATTAACCGTTGATGGCATTCTAATGTTCTCTTGCTCTACTTTAGTTGCAGTTCCTTTTTTCTGTTTTCTTTTCATTCATAGGAAGAAAGAGATCCCTAAAAAATAATGAGGCTTGTTATAAATTACTCGAACACAGTTCGACATGTCAATTTTCCTTGCAAAGAATCTTGTAATTCAATGTCAATGTGAGGGAGTTTTATGACACATGATTGGTAAAGAACCTATGAAGGTTTGAATGGGAAGTTACCTGATTTCTTAAGTTGTCATAGGTTGATTACGCAGCTTGGGTGCAATCTTTGCTCGTACTTGCAGTGATTTCTGTTCGCAAATGTGTAATAATACTTTGTGTTAACTTGAAAGGGAAAAAGAATTACAGATGTGTTGTAAGAAGTTTTATGGGAGCTTTTATAAACATGATTTCTAATAGTTTATTTTTTGGGATGGAAAGTTTTTAATAGTTAACATATACAATAGAATCTCTATTCAAGAATACACTTGGGACTAAGCAAATTATATTCTAATTGAGAGGTTATAACTAAATAGAGTTACACTAAGAAAAAAAATTAAAATACTAAAAAATATCAATGTAACAATAATAACAATAAATAATTATTAATACTATATTATATAGAATTGTTTTAAAGTAAATATAATGTTAATACATATATTACAATTTGGAACAAAATTATTAATTTTATGTAAATAAATTTACGAAATATATGTATATATTTTATGAAGATATAATTATTCTTATATAGAGGTATACTTTGTTAATACGGGACTTAGAAAATGTATAACTAATTACAATTTAGAGGTTATTCTTATTTATAACTGGCTCAAATTGGGACTTGATAAATGTATAACTAATTACAATTTAGAGGTTATTCTTATTTATAACTGGCTCAAATTGGGACTTGATATTTTTATAACAAATTAGAGGTTATTCTTGAATAGAGTATTCTTAAATAGAGGTTCTACTGTATATGGAATATTTTTTTAATGATGGTTATTAAAGAAAATTGAATATAAATATTAATTTTAAAATTAAATTATTAAATTTTGATCCAATAGTTAAGTTTTTATATTTAACTTAACTAAATTAAAAAAATAAATATAAAAGTCAAAATTACCTTTTTTTTAATATTTTTATTTTTGCTGAATAATTTTTTTCTTTTTTCGATTAATTTTTTGTAATGAAACTTTAACTCATATAATCTAAAAATAAGAAATTTATTTTAATTAGATTAAAAAAGTAAGCATATACTTAAATTTTCTTAATAATATTCATTAGGAGTAATATCAATTAAGAATGCACCACATTTATATTTATATATTAGTTATATGTATGTGCATAAACATTGTATAATAATGTTTTAGTGATGTTATACTAATTATTAGTAATTTTTTACATAGAATATAGTAATTGTATTAGCATTTTTTGGAATGTGACACGTGTAAGGTTCAACTTTTTGTTCCGCTTATAGATCCATTCATAAGGCCCAAGTAGGTTAATAACTTGGTCTAAGAATAGAACTACATCAAGGTCTATATTCAACTAAGATTGCCCTGCGTTTAAAGCCGGACAGATGAATCTGGAAGGGTAGCATAACCAAATCATTGAACACCAGAAGAGGTGTAGACAGATATCCTCAGGGGTATCCTGAAAGAGTAGTAAAAGGGATATTAAAAATTGTCAACCGTTCGGGGCTAATCTGACGTGGCATCCCTTTGACACCAAATCCCACAAAACTAGGGGTTTGTCACCTGTGTTAGACTTGGGAAAGGCGCACAACACAAAAAGCAAACTACCTTTTGTCCAACGTTCACTATTGATGGTAGAATCTCGTCAACTAAATGTTAACCCAAGATATGTTTCGAAGAGGAGGTGAGTTGAAAATTTAAAATAATTTCGGTAATTTAAAACTTAATACACAAAACTATACAATTAATTAATTAAATACAAATAATATGGAAATCAAATATATAGAACAAATATTTAAGCTTGTAAAGTAAAGAGTTTAAGGGTAAGAAATTGCAAACTCTCAATTTTTACAAGGTTTTGTAGAACTAAGCCACCTACGTTCTTGGTCTTCAAAGCTTTGGACCTAGCTTTGAGTTCCACTATCGAGCCAAGTTAACAGGCTTGACTAAGCCTTACAACTAGGAATTTTTCACCAAGGTTTCAAATCTCTTACGATAGTTTTCACCGCCAAGGACTATTAACCTCAAACTTGATTTTTTGTAGTGCCAATCTCACTCTAACTGAGTTGTTTACAATACCGGTGCCAACTTCACCTCAACAAAATATGAAAATGTGATTATGACTACAAGAAAATTCACTCTAGAAATGTAAAGATACAATGAAGAACCTAGAGTGATTAGCAAGCACACTTAGAAGATGTAAATAAAAATTTGAGCTTAAGTGTGTGAAAATTGTTTAATTAGATTGAACACGAGGTGTTATCTCAAATTTTGTCTACTTGACGTGGCATGTCCATGTAAGCAAAGATAGAGTACAGGTGAAGCACAGCCTTGCCAATAGCAAGACATGGTCTCCATACAAGGTATGACAAAATCGTCAAATAGTAACCGACACTACTACAAAATTAGGTTTTAGTGACACTATTTAGTGACTCGCACAAAAGTGTGGGTCACTAAAGGGTTAGGGGTGAGCTTTAGTGACATGCACATAAAGATCCTAAAAATTCAGTGTTAGTGTCCTATAATTTGCGTCACTAAAAATATGAGGTGTCACTAAAAAATAATTCCCATATTTTCTATTTTTTTTTTTTTGAAAAAAAAAAATATTGACTTATAGTGACACGCCAAGCGTGACTGCATACATGTGGCCTGACACACTTGGCACGTCACTATATCACAAACATTAAATTTAATTTACAATAATAAAACAAGGCACAATATTCAAAAAAAAAAAAACTAATTTTAAATAATAAATATTTTTTTTGAAGAGAATAATTAATATTTTATTTAGAAATAAAATTCAATAAAAAAGTCAACACCAAACATTTAAACCAGCTCTAATAACTAAATTGAATACAATTAATTTATATAATATATTATATAAAACAAAGTGGAAAACCCTAATTTCTATGCACATTTCAGCCGCATAAAAACTCTTCTCTCTTATAAAAAAAAAAAAAAAAAGCTTCTGTTCGCCTGGCCTCCTTCTCTCTTCGCCTGGGATTTCCTTCTCTCTTCGCCTGGAATTTCCTTCGTCTCTCACTGTGACGACGATGACCTCCAAGGGAAACGCCTGAGACACGATGATGGACGACTCCCACTGCTCCACCGTCGGCTTCTCAGCTGCCCAAACGCCCACGGTCTCCCTCGTATCTCTCTCGATCTATCTCTGATCTGTGTAGGTGGACCAGCTCCGACCTTGTCTGCCACAAACTACTCGCCCAGTGTCACGGGCTCACCTTTTCAGGCAGCGGAACACCCGTGCGGCACCTTGACTTCTCTAAGCCAAGGTCAGCCTTCCAACCATCCGAGTAACAATGGGCTCATTTTTCGCGCGACCGTGTGCCTCGGACACACTCCCGTCTCTCGAACAACTCCCGCCGAGTCATGCTCGCAAGCATCCATGAGTGCATTCATGTACCGAGACTCTCTAGCCAAGATACTCGCACTGTCCATAGGTTCCCACCATGGTCAGACAAATCCCAACACCGACGCTCACCTTGTCACTCGTGACCAAGGTAGCATGTGTGGCGAGATGCCAACACCAAGCCAACGTACCAACGCCTCTATCATGCCCCATTCGATACTGTCCGAATAGTCTCCCTCGTCGCCCAAGGACTCCCATACGTCCATGGACCAATCCTCAAGGCGCCATGCCTCCACGCATGTTGGCAGGCCCTCAAGACAAGCCACCAAACCAGTTGCATACATTAGACCTTTGCCCCTTTCCAACATGGTGCATCCGTCCCATGCGCGTATGCAAACTAGCCCACGAATGACTACCCGTGTCATCTCGTGTTGAGACTCGTGGCCTAGGCGCACCACGACGTCTCCTGGAGGATCTAGGCCACGTCTCGTGCAAGCGGCATACCGGCAAGCCAAGGGAAACGTACCATTGAACCTCTGGCGGCATTCTTCGACGCACTACCGGGTCGGCCCGATAATGTCCATGAGTACTCCAACTCATGGAGACATATGAGTCCCCTCGTGGTCCTCATATGCCCGCCCTACTAGTCCCCACTGGCTAGTAGTAGCTCACTTAGCACCAAGGTGCAAGGGGTGGTGGAGAGCTGACACCAGAGTACCCCCTTTTAAAGAGCATTCTGAGCTTTTAGCCTTCTACCAGGAACATAGATGATTTTTGCTCTGTAGACATATGGGAAGCACCATATACCAAATCACCTAGTTTCGCCAAACCGATTGCACCATTCTATTTGTAGACCCAAATAAATGGTGAATACCAAGTCCCGTCCCGATCCGGACAATATTGAAGATATTTACGAAAATGCCACTGCATACAAACTAAGCATCAGCATGCCACCTGCATGCACCACAGCATGCGCCACCACTTGGCCAACTTGTGGGCATCACTTAGCTTGTAACGTGCCATCATAGACTGCACGTAACATTCTCCCCCACTTCAACATGTCGATGCCCTCATCGACGGACCGCAGGCAAATCTCCCTGATCTCGACTCCTAAGCTTACCCCACGCTTCTCCCAACATGAACTCCTCTAAGTCCATCACGACGTCCCTCCAGTCAACCAAGTAGCCCTTGCAACACTGACCCTGAAGCTACCACATCCTCTGATTGCAGCTCACTCGCCAATCGTCCAATGCATACTCCTTTCGACAAGGACAAAGTATGGTGCACCCCTCGGGGTGAGGTTCGCAAACCAACCGTTCCCAACGGCACCTACAAAACACGCTTTCACTGAAGCCATGTCCCTCTGGACAAGTCCCTTCGGAAACTACACACGCCAACTCTATGGCGCACCATCCTCCTGATGGCAATCGAGCAAGACACTCTCATCGCAGGATAAAGTTTGGTGCGTCCCACCTGGACGAGGCTCGCAAGCCAACTGCACCCAATGCAGCACCAAGTGCACTCTTGCACCCAATTTCTTCGCGAAGTTCACAACATTGGCCCTCCGGCCCAACCGTATACCCACGGCTTCATGCAAAAGGCCCCACTGACCCATTGCACACTCGCTCCTCTGAGCTCCTGCTTGTGTCGGCTCCCAAAATTGTGTCACAAGTTTATCTCCCAAAATCAACCCTGCATCCTCTGATGACTCGCTAATTTTCGATGAACTTGATGACACCCAGTCTTACTCTTAAGACTTGAAGTCATCCCAATCCGCTATCTCCCATCGGCAAATGTTCTCTGAACCATTCGGCTTACAGTGTCCCATACAACACCAGTGTTCCCATAAACACAAAACATGCCCATAACATGCCGCAAACTAGTTCAGTCTTGATCTCAGTCTACGCCCTTGCATATTGTCTATCTGCAGCTTGCAGCAATCATGCAAGTCTTCACCCTGAACAACCAATCTGTTGTAGTGTTTCCCTCTGGATTCACACACCAAAACTGAACAAGTACCCTGATTCTTCAAACACATGAATTAGTGGGCTCCCCCACTCCAACTTGGGAAGGACTTCTCTCTAAGAGGAATATCCCTCAAGATATAGCTCGCAAGCTAACCGCATACTCGCGTGCGGTTCCTCCATTCCACATTTCACTTTGATGAAGATGTTGCACTAATGCCTCGATCATTTTGACTCTTCGCCCCTCGACATTTCAATGTTGCCTTAGTATTGTAGTCCTGCTGACTTTCACCCTAGGCCAACATTGCCATGATGTTATCTTAGTACCTGAGTCCAGCAGACTTTCACCCTAGATAACTGGCTCTGCCTGTGTCCTGAGTCTTCTTGACTTTACATCCTGAACAACAATCAATCTCCATGATACTCATCTCGATGCTTGTAATGAATAACTAGTCTTGTTGAGTGAACCGTGAAGGTCTCTCCCCCACTTCATCTGTTGGCGTCCTCGACAACATGCCCACACGCAAATGCCTGACCGCCCCAACTCTTCATGCACACCATGTCATCTAAAAGTGCATCCCGCAGGATGTGACTCTCGAGTCAACTATCTCATTAGCACCCCTGTCGATTTCCACATGCATGCACTAACTTCCCACTCAACCATCCAACTGATTCATACTTGCATCACGTCCTTCTGGCTCCCACGGTGTACTAAGTTCCAATGACGCAGCCCTCTGGCCTTCATGCAAACTCTAACACCCTTCTCGACCTTCGCAGGCCAACATGACTACTAAGTCTCACTGGCACGGCCCTCTGGCCTCCACACAAACTCTAGCGCCATCTCAATGCTTGCGCTCGGTCTTCTCAGCCCTGCTGGTTTCCTTGATGCCTTTATTCCACAACTCCGCGTCTCTATCGCTGTCTTTATGTGACTTACGCCCTCTGGTGATTTAACAAGCCAACACATTCCACTCAACTGCCTCGGCGCTTCCATATGGATCAAATAAAACTCGCATGCGAACACCTCCAAGTACAACCATCCTCTGACGATTGCGGCCTCTGCCTGCCTTGGTCTCCATGTGCGTCCCATCTTGACACACACATGTAGCAACTGAAGCATTCCATGTCTATCCCAATTAGACCCATCTCAGTTATCAACTCTCGACCTCTGTCGTGACTAACAAGGATTTGACGGTCCCTGCACTACTTCCACACTCCTGCCAGAAAGCTTCCTTTTCAACAAAAGCGCCTCCTGCGGCTTACAATGTCACTCAGGCAAACTTGGCCTAGTGTACCAAGCATACAGCATGGACTATCCCCTCAACCTTGTCCTATGCCAACGAGTTTCAAACATTCTGTTGCGCCTCTCTACAGTTTCACGTGGTAGTTGTCTCTCTAGCATCCCTGAACTTGACTCGAAGCAACCATCCATGTCTCCTCTTTAGGATGTCCAGTATTCCCATGAAGAGAAGCAACCAAGTCTTAACTCCATCTCAGCCTACTGATCCTCTTTAAAAGACTAACTGGCTCAACGACGTCTTGTTCCAACATTCGGACCATCTCGATCCGTCCACACGCCTATATCCTCTCTAGGATAGGCCAACCAGGTTCACCTCCCACTGAGATGAACCTGGCTCTGATACCAACTGTCACGGGCTCACCTTTTCAGGCAGCGGAACACCCGTGCGGCACCTTGACTTCTCTAAGCCAAGGTCAGCCTTCCAACCATCCGAGTAACAATGGGCTCATTTTTCGCGCGACCGTGTGCCTCGGACACACTCCCGTCTCTCGAACAACTCCCGCCGAGTCATGCTCGCAAGCATCCATGAGTGCATTCATGTACCGAGACTCTCTAGCCAAGATACTCGCACTGTCCATAGGTTCCCACCATGGTCAGACAAATCCCAACACCGACGCTCACCTTGTCACTCGTGACCAAGGTAGCATGTGTGGCGAGATGCCAACACCAAGCCAACGTACCAACGCCTCTATCATGCCCCATTCGATACTGTCCGAATAGTCTCCCTCGTCGCCCAAGGACTCCCATACGTCCATGGACCAATCCTCAAGGCGCCATGCCTCCACGCATGTTGGCAGGCCCTCAAGACAAGCCACCAAACCAGTTGCATACATTAGACCTTTGCCCCTTTCCAACATGGTGCATCCGTCCCATGCGCGTATGCAAACTAGCCCACGAATGACTACCCGTGTCATCTCGTGTTGAGACTCGTGGCCTAGGCGCACCACGACGTCTCCTGGAGGATCTAGGCCACGTCTCGTGCAAGCGGCATACCGGCAAGCCAAGGGAAACGTACCATTGAACCTCTGGCGGCATTCTTCGACGCACTACCGGGTCGGCCCGATAATGTCCATGAGTACTCCAACTCATGGAGACATATGAGTCCCCTCGTGGTCCTCATATGCCCGCCCTACTAGTCCCCACTGGCTAGTAGTAGCTCACTTAGCACCAAGGTGCAAGGGGTGGTGGAGAGCTGACACCAGAGTACCCCCTTTTAAAGAGCATTCTGAGCTTTTAGCCTTCTACCAGGAACATAGATGATTTTTGCTCTGTAGACATATGGGAAGCACCATATACCAAATCACCTAGTTTCGCCAAACCGATTGCACCATTCTATTTGTAGACCCAAATAAATGGTGAATACCAAGTCTCGTCCCGATCCGGACAATATTGAAGATATTTACGAAAATGCCACTGCATACAAACTAAGCATCAGCATGCCACCTGCATGCACCACAGCATGCGCCACCACTTGGCCAACTTGTGGGCATCACTTAGCTTGTAACGTGCCATCATAGACTGCACGTAACACCCAGCCGCCGCTTTTTGTACATTGGAGCAGGTTATCTACTCTCTTCTCTACTTTCCCTCTCTTCAGATTTCTTATTTTTTTTTTTACAGATCCACGATGATGGTTGTTGTTCATGATGAGTGATTGTGGGTGTTTGTAGTGGACGACGGTTAGCGGTCAACACCGATTAGTACGCTCATTGCCGGGATTGAAAATGAGCTAGAATATTTAGGTTTTGATAATTTTTTCTGATTTTTTGTCATATTTATTTTGGGTTTATATTATGTATTTAGGTTTGTATATATTTTTTATTATTGGTATTGGGTATTTTTCTTTGAGAAGATCTGTACATTGTAAATTAATTGTAACATTTTTTATTTCATTTAGTAAATTAACCCATTTTATTTTACTGTCAGTGAATGATTTTATTTATTATTAATATGATAGTATTTATATCGCCTAAAACAATTATTTATATTCTATAAAAAAAATCTAAATGAATTTGTATATTATTATATCCATTAATATTAATAATGGTATCTTTTAAATTATATAAATGGAATATTAAAAAAAATAGGAAATTAATTAAAAAAATAAAATAAAAATAGATTTAGTGACACTTGGGGAGACTCCGTATTATCTTTAGAGTCTGACAATTTGGGACTATAAAATTCTATAGTGATGCACTTTGAGAATCTCTAATACGTTTTAGTGACGCGTGTTGAGTGTCACTAAATAATACATTTCCAGTCACCCACATTAGTGACGTTCAATGGAGTGTCACTAAAAATATTTAGAGTCTCTCGAGGCGTGTCACTGAAGCCCATTTTTGTAGTAGTGCGAAAGGAGTGAAGCAAGCCATCAAGGAGCTGTATCAACATGTTTGGCCGGCCAAGAGAAGCCTATAGGCCATCCAGGGTGAGCTTGTATGGCTGGCCAGGGTGAGCTTGTATGGCCGGCCAGGATTTGGGCGCAAGTTGGCCAACTAAAAGGTGACTTTCAGACCAAGAGAGCTTCCATTTGATCAAGGGAACCTAGCGTCTACAAGAAAAAGGTGTACAAAGCTAGCCTCAACTTGCAAAAGGTTGGCCTCCTCTTGGTAAAGGTGACAGTAACATTACCTACCAGACCCTGGAAGGAACATGACCTGCCAGACCCTAGCAGGGACATGACCTGCCAGATCCTAGCAGGAGCATGGCCGACAAGGAGTGACCTGGCAAGGTGGATGGCCGGCTAGGATTTACCTGGCAGAATTCTCGATTCTACTTGATACGTGGACTGCAAGCTAACTGCAAATTGGGCCCTTAGCAGCCTAACAAACTAGATGGAAAATATCTATTTTAAATGGGCATTTCAGTCTTTTGTATTTAATCAATTTAATATGTAAATATCTAATAATTTCAGTTGTAAATTAGGGTTTAAGCTCTCCTATATAAAGAGCCTTAACTCAATTCTAGAAACCTAAGTTTAACTCTAGCCTCCAAGTCATTAGCTCTCAACTCTAAGTCTGAAACCCTAGCCTTCTTCTCTCTCTCTTCTACACGCCCAAAGGGCTTCTCTCTTCCTCTCTCTCACACGCCTCTAAGGCCATATCTCTTTCTCATTATACATCTATCTACTTGATTCATACTTTGTAACCTTAAAGAGAGCTATATCAGATCCCACCTATAGTGATCTGAATAGTATTATCTCTAGGTATTAATACACAAAAAGAGGAGTAGGTCATTACCCGCTAACAAAGGGGGCCAAACCTCTATAAAAATCCTTGTGTCCTTTTACTTTATTGTTCTTATTGTGTAACGTGTGACAAACATCAAATTAATACGACCCATGTGTCAGTTGACCACTTTTTGCAGTCAACAGTTTGGTGCTTTCATTGAGAGCGATATCATATCTGATCAAACACTATAGTTAACACGAGAAGAACTTTGATTGTACCATCTACATCTTTGGGTCTTCTTCAAGACCCACTGATTGCAGATCTTGATGTCCATGTTCCAGACACGACTAGAATTCCCATGAATACTGCAGATGTGGTCACCTCTGCCATCTCGGTAGGCACCACGGATCTGGCCACTACAACTAGCCAAAGTAACATAAACATTCCAGTGGATCTGAACAACATGCCCTTACCTCCAAGGGAGGACCCTCCACAGGTGCCTCCCACTGAAGAAAGGACCCTTGGTAAACAACCCATAGGAACAATAACTGGATCTCGTCATCGGTACTATGCAGGAGAGACAAGGACCATGATTTGGTGAGCCTGCTATTGGCGAGCCCCATGTGGACCACAGAGAAGATCTAGAGTTAGCCTGACTTAGAGAGGCCATCTACCAAGCTGACCTAACTGAAGAACCACATGCTGCTAATTGCAATATATTTGCTCAGTAGAGACGCTAATTCTTGAGATGGATGGATGACCAAGAGTACATCCTTCGATCTCACCAGGCGAAGTTGGATTACCGCAACAAAGAGGCTAGCAACCTAATAAGGCAGTTCAATCAGAGAACTAATGGAAGAGGCCAAGATCTCTTTAGAATATGCACATATGGATTTTTATTTTCTATTCCATGAAAAGTCAACAAAAACATAAAGATGTCGGGTTTGACACCGAGACTTGACATATTAGGTTGAAATATAAAGCATGACGGTATGGAAGTTTGGTGGCATGAAGGTAATCATTAAGTGTTCTCTGTTGTATTTTATTATTATTATTCATTGCAAAAGGATTACCGATTATTGTGTGAACGGGAGAATGAGTAGTGGATGGATTGGAAAAAGTTTCACTAGAAGTGGTTTTGTCAAAAGAAGAGTTACTCATCCACTCTTGTTTGCTTTTTTTTTAAAAAAAAAAAATATATATATATATATTTGTTCAACTTGTTTCCAAATTACTTTCGAGGTTTTCAGAATGGACCTTCACAACTTACTAGAACTCCCCGGGGTTGCCAAGTAAGTGTGAGGGGTTCATCAACCTTTTTTGACCAAACCTTTCTAAGTAAAATTGAGTTGTTTATTTTTGATAGAAAAAGATTGTTTTTGTTATAAAAAAAACACAAAAAATATAATATTACAATGATTAACACAACAAATGTTCCAAGGCCAATTAGAAAGGTTGTTAAGGTATCGCTTTATCTCAACCTTGCCTAGACAGAACAGAGGTTTCCAGGTAAAGTGGAGGGTACACTAACATAAACTTTATTTAAACCTTATAGATAGAACAATCTTAGTTTGTGTCATATACAATATTACACCGTTGTACAAATACTAAGCGTTTTATGATTAAAATGTTAGAATCTTTTTTTTTTTTTTTGTATTTTATGATTTTTTAAAGGACTTAAATTATAAGAGTACTAAGAAAAAGACAAATAAAACTCAATGAAGAAATAGAATTAAAACATAATAAAAACTATCACGCTAAACAGAAGTCAAAGTGAGAACGAAATAAAAATTAAAGGGAACAATTTTTTTAAAAATATATATATATAGTTGTGAAACTAAATATTTATAAAATTTCTAAGGAGAAAAGATGAGAAAAAAAGTGAAGAGAAATTTTTGCTACAGTTTTTCTACACTAAAAATGACTCTAAGTTACCCTTTAAAAACTAAAATGAGCTTTTTTTTATACAGTCTCAAAATGACTAAAAAGCAAAATAGAAATAAATTAAGGTCTTAAGAACAATATAAAATAATATTAAAAATAAAATCTAATTTATTATTAATATTATTATTAACTATGTTGTTAGAAAATAAAATTTCTTTCCAATGCCAAGCTAGGCATGGCTCTTGGAGAGATGAAGACAAAAGAACTTCCATGTGGCAGGTTGTGATTAGAAGAAGAATAAGGAAAAGATGATATACATTTACTTGCTTCTTCCTTTTTTTGTGCATAGGACAAAATAAAAGTTTTCAAGTGATATGTATTGCAATTAATGTACCAATCATCCATGACTTCATCATGATAGAGAACTATGGGGAAGTGGAGCACTTAATGCTTTGCTTTAATTATTTTATATGCAAGTTGCATGCTTGGTGCCTTGGGAGCCCAAGAAGTTAAAAAGTTGCTGGTGAATGGAAAAGTTCCATGTGGCGCACGCATAGAGAGAGGAGAGAAGGAATGGTGGTTGATTTGCACAAGAACAAAGGCGCATGGTATCAATCTCTACTCTTATTCACCACTTTTATTTATTTTCTTTTTCTTTTTCCAAAGTGCCACAATAATTTTTAATCCCTACAAAAAAACAATAAGTTAAATCTAAATAGAATATTTTCAACATAAAAATATATCTCATTAATTTCATGAAAGTATTAATTTAAATTTAATTTATTTTACACTTTAAGATCAATAAAATGACCTTATTACGCACTAATCAACTGCCCATCTAGAAGATCTATGTTGACGGAGCGTCAAACGAGAAAGGAGTCAGAGCAAGGATCATTTTGATCTCTTTGCAAGGGCACGAGCTCTAGATTGCCCTACGCTTCAATTTTTGCGCCTCCAACAATGAAGCTGAACATGAAGCTATGCTGGCAGGCTTAAAGCTGGCTAAGGAGGTGGGAGCCCAACACATTGAAGTACATAGCGATTCCCAACTAGTGGTGAATCAAATATCTGGCGAGTACCAAATAAAAGGTGAAAAAATGGTTGCTTAAGTCATGATATCCCGGGAGCTGCTACAAGGGTTCAAGGGTTACAACATCTACCAAGTCCTGAGGGACCAAAATTCACTCGCGGACATGCTCGCCAAACTTGCAATGGATCTCGAGATCATTCAACACAAAGTAGTCCCAATTTGTCACCTAAAAAAGTTAAACATTGAGGCCCAGGGGGTAAATGCTATAGTCAACAACTCTCATTCTTGGATGACACCCATTTACAAATTTTGGAGTTCGGGAAAGCTTCCTTTGGATAAAGCCGCCTCCAGGAAAGTCTAGTATCAGGCTCCCCATTATGTGATCATGGATGGGAAGCTTTACAGCCAGAGATTGTCAATGCCATAGTTGAGGAGCATTGCTGGAACTGAAATCAGTGATGTAATCCACGAGGTTCATGGTGGCTTCTGTGGAGATCACACATCCAAAACCAGCTTATCAAAGAAAGTCTTTGTCAAGGGTATTTTTGGCTCACAATGAAGAAGGATTGCATAAAGCATGTCCAAAAATGTGAACAATGTCACAGGTATGCTAAGGTTCTACGTGCACAACCAACTAAAATCACACCCATGAGTAGCCCATGGCCTTTTGCAGTTTGGGGTATCGATTTAGTAGGATCCCTCCCCACAGGAAGAGGAATCAAATACGTGATAGTAACGATTGATTACTTTACTAAGTGGGTTAAGTTAGAGTCGATGAACACTGTCACCTCAAAAAATCCCCTAGACTTTGATATCAAGAACATCGTGTATCGTTTTGGGCTTACATACAAGATTATCTCCGATAATAGGAAATAGTTTAACAGTGAACACTACACTGACTTCTATGCCAAGTATGGAATCGTAAAAAGTTTCTCGACTGTAGCCCAGCCATAGGCCAATGGACAAGTAGAAGCCGTAAATCTAAAAACAACGTTGAAGAAGAAACTTCAGGCATGCAAAGCTCACTATCAAGAAGAGCTTCCGCGAGTTCTTTGGGTCTATAGGACCACGGAGAGAACTCTAACGGGACACACGCCATATGTGATGGCTTACAGGTGTGAAGTAGTAATCCCAATAGAGGCAACCTTCCCCTTTCATCGATGAGATACCTACAACACTTTCTAGAACCATTCCTGTTCCAAGAATTGTTGGGCCTAATCGAGGAACTTCGAGAATAATGACAGGTTCAACTCAAAATGTACAAAGGCAAGATCTCCTAGCACTTTAACTCCAAAGTCAAGAATCGTACATTTGATGTTGGAGACCTCTTCTTGAGAAGAGTATTCCCAACTGTGCAAAAACTGGGAGTGGAAGTACTCGGGCCAAACTGGGAAGGCCCATATGAGATACTTCAAAAAGTGGGTCAAGTAACTTTTCAACTTAAGAGGATGGATGGATCAAGGGCCCCTCATGCCTGGAATGTAGACCACTTGCGTTGGTACTACCAATAGGCTGAGGTGACCAAGCTCTAATGTATCTCTTGAATTCTGTGTAAATTTTTGAACAATTCTCTTCTTTATGTAAACCTACGGGTACAATAAAATGAAAATAGAAGAAGTTTACACTTAAAAATTATGCTTTTCGTTCTTAAGTCACAAGCTATGTTTTAAACGTATAGTGTGCTATGACTACTTACTTTATTTGTCCATGTCAATTTTTTAGTTTAACTTGCGTTTAACCAAAAAAAGAGATGTATTTTCAGCCAAATTTCCCAAGGAAAAGACTCGTTCGAATTCCTTCTCAAAATTAAAAATCAGTGTAAGCCCTGAAATGAGATGCGTTTTTAGCAAAATTTCCCATGATGAAAAACCCGCTTGCATTCCTTCTCAAAAATTTTAGTGTGTTTTTTAAAGTTTAATCTGTTGGATGTTTTGCAATGGATGAATGGGGAAGCCTCGCCTGAACTCGTATATGTTTTTAGCCCACCCTAAGCAAAGGGTCCTACCTAAAATCCATAGCATGTGCAGCTTGTGTGGCCCTAGTGGCAAAAGACTCTATTCAATAAAGTCTACGCCAAGGAAATTCACCTAAGTGTTATCACAGTTTTAGCCTAGTCCTTGAACAAGGGACAACGTCTGAAATCTGTAACACCCCCAATCACCTTTTCCAAAGCTCAACCCTAGAAAGAGTAATGATCAGGGAACACTTGGAACGCGAAAGCCCAACCTTCCACGAAGAAAACCATCCCTATCAAAGCATCCTTCATGTAGCGTTCTATTTAATTAGTTAAGTACTCAAGGCACTTAGAAGGCACTAAGCTCTGTGACAACTCGACGGTCTGGGAGCGAGCTAACAACCCTTTTACGTTGCCAGGGTATTTAGCTAACTTAAATTTGCAACTACCAAAAGGGTCTTAATAGCAGTAATCCTACCTGAAAATAGGAAACAAGTGTTTGGCCCCCAAGCGCTTCTTAAATCAGCAAAGGGACTAACAGTTAAGAAAATCCTAAGGTTTGAGGTTTTAACCATTGGAACCCAAAACCTCTAAACGACTTAAGGAGATAGCTCTTAAAATGGTCTAGCAATTAAGTAAAACGGAATAAAGGTTAGCATGCAAGAGAAAATAAATACATAAAATCAAAAGACCTAAGTCTATTTTAGTGCCCCGCAGACTAGGCATAGTAAAATATCTATGTGAAAAGATAGTCTTCTACTCTATTACAAACAGCCCCGCGGACCAGGCGTAAAAAAAACACTTCTGCAAAAATTAAAGATATGCCTTTAAAAGGGGAACAAGTTAAAAATAAAAGTAAGGCATGATCACTGTTAAGGAGGGATGTCAGACTTAAGGTTTTAATTTTGGATTTACTTTTTGAGGTTGTCCTTCTGCGAATGTTCACCTTCCCCGGAAGAAACTTCCACGACCTCTCCAGATTCATTCCCTCTAGCTTTTTTATCCTCAACCTCTTTAGTTTTGGTTTCAGCCTTGCTATCTTCTGATGCCTCATCTTCGGCCATGTCTTAAGTATCGAGGTACTCATTAACATCTCTCTTATAAATCACGACCCTATTGGAAAACTCCTCTGCATCTTCACCAAGATAGTTGAAGATGTTGCGAACACTCTCTGATAAGTGGGTCAACATAAGGACATGGGCTAGGTTTACCGAGTGGACTAAGGCTCGATGACGAGACTTTTACTCTTACTTGTGTTCTTCCTTCCCGTCCATAAGTTCCTTGCGTACGAAGGTAACCTCCTTCAGGGCCTAGGCCTGGCCTTGTTGAAATTGAGACTATGTCTTACAAATCCTGTACAGTCTTGGCCTTCGTCTCAATGATCTTGTCCTTCTCCTTGATACCAGCAGTAGGTGGTAACCTGGTTTTTAGTAATCCGAAAAAGTGCCTCAGCTAAGCCAACCTTGGCCTCCAGCCCCTTCATGAGACTATTTTTGTCTTGAAGTTCTTGAAGCTTAACGGACATCTGGTTCTTGAGAGCCTCCTTGGCTTCTTTGGCCTCCTTAACCTCATAGGAAAGAGTAGAATTGGAGGATTCTCGCTCAGCACGTTGGGTCCTAAATTTTTCCTCCATTTGAGTCTTGAAATCCTCTTTATAGTCATTGAACTTCTGCAAATACTTCTTATCGGCCTTGGTGTTTGCTTCAGCATAGTACTATTTGACCCCTTTGATGTTCTTGTCAATCTTTTCCATGGCTTCCTTCTTTATATTCTTGATTTGGGCCTCCAAAGTCCGTCGAGTGGCCAAGGAAAGATCTAGTTGGACCGCCATAGAGCTTACTTCTCTACAAGTTCGCTTCGCAAGAATTTCCATCTTAAATAAGAAAGGAAGACTCAGAAAAAGGAGTGATAGTTTATAGCAAGTCAAAAAGATAAGTAAAGTAAGAGGTTAAAATTCCCTAACTGTATGCTGCCTCGCGGAGTTAGTTAGTTATACGGGATTAGTACTGCTGCCTATTACTCACTTTTTGGTGGTCAATTCACTCACACTAACTGCTATTTTCTCCAGCAGGTCAGCACTGAATGGCGCCAATTCCCTACCCAGACGAGGCACAAGTTGTTTGTTGAGGACAGGAAGGTCCATTACGAGTGCAAAGTATTGGAATTTATTTTACCAGGATCTTAGATCTACTCACAAGTATGTTGTTTAACACCCTAAATATGAACTTTCTAAAATGATAATTAAACACATATAAAGTTAAGAAAACCTTACATTGGTTGCAGTGGAATAATGTCTCCTTCCACTCAAATCTCTAACCCTTGTATCCTTTCTGTCGCAGAGTATTATCAAGATCTGAGCCCGAATGTGCTTCTCTTTGTGTGTGATCCTTCACAGTCTTCCAATCTATGATTGAGGTACCACTTGCTGTGTGTGGGCACTACTCTATCACTAAGGGTTCAAAATTGTGAAGAGGAAAAGAGAGAGGTATAGGGTCGGCTATAGAGAGAGAAGTGGAAGGCTCAGTTTTTCTGAAAAGGCAATCTTTGATTTTCTGAGAAAAAGGTTATTTTGAACTGAGCCATCACTTTCTATTTATAGGCAACTACTAGGTTTAGGTTAGTAATTATTTGGCATTAAAATAATGAAAATATTAATTGGAAAAAGCTCACTAAGTGGCCAGCCAAGGTGTTATCGGGCCTCACTTGGATTTTGCAGTTTTCACAATTTTTATTTCTATTTTCTCAAAAACGTCAATTTTCCAATTCTAACCATTTAAATGCCAAAAACAATTATTTAATAACTAAAATAGATTATTAAATAATATTGTCATTTAATTTAATTATTAATTAGACATATAGAGTCTCTTAATTAATAAATAAACCTAGAATCTCTTTTCTTTACAATTTCACCCCTGCTTAGTGAAATTTCACAAATTAGACATAGTCTAACTTTAGAATTATAATTGATTAATTACAAATCAATTATTGAGTCTTACTAGCAGCATAGTCTCAACTAGAATGGGGACCATAGATCTATATGCTGAGCTTCCAATAAGTGAACTAAATTTACTAAGTAAATCCCTACTTATTAATTCCTCGTTGAATCCACTCTTAGAACTTATAATTGCACTCTCAGACTTATATAGAGCATTCTATATGTTTCACGATATAGATATGCTATCTCATTTAACCATTCTTATAATCTTATTGTGATCAAAGAGCTTCTATATAGATGATTTACATCGAGATGGGATAATTTACCGTTTTCACCCCTCAACGTATTTTGCCCCTTAAAACACATAGCTACCTGTAAATGATGTTTAGTGATCTAAGAAATAGTCACTTAAATAAGAGCTCATCCATTTACTTCTATTTAGCTAAGGTCGAAGGGAATCATCACTTGACTTCTATACACCAGTAGAAGCTATAGATTCCATATTTATGTTCAGCGCTCCCACTCAATCATACTATCATGTTCTTAAAATATACGTATCACCCTGACCCAAAAGTAGGCTTAACTAATAAATCAAAGAACATGAATAACACTCCTGAGTTGAGCCTAAGCATATCAGGATTTAGATTCTTTTAATCTTAAGATCAACTACTGATATTGACTTGGAAAGATACAACGGTAAGTTTATAATATCTTAACTAAGTTCAATATCGGTCCAGTCCAATGTATACTCCATACATTCGAAACTAGTATACTTTACCAATGTCCTGGAAAGAACATAACACTTACTCCAAGTGTAAGTACACATCATCGCTGATTATCACATCAGTGTAAATCCAAAACACTGATGAAACAGGGACTTTATCTTTTGAATCATATAATCACAATCACATTCCACTGTGTTGACAATACTGTAATTGTGAATAAATATATGATCTGGACTTAACAGATTTTGTGTATAAACATTAAAACATATTAAACCATAAGCATGTAAAATTCATGCAAACGTAAATCACTTCAAATTTCTTTTATTGATAACTAATCAGATTGTAATGGGTTTTATTTAGGGCACAAAACCCAACACAAAGTGCCCTAGATTGCGGAAACTAAGTTACTCTCTAAGTTACTATCTAGGTATTGATAAAATTAGAAATACCTTGAACTTTTATAATGGCATTGAAGTTCCTAGGAGGGTCTTGGGGTGGTTTAATGTTATTATAGAAAGATAATGTTGATGAAACTCTTCTTAAATATTCAATGAATCATATTTTTTGCTATATAATGTGTGACGATGGACCTAAATGGAATTGTTCTAGATTTTATGGTGCTTCTAAAACTCACTTAAGACTTGGAACTTGGAAAATTCTTGAAAGATTAGTTGATGTATCTCCTATGGACCCTTGGTTGGTTATGGGTGATTTTAATGAAATATTTGCTTCTAATTTTAAAGACGGTGGTGCTCCTAGAGATTTGACTTTAATTGATAATTTCCATTCGGCTATTAATTATGGCAGCCTTATTAAGCTTGATCACAACGATGACAACCTTAAATATTAAAGAATGTCTTGATTATGGTTTTGCCAATCTCCCTTGACAGCAAACTTTTGTCTCTACTTCCTTCCATCATCTAGACTTTTATGCTTCAGACTATAGAGCTCTCAAAGTAGAATTCTCCAATAGGCCAACCCTTGACCAGAGCATTCCTAGACTTGTGGCTCAAAGATTCAGAATGTCATGATATTGTTGCTAATCAATGGAACTCTTCAAGACATAATCCTATACTCCAAGTTGTTACCAATATTCAACGTTGTTCTTCCCATCTTCAACCATGGCACATTAAAAAATATGGGAATATGAATAAGAATATCTCTAAAGCCCAAGACCGTGTTGCTAATCTTCTAACTCTTATCAATTTAGTGCTAATTTCTTTTCTAAGATTCACAACTCCAAAAAAATCTTAGATGATCTTTTTGAGTAAGAGAAAATTTATTAGAAGAAACAATCTCGTGTTAATTGGCTGCAAGAAGGTGATGCTAATACCAAATATTTCAATTCTCGGGCCTTTGGACGCCACGCTAACAATAGAATTAAAAAGTTACAAACTGAGCATGGGAATTTTGTTTCTATCTTGGCAGCATTACTGATCAAGTTCACAACTATTTTGCTAATATTTTTGAAAGCAATGGCAATGATACTCTTGCTCTTGCTCGCTCCTTGGACATCATTCTGACAACCATTACCCTTGCAATGAATACTCTTCTTCAAGAACCTTTTACTAGTGATGAAGTTCTTGGTGCTCTTCATAGTATGGGATCCGATAAAAGCCTGGTGTTGGAAATATTTTACCAGGATCCAGATTTACTAACAAGTATGTTTCATTAACATCCTAATATGAATTTCTAAAACAATGAAATAAACATATAAGGGTTTAAGAAAACCTTACATTAGGTGCAACGGAATATAATGACTCCTTCCGTTTAGATCTCTAGCCCTTGATTCCTTTCTGTAGCAGAGCATTATCAAAATCTGAACTTGGATCTCTTTCTCTCCTTCTTGAGTCCGATTCTCCTTCTTGTTGATTGGATTCTTCAAAGTCTTACACACTATGATTGAGATACCACTTGATGTGTGTGGGCACTCACTCTATCACTAAGGGTTTGAAAATTTGAAAAAGAAAAGAGAGGAAGTGGTTTCGGTTTTGCTATAGGTAGGAGGCTTAAAATTTTACTAAAGGAATGTGATGTATCATCAATCTTTTTTTTTCTAAGCCATCACTATCTATTTATAGGTAACCACCTAGGTTTAGGTTAGATTTAAATAGCATTAAAATAATAGAAAAATAAATGGTAAAATCTACTAGTGTGGCCGACCTTAGGAAGTTATTGGGCCCCACTTTGTAATTTTTCCATTTTGTCATTTTTCCATCTCATTTTCTCAAAACTGCCAATTTTCTAATTTCACCACTTAAATGCCAATTCCAATTATTTAATAACTAAAAATAAATTATTAAATAATATTGTCATTTGATATATTTATTAATTAGACATATAAAGTCTCTTAATTAATAAATAAAACCTAGAATCTCTTTTCTTAACAATTTTGCCCTTGCTTAGTGAAAATTCATAAACTAGCCATAGTCTAATTTGAAAATTATAATTGATTAACTAAAATTAATTAATTAAGTCTTACAAGCAGTATGGTCTCAACTAGTATGGGGACCATGGGCCTATATAACCGAGCTTCCAATAAGCAGACCCAGAATTTACCAAGTAAATTCACTGAATTATTAATTCCTTGTTGCATCCACGCATAGAACTTGGAATTTCACTCTCAGTCATATAGAAGGCTCTATATGTTCCACGATATAGATACGCTATTAGTTATCCATTGTTATAATCCCAATAATCAATGATCATATATAGATAATCTACATTGCATAGGGATAAAATTACCGTTACACACCTTTCAATGTATTTTATCCTTAAAACACTTGCCACCTATAAATGATATTTTAGTGAATTAATATAGTCACTAAAATGAACATTCTATCATTTATCTTTATTTAGCAAGCTCGAAGGAAATCATAGTTTCACTTCTAAATACCTATAGAAGCTATAGATTCCATATCTATGATTAGCGCTCCCACTCAATTGTACTACCATGTTCCCAAAATGTACGTATCACCCTGGCCAAAAAGTAGGCTTAACTAACAAATCAAAGAACATGTATAATACTCTTGAGATCGAACCTAAACATATCAGGATTAAGATCATTTGATCTAGGATCAACTAGGTGATATTGAATTGAATAGATATTACGGTAAATTTAACATATCTAATCAAAGTTAAATATCGATCCCTTCCAATGTATACTCCATACATCCGATACTTGTAAACTTTGCCAATGCCATGCAAAGGACATAACACTTATCCAAGGTGTAAGTATACCTATCGTTGATTATCATGCCAGCCTAAATCCAGTGAACTGACAAATCAGGGAATTAAACTTTCGAACATATAATCAAGATTATATCCCACTGTGCTGACAACACTATAATCATTAACAAATACATATCTTCTAGACATAATAGAATTTATACATTAAATATAATCATGAAATAAATCATGTGAACCATGCAACATAAAATGTTATTTCTGATCTTTAATAACTAGTAAATCTAATTATATTGAAATGGATTTTATTTAGGGCACAAAATCCAACAAACTCCCACTTGCACTAATACAAAATGAAAGTGCATTTCAAATAATCTCAACACCTTCATATACAAATCAAGTGTTGTATGTAGTGTACTCTGCGTAATAGGATCTAACAGGTTGTATTAAACACAACCTTTCCTCCACCATTACATTTCCTTAATCACAAAATACTAGATATTGTGAAATTCCTCTCTATATGTCTACTCCTTTAGGGATAGTGGATTCTTTACTTTTGGCAACTACTTTTGTGTTAATCAGAAATTAACACTAGTAGTTAATAAATATTGGAACAAATGCCAAAAATGTATAGAACTTTCCTTAGACTGAATAAGTACCTTTCCTGCAACTTTAACATTCAGTCTCTCTCTGGTAAACTTAGAGACTTAAGATAGGTTTTTACACTTCTCCAAAATCATTAGTCCACCCCCAGAGTAATCACCATCTCATCAGCCGACTTTCTAGCACTAAGGCAAGTCTAGAAATCTGATTTGGTGTAGTCTAAGAGTATTAAATACACCCTTATCGACTAACATATAGTTTCTCTTCTTAATCTTAAGATTTACTTGATTTTCTTCCAATGTTCCTTTCCTGGATTAATTTGATATCTACTCATTACTCTCACTCAACAGTAGATGTTTGGTCTAAGGCATAGGAAAGCATATCTGAGACCTCTCACTGTTGATTCATGGAATTCTTTCATGGCTTTATCTTTTCTGGAATAGTTGAAACTTTTCCTAAGATAAATTAAATCTATGTCTAGAAGTCGAAAAGCTTCTATAGATTTAGCCACTAGAAAAGAAAATGCTTCAGGATCTTACTAAAGTAAGTTGCTTGCACTAAAGTAAGTAATTAACCAGGTATACCACAACCCATAGGTTTAGATAAACGCAAACCTATAATACTAGGATTAGGAAGTTTTGTTAAGTCCATTGAATAGACTTACTTTCAAAATTTCCTTTCTTGTCCTTGTAATAGGAAACTTTGGTTGTCCCATATGAATGGTTTTAACCATAGTTCTCTTGGCTTTTCTTCTTAGTTTCTTATTCTGAAAATCCATTACTTGTTTAAACTAACAAAGGATTTTCATCACCAGTGTCTTCCAAGTCATAACAGGGTGAGTTCCTTGAAACCCTCTCACTACGACAAAGTACTGTGACTTTTTTCTAAGAATCTAAATGGTATTGTCCTCTTTGGTTGTGTCAACAAAAACAGAGGAAGTGGGATCATCTCATATTGAATAAGATGATAGAACACTTTTGGAAATCAAGAAAATTATCTCCTTTATTTGCTACTTTGTTTTCAGACTTAGTCATTTTCTTAGAAAAGTAGTATTTATTTAAACAACACTTTCTTATCTAATGACTATGGGATGGTCCACCCCTAATCACTTAGAATAGCTAACAAACATGCAAACCTTGGTTAACAGTTCTAGCTTTTCTTAAGATTACGATTAGGTCATCCATGAATCTAGTAATGGTTTACACTAAGTACACAACCATTGCATCATTCTGAAATTTTCTTGTCACTAGGGTATATCCTTAGAAGGACTTAGGCAACGACTAGTAACTAATCATCAATATGAAAATCAAATTTCTAGGGAGGTAAATTTGGATATAATTTAAAAAATCAACTTAATGATCTTTGAACTGCATATCGATCAAATATTTCTCCACCCCTATCAGTTCGCAAGATCTTTAACCACTTACCTTAATGTTTTTTAACATTGCTAGAAATTCATGAAATTTATCAAACATTTCAAATTTCTTTGCATAAGGTAAAATCTAGAGTGATCATCTTAAGAATATAACGAAAACTCATATCCACCCCTGAATGTACATCCATCTGCGAATGAGATGATTATACTTTCAGTGGATATAGGCATATTGACTCTTTGCAGAGAATGATCTTGTCAAAACCACTATGAACAAGATACAAATGCCATAGATACTAAAATGTGATTGTGTCTTTTGATGACTTAGGTTTAGTTACAATAACGAGTTCTTAGAATAGTCCAATCGGATCCTGGTCACAGAATACTAAACTCATATTCCCTACTTTAGTATAAAGTTTGAATCCATTAATAGAAAAATAGATATTAAACACTTGTGAAAGTGTGACTGTATTGTATTCTGGAAATAGAAATATAAAATTTCTATTTGGAATCTAAAATTTAAAGTCAAAAGACTTAAATTTATACCAAATATACATGAGTAATTCTTCTTTCTTGGACCACCACTACTAATCTAACTCTAAGTTTGATTTGCCTAAAGTAAGCATATATAAGTAGGAGATTTCTAAGATTGAGGATTTATATCATTTCGAGATAGAATGTCGGGAATATAATCAAAAAGCGCCATTCAATTTCTTAAGAGAAAATAGAATGACATTATATGCAAATGATTCACAAACCATTCATCCAATGATATATTATTTAAGCTAATTCGAAATGAATAAGCTAAGAGGAATAAGGATAATTTTGAATCTAAAATAAGAATCCAACGATGTCCCGATTAGCGAGAGTCAAAGTTATTCTTATTTTTATAAACTTCTTGTTTCATATTGTAAATACTTGTCTAAGGTGTCATCTATTGATGAGCAGCTAGATGTTACATTTACAATATTTATCTATCGAGATCTAACAATATTATGTTTGTCTAATGGATGACAATCCATTAGGGATTTGTCCCATTAAAACAACAAGCCAACTTAGACCAACAATGAAGATTCGAAATTTAAACTACATTTAATAACAGAAAATATGGTTCAATATAAATTCGCACACAACTCAGAAATTATTAAACATATAGCAAATAGGAATAACAAGCGAAAATACTAAAACATACAATCTTAAATAATTTCTAAGGTTTTCAACAAACTGATATCAGTGTCCCGTTTAGGCGAGAGTCAAAGCTACCATACATTGAATAGAGTTGTCAACTTATCTAAAATGATAAACATTCTAGCAACCTTTTATTCGATCAAGATGAGAATTCATCGCTGTCCCGTTTAGGCGAGAGTCAAGGCTATTCTATCTTATGAGCTTCTACCTTTGTTTCATACTTTTGTAAGCCCTATTAAAAGTCGTCACTATTAGGGTGATCCATACTAAAATAAACACTTACAAAAAAAATACTTATCTTTCGAGATTCTACGGCGTTAAATTGCTAATGTATGTTCCTCTATTAGGGAGGATTACTCACTAAAACAATAACTATGTAGAACCAACAATGGAGATCGAATGTTCTAATAATAAAGCTCATTATTTAAAATGTATTTTCTTCTAATATTTATTTCAATCAATTTATTTTAAAAAATATATTTATTTAATTAAAATTTCCAATTTAGAATAAAATTCTAAATATGAATTTTAATTTAATAGTTATAAAACTATACTTAGATGGATATGAAAAAATAAAATGAATTATTTCCATCTTAGTTACATCAAATATTTAGAAAAATCATTCAATTTAAGTTGTATCAAAATTAATTTAAATTAATTTATAACTCAAATTTAATTTTCGATAAATATATATTGCATTTCGAAAAAATTAAAGTATATAAGAATACAATTTTTGAAATTGCTCTAAAATAAAATAAAGTAAATCCTGAAAAAATTATTCTAATTTTAGGTTGGTCCAAAATTAATTTTCAACAAAAATATAATTTTCCTATTTAATTAAATATTAAGAAAATTTCAAATATTTAAGTATCATGATGAAAGTCAACTTAAATATTAATTTTCTATTTAATTAAATATCACTAGAAAAATACTTCAAGCAAAGCAGATAATATCTATCTAGACTTACATTGACTAATTAATTCATTTTCTAATTATAATATATTTTAGTACATTTATTTTAATTAATCATTTAAATGAAAAAAATCATTGATTTAAGTTGGTCCAAAATTAAAATAAATAATTTTTAACTTTAATCTATTTTTCAAGAAAAATTCAAAATTTTCTCCATTTGAAAAAAATGCAATTTCGAATTGTATAAAAAAATGATTAATAAAATAAAATAAAATATATTTGAAAATTATTCAAATTTAAGTTGTTCTAAAATTAAAAAAAAAAAAATCCAACTTAAAATAATTTTCTATTTAATTAAATGTCATGAAAATAATAATATATTTAAGTATCATGATGAAAATCAACTTAAATATTTAATTTTCAATTTAATTAAATGTATTAAATACAAGAAATAAATAATCAAGTATAAAAGAAACTTAATTATTAATTCTAATTTAATACAAGGAAAAATATTTTATAATTAAGTTGGTCCAAAATTAATTAAAATAAATAATTAATTTTCAACTTAAAATATTTTCCTAATTAATTATTAGAAAATATAACTAGTACTAGAAATAACTATCTAGAATATATATCATTAACTAAGTGTTTTTCTAAAATTAACTTTAAAATATTAAATGAAAAATAAATTTCATATATTTTAAAGCTAATTATGTTGCTAATTCAATTTTCATTAGGTTAGACTAATATAATTAACCTAATACAATTATTTAAATAAGGCAAATGGGCCTTCACAATTGGGGTAGTTCATGTGAGGGAGAGCTGGGTTCCGTATGTCGTACCCACTGCTATTGGCCCCCTAACTCTCACACAAGGCCCAAAAGAGAGGAATTTAACCTTTATATAAATAATTGTTATTAATTGAATAAGCTCAATTCTAATCGGACCTAAATAAATTTACTTATGTCAAAATTTATTTTAGCAACCTAGTCCATTTACTTAGTAAAACTTAAATGGGCTTCCTATATGCATCTAAGCCCAATAGCAAACATATAGGCTCACACAGGTCAAATGATTTGGATGGGCCCTATCATGTTACTAGGTTTACACAGATGAAAGAAGTACAAAATTTACCTGTTACAAATTATTTATAAGATCTATTGACAATTGGACTATGATTAAAATCATATCATTGGATCTGTCAACAAGTTAATCATAGCAATTTAGATCAAATAAATAATAGGTTTGTTAAAAAAAGTTTTGAATAAACAATATAAAATTAAACAAACAGTGTCCATGTAACAGATTGTGAAATAAGATATTAATATAATTAAATTATTATTTTAAACTAACCAACTAAATTTTGAAAATTTAGGGTTGTTAAAACAGCCTTAAAAATATCATCAAAATTTAAAATTCAAAAATGAAAACTAATTTAAAATATCTAGGTTTATTTTGAATTATTTTTATCAAATTAACGTTGTTACCCATATTCAACGTTGTTCTTCCCATCTTCAACCATGGCACATTAAAAAATATGGGAATTTGAATAAGAATATCTCTAAAGCCCAAGACCATGTTGCTAGACTTCGTAACTCTTATCAATTTAGTGCTAATTTCTTTTCTAAGCTTCACAACTCCAAAAAAATCTTAGATGATCTCTTTGAAGAAGAGAAAATTTATTGGAAGAAACAATCTCGTGCTAATTGGCTGCAAGAAGGTGATGCTAATACCAAATATTTCAATTCTCGGGCCTCTGGACGCCAGGCTAACAACAGAATTAAAAAGTTACAACACTACAAGAAAAGCCTCTTTTGCCGGCGCATTGTTGCGCCGGCAAAAGTACCCTAACTGCGCCGGCAAAGCTTTGCCGGCGCACAATTGCATCGGCAAAGCTTATCTGGGAAGCTTGGTCAGTAAAGGACTTTTTACCGGCGCTTAGAGTAACTGCGCCGGTAAAACTTGCTTTTACCGGCGAGAAATCACGCCGGTGAAAAGTAAGCGCCGGTGTTTAAAAATATCCTTATCTGCTATGAACCTGCTTTGATAAGCTTTTGCCGGCGCAATAGTGCGCCGGTAAAAACTATTGGCGCCAATCTGATGGTTGGCGCCAATAGTTTTGACCACTTTTTACCGGCGCACTATTGCGCCGGCAAAAGTATTAATTTTTATTTTTAACAAAATTTAATTAATTATAATATTAATTAATTAAATATAATTAATTAAATTTTTTTAAATAATTATAATATTATATTAACAAAAAAAACCAACATAATTTACATTAAAAGATAAACCAACATTAATTATATTATGTTCTACTAAAATCAGTTATAAATAAAATGTTAAATGTTCGAACCGGATAATAAAAAAAGTACAGTTCTATAGGCGGGTAATGTCGTCATCGTTGTTTCTCTGAGTCTCGGGAGGCTGCGATGACGATCCAGCACCAGCAGCAGCCGACGATCCAGCACCAGGAGTGGGCAATGGTGGAAGATCCATGGGAGGCAAGTTGAAACCCGGCACAGCTCGAGAAAGATACTCAAACTAATCTTGGAATCGTCTGAGGTAGAGTTGTTGTGTCTCATACTGCTGCCTCGTATGTTGAGTTGTCTGCTCCGCTTCCTCCACTTTTTTCTGTAAAGCCTCGTACTGTTCCATTGTAACAGTCGGTGGGGCTGAAGGATGCGTGGCAGGTGCTCTTTTGGCCCCAACTTCCTTCAGTCTGGGGAGATGGCCAAAGCCTCTAAGATGCCGAGATCGTTCCCCGAGTACTTGCGTCATAACAGGTAAGTCTCGGGGGTACTGTGTAGGATCGACAGCAGGCTCTTCGGGCTCATCTTCAGTGGGCACTGGTTGAGTTGCCGCTATTTCAACCATTTGCTCCTAAAACAATCAAACAAATAAGTTAAATGGTTAATTTTAATACAAAATAAATTGAAAGAAATAAATAAAAATTGAATTAAAACGTAAACTTACGTAAGCTTGTTGCGCGAACTCGTTGCGCCAATTATTGCCTTAAATAAAACGTAAACTAGATTTTCAGAGAAATTTAGAGAGATTGAGAGAGATAGAGGGGGCGGCTGAGAGAAAACAAGAGAGAAGAGGGGGGGCGGCTGAGAGAAAACCAGAGAGAAGAGAGGGGGCGGCTGTTTTTCCAGAAAATGAAGTGGGGGGAAGAAAGGGGGGGCTTCGTAGCCCCTAATACATATTAATACTTTTACCGGCGCATCCAATTGCGCCGGTAAAAGTATTAAAAAATTGTAAACCTAAACCCAAAACAAGCGTTTTACTTAACACTTTTGCCGGCGCATAATTGCGCCGGCAAAAGTGGCCCCACCTACCACATAAAACCCACGCGGGAATTTTCCCTCCAATATTTTTGGTGACTTTTGCCGGCGCACGTATGCGCCGGTAAAAGTATAAATGCGCCCCAAAAATGAAATCGAAGGCGGCAAATTCTCGCGCCTAATGGTTTACGTTTTACCGGCGCATTTAACTTGACATCGCCGGTATAGATATGTTTTGCCGGCGCAAATCTGCGCCGGCAAAAGTAAACCAAAAATAAATTTGGGAGTCCACACATTTGTTTGTGTCGACAACTTTTGCCGGCGCATGTCACGAAATGCGCCGGCAAAAAGCCCTTTTCTTGTAGTGCAAACTGAGCATGGGAATTTTGTTTCTATCTTGGTGGCATTACTGATCAAGTTCACAACTATTTTGCTAATATTTTTGAAAGCAATGGCATTGATACTCTTGCTCTTGCTCGCTCCTTGGATATCATTTTGACAACCATTACCCTTGCAATGAATACTCTTCTTCAAGAACCTTTTACTAGTGATGAAGTTCTTGGTGCTCTTCATAGTATGGGATCCGATCAAAACCTGGTGTTGGAAATATTTTACCAGGATCTAGATTTACTAACAAGTATGTTTCATTAACTTCCTAATATGAATTTCTAAAACAATGAAATAAACACATAAGGGTTTAAGAAAACCTTACATTGGGTGCAGCGGAATATAATGACTCCTTCCGTTCAGATCTCTAGCCCTTGATTCCTTTCTGTAGCAGAGTATTATCAAGATCTAAACCTGGGTCTCTTTCTCTCCTTCTTGAGTCCGATTCTCCTTCTTGTTGATTGGATTCTTCACAGTCTTACACACTATGATTGAGATACCACTTGATGTGTGTGGGCACTCACTCTATCACTCAAGGTTCGAAAATTTGAAAAAGAAAAGAGAGGAAGTGGTTTCGGTTTTGCTATAGGTAGGAGGCTTAAAATTTTACTAAAGGAATGTGATTTATCATCAATCTTTTTTTCTAAGCCATCACTATCTATTTATAGGTAACCACCTAGGTTTAGGTTAGATTTAATTAGCATTAAAATAATAGAAAAATATGGTAAAATCTACTAGTGTGGCCGGCCTTAGGATGTTATTGGGCCCCACTTTGTAATTTTTCCATTTTGTCATTTTTCCATCTCATTTTTTCAAAAACGCCAATTTTTCAATTTAACCACTTAAATGCCATTCTAATTATTTAATAACTAAAAATTAATTATTAAATAATATTGTCATTTAATATATTTATTAATTAGACATATAAAGTCTCTTAATTAATAAATAAAACCTAGAATCTCTTTTCTGCACAATTTTGCCCTTGCTTAATGAAAATTCATAAACTAGACATAGTCTAATTTTAGAATTATAATTGATTAACTAAAATCAATTAACTGAGTCTTACAAGCAGTATGGTCTCAACTAGTATGGGGACCATGGGCCTATATAACCGAGCTTCCAATAAGCAGACCCAGAATTTACTAAGTAAATTCACTGACTTATTAATTCCTTGTTGCATCCACGCATAGAACTTGAAATTGTACTCTCAGTCATATAGAATGCTCTAAATGTTCCAACATATAGATACACTATTAGTTATCCATTGTTATAATCCCAATAATCAATGATCCTCTATAGATGATCTACATTGAATAGGGATAAGATTACCGTTACACCCTTTCAATGAATTTTATCCTTAAAACACTTGCTACCTATAAATGATATTTTAGTGAATTAATATAGTCACTAAAATGAACGTTCTATCATTTATCTCTATTTAGCAAGCTCGAAGGAAATCATCGTTTCACTTCTAAATACCTATAGAAGCTATAGATTCCATATCTATGATTAGCGCTCCCACTCAATTGTACTACCATGTTCCCAAAATGTACGTATCACCCTGACCAAAAAGTAGGTTAAACTAACAAATCAAAGAACATGTATAATACTCTTGAGATCGAACCTGAACATATCAGGATTAAGATCATTTGATCTAGGATCAACTAGGTGATATTGAATTGAATAGATATTATGGTAAATTTAATATATCTAAACAAAGTTCAATATCGATCCCTTCCAATGTATACTCCATACATCCGATACTGGTAAACTTTACCAATGCCATGCAAAGGACATAACACTTATCCAAGGTGTTAGTATACCTATCGATGATTATCATGCCAGTCTAAATCCAGTGAACTGACAAATCAGGGAATTAAACTTTCGAACATATAATCAAGATTATATCCCACTGTGCTGACAACATGATAATCATTAACAAATACATATGTTCTGGACTTAATAAAATTTATACATTAAATATAATCATGAAATAAATCATGTGAACCATGCAACATAAAATGTTATTTTTGATCTTTATTAACTAGTAAATCTGATTATATTGAAATAGATTTTATTTAGGGTACAAAACCCAACACCTAGACCTATTGGTATGTCGGCTATGTTTTTCACTAACCATTGGTCTATTATTGGTCATCTTGTCACAATTGCTGCTCTTGATGTCTTGAATAATCAAGTGGATCCTTCTCACATCAACAAACTTTAATTACCCTCATATCAAAGGTGAAGAACCCGTTACAGTTGCTCAATTCAGACCTATTAGTCTTTGTAATGTGGTTTACAAACTCATTTCTTAGGCCATTGTCCTTCGGTTGAAGCCTTTTCTGCATCTGGTTTTTTCTGAACATCAAAGTGCTTTCATATCTAACTGTCTCATCACTGATAATGTCTTGATAGCTTTTGAGTTACTCAACTATCTTCGAAGCAAAATTAGGGGTATGATTAATTATGCAGCGCTTATGCGGTTATTTGACAACTCAGTGTCTCTCCTCTTCTGAATCCTCTTTCCTCAATACTTCAATCGGACTGATTTCTTACATGCTAGATTGGGTAATAATCCATCCTATATTTGGCGTAGCATTCATTGGGGAAAAGAGCTTCTTCTTGATGGCCTTTCTTGGAAAGTTGGTACAGATACCTCTATCCCATGTGTTGATGAACCTTGGCTTCCAAGCATACTAATTTTAAGCCTTTTCATGTTAATACTATGGGCCATGATCTGCGTGCTTTAGATCTCATCACACCGAATCGTACTTGAGACCTTATTTCTCTACAAAGACATTTTTTTAGTATTGATATTGATCGTATCCTTCAATTTCCTCTAAGTCTCCATGCTCTCGAAGATGGACTTGTTTGGCACCACACTACAACTGGCTTTTATACTGTTAAAAGTGGCTACCATTTGGCCACCTCTTTAAGGAATGTAAGATCTCCATCACAATCTCTCTCGTTTTCCAGTTGGTGGACTCGTTTATAGAAGTTGAAATTTCCTTGTAAGATTAAAATGTTTGCTTGGAGAGTGATCCATGATCCTTTGTCCCTTGCTGCCAGTCTCCATCATAAGCATTTTATTGATGATCATTCTTGCTCTAGGTGCTCCATCCTTGTGAAACTCTTAACCATACTTTTTTCCTTTGTAAACATGTGAAAAAGGATTTGGCAATTGTTACCTTTCCTCTTGAATTTTACTGGTATATCCTCCATAACGAACAATGACTTTGTTCACTCGTTTTTCTCTCACTTTGATGATAATCAAATGGAAACATTTTTTTGTCTCGTGCTATATTTGGTACAACCGCAATAATAACTTACATAATTTCTGGCACAACACCGGTATTCTTCCCAAGGCGTCTAGGAACAAACCAGCCCGCAATCAGCCATGGCAGCCTCCACCACCTGGTATGTTTAATCTTAATGTTGATGATGTTGTTGATATTAATGGTTGTATGATGGGTATTGATGGTATTGTTTATGACTCCAATGACCATGTTCTTTGCCGCAATCTCCAAGCCAGTTAAAGAGAATTTCTTTGTCAAAGAAATTAAAACTAAGGCTATTTCCTTATGTTTATAATAGTTAAAGGATATTAACTGTGTGGTTCATTATGTTGAAATTGATGCTTTTACGGTCTCACAGAGCGTAAACAATTACCAAAAACATTATGGATGTTTTAATGATTTGGTTCGAGATATTATTTATCGGCTATCCTCTTTATTAAGTGTTTTTTTGCACCATGTTGGTAAAAGTACTAACTCTGCTGCAGATGGCCTTGCTAGAGATGCGGTGTGGATTCTAATTTCGTTTTGAGGGCTGTTTTTCTTAGCCGTAAGAAGTTTTTGTTGTAAATGAAATGGTAATTTAATTTCTCTCAAAAAAAAAAAAAAAAACAAAACAAAACAAAAAAATAATTTATTATTTTTACTGAAAAAATATATATATTTTTGTAAATAAAAAAAAATATAAAGCATAAAGATAAAAAAAATTCTATATAACATATTTTTATAATTTTTTTAATGTAATAATAATAAAACAAAAACCCTATTACCAGTGTTAATAATTATTTTAAAAACTGATAGTAACGAATTAGCATCTCATAAATTTTTATAGTAACTTTTATTAATGTAGATTACTTTGGTAACATTATTACTGTTATCCATATTTATAAAAATAAAAATAAATAAAACAATTCAATACTTTTGTAAATTGCTCTATTTAATAATATTGAATTCATTTTTCTCAGATAATAATACTAATGATAACATTTTTATCTTCTTGTTAGACATATTTATGCACATTTGAAATAGATCATACTATTTAAATAAACACAGGAAATATTACTAAAAATCAGTGTAAAGTTGAAAATGTCAGAAGAAATACAAGGAAAGCTTGTCAAGGAATAAGGGCCAGAAACAATGCATTTGGTCTCTTGATTTAAATAGCAATGCTTCTTATCCAGTTCATCGCCAGGCCTTTTTGCTGAAACAACCATAAGAATTTCATGACTAAGCTAAACAAAATTGTCAGCTTAACGTTAGACAATAAAAAATGATATAGATGGTAAAAGGTTGAATAATTAAAGGGAAAAGAAGTTCATACCCAAATCAAACTCATGTATAAAAGGAAAAAGGAAGAAACGAATTCTTGAAGGTACAGTTCTCTTCATAATATTTACAGTCACGAGTACATTTAGGAAATTTGAGTAAAAATAAAATTGGTTTTTCCAAATCGAACATTATGTACCTTTGGAAATATTTCAACTTGCTCTAACCAACTGAAGACCAATATATTAACATGGATGAATTCCGGTTGAAGAGAAACACTCACTTGAAAACAGCAGGTACCGAGTACTTAGTCCTCATCACTATCATAAACAACAGCCATTCGACGATGAGTAGCAGCTGCCTTCCTTGGGGGAGAGTCCTCATCTGATTCAACCCCTTTGCGTTTGAGGTTGTGTCCAGAGTCCTTACCCCTGTACTTGGGCTCCTAGGAAAATGTCCAAGAAACAGATTAAAAGAATATCACTACATTCTCCAAGAGGGTGCAGAAAATCTACAAGTCATTAGGGTTTATATCTCAATTATTTAGCGCATATACAAGTAATTAAATGATGTTTAATGTTCAGTTTTATCAGAATGTAATCAACTGACAACTACGAAAAAAAAAAAAGAATAATATTGAAATTTGAAGAGACGGTTCCATTTCTTGATTGGTACTGCTTAAGCAACTAGAGTATATGCTTTTGGCCCTCTGAACTTTCACTCCTCGCCAGTTTTATCCAGTGCTCAAAATTTGGTGGAACTTACACAGATCATCCAAAAATAAATTCAAGCTGTATTTGAAATTCTAATCGGAGCACCACTGCTAGTATGTTAACCAAAGCTGATAGACAAGTGCTTAATCTAAACAACAAAAATACATACCTCAGCTTCCTCCTCTGACAGCTCATGTCTTTCTGCCTCATCGTGGTCTTCTTCCTCTTCTTCATCTTCTTCATACTCCTGCTCCGGCTCCTCAACCCTTTTACGTGGAGGAGACCTCTCATCTTCTTCTCCATCAGTTTCGTATTCAGATTCCTCTCTCTCACTATCAGAGAAATCCACAGGATGACGGGAAGATTTGGCAGGTGGTGCAGATGATTTCCGAGGGATATCTCTCGATCCCTGTGACTAAAGTTTCAAGAGCAGACAGTAAAGAATAGCGTGAACAAATTTCCGTACATGAAAGAGCTAATGTACTTTATTAGTAAGACCTTCTTAGCATTCAAAATCCGTTTCTCTGCGCGAGCTTCCACTTCTAGATCTTCTTCAAAGCGGTTGCGAGAACGACGAGAGTCATAATAATCTGCTTCATCATCCTAAGCAAATTTGGTAGATAGTTACAGGATGCCTAACCTCTTATAGCCTCAGATTAAATCAATAAGTAGAGCCAAAAAGAACCCAACCATACCTCATCAAGAGCATCTTCCAAGAACCCAGGTGAAAGTTGGCGCCTTCTATCAACATTTGGTGTATATTTCCGACTCACCTTTTCCCTCTTCCGACTAAGGAGTAAATTAGCTCTAATAGTTTGACTTTCAGCCTACAGTAGTATAATAAAACAGTACATAAATAAAAATGGAAAAGAAAGAAAGACCCATGAGGGTTAGGTTGAGAGATAGGCCCATGATTATATTCAAAGCAATATGCTAGAGTTTTCTTCTTTGTTCTTCCCAGAAAGTGTAGGGTTTGAAAGGACAAGTTAAAAATAAATAAATAACAGAGAAAGAGGTTAGCCTTCAAAGACAATAACAAAGCAAAAGCTACCTTTTCCTTCTCCTCCTTTTCCCTTTCAGGATCAATATCAGTGACACAGTTTTTAACCTTGTAAACCTTTTTATGCCTCGAGTCAACCAAAGCAGTTAGCAATCTATGAGAATTTGATGTCAAGGATGAAGGTATGAACCTCATCTTTCTCAATAGCCTTCCTTGTGATTGAAGGATTCCCTGCAAGCACAGATCATAACTATTTAAAAAGGAAATAAACTATAAGCAAACAAATTTTGTGGAAGCAGACCAATGAGGTACTGGGTTTCACAAACATAACATAAACATACTTGTCTGTCAACAATTTTATTAAACCCTACTTGATTATCCACAATACGATAAGTCTATCTAGGTCCCGGACATTACAATGAGCTTCCAAAACAGCTTAAATGATCAGGATTTCGGGATAAAAGTTGCATGGGTGGTAAGAGATTAAAATAGATGTGATGGCTGGTCCACGAGAATAAAAATTTATAACCCTAAACTTGGAAAGAAAAAAATTGCCTCCAGTTATATTGAACAAAGCATAATCACAAGCGTATAGTGACTCTGGTAAAAGCACCAGGAAACAGAAACATGGAATGATATAGCATTAGCTTTAGTAATATTTATGAATCAAGATACCAATTCTTAAATTCCAAAGGTAAATAGGTTTAGAAAGTCACCTTTTGGTGTCGAACAAATAGATGCGCTTGATCATGCTGTGCGTCTTGCACGGTTATGTCTAGGACTTCATTACCAAGTAATAACTGCAAACTGCCATCTGACCATCTCACAAAGCGTGCATTGCTTTCACGCTACAATTAAAAAGTAATCCACATACATTGAGTCAATGCCATATAGGGAAACTAATAAACATTCTTAGAGTGCATGTTAAATCAGTTATTCTATTGAGAGGGATAGAGAGGAACCTCCTGTTTTAGAAATTAATCAAACAACATAACATATGACTAATCAGCAATTGCCTATTAATGTCACAGCTTGATGGTAAGCTGTATTTTTATTTTCCATGAGCTTTGTTGTTTAACTTATGTATTGAAAGGGTTGAACATGGCAGGGAAAAAGGCAAAGACATAGACAATAGAATGACCACAAAATTTTTATGGCCTACCCTAATTCAGTATATCTGAATCCTAACCCCTGCGGGTGATAAGTAAAAGACTTGCTTGGTAAAAGGGAAAAAAAAATAGAAACAGTGATTAGGTTCATGATCTTCTAAAATGTTGAAGAAAACATCCGCTAATAGTATCGTTTGCAAAGAAAAAAAAAATGAAAGAATGAACTTACCAAGCAAATCCTAAAAAATAATGCCTGCAGAATACATATTTATGATTGAAGTCCATATAATTTAACTTCTGTACCAAAAAGAGAATCTACTAACAAAGTTACTTACCGATACCGAGCCATCAGGATGTTTAACAGATCGCCAGCGTACAATATTGTTCTCCAAGCGTATCCGTTTCTTTGATCCAGATTCATCTGTGACAAATGTGTCTTCCTCCACATATGTCTTAGGATCAAATGGTTTTGGGTCAATTCCCATGATATTAGACACTTTAATCATGTTCATCTACACAGCACCACAGAAGAGAACTTTAGTAAAAACTCTGGATATAACAAGGCATTAAATTGTTTATCAAACGGAAGTGCAATATAGGAGTATAGACACAGGAATTGTGATATTCAAATGCTTCATTCTCTTTTCTTTGAAGGGGAATAAAAAGAGAGAGAAAGCAAAAAAAAAAAAAGGTTGATGTAGCTGCAGGAACTTATTGCTGTGAATCACTAAGAAAGACAGCGGTTGCATTCATTAATATACTGTCAAAATTAAACAGGCAGAAGCCGGACAGATGAATGGATCTATTTAGTATATATTTTTGGATCACGAGAACTGTGCAATGTATTCATATTTTGTTATCGAGGAGTCAAGGACTATCTTGCAAACATAAAACTATTTAAAAGTTCATGCATCAGAATGTCCATGATAGTGATACATCCTTCCTGAACCCACCACAGCACAGTTGCAGGTCTTAACACTTCCTTCTTTTTCTCCAGTATGCCTTTTATAACCAGGCCATCACATAAAAAGATAGCTAAAGGTTATTTTGCAGTCTTCCTATATTCATTAAACTCCAAAGCCAGAGTATATGACTATTATACTGTGCTTGTCTCATTCAATATCATTAAAATGAGCGAAGTTTATCATGTGGACCTATCAATTATTATTGATGACAAATCAAGCAATGGATTGAAAGAAATCACATTCAAGTATACGCAGGAGTCGAAAAAACAATAGAAGACATCCACTAAATTTGGCATTAGAAGACTTGAAGAGCATCAATAAACTGAGATATCATTTCAAAGCAAGCTAAAAAAGATGGAACCTTTTCAGGATGCGCAGGCGGTATACGCAATGGAATCTCCAATTCCAAAGGAGGACCAACTGGTTTCTCCTTGATCTTTGTCTCAATGTTTTCCTCTTCAGACTCGTACCGAGCATCTTCATCAGGCACTACATCCTCTGGTCTTGGACTTTTCTCATAGCTCCCTTCTTCTTCCTCTTCTTCTTCTTCTTCCATGGGCAATCTCTGAAGCAGAAAAAGCATTTATATCATCTTCTGAATCCTAACCCAAACTCAGGCAGAATCTACAGATAAAGATCATATGAGCATAATGTTTCCTAATATTGAAAACTCACTCTAGAATCATGATCCAGGGCATTTTGAATAGCATACTCTTCTACTTCCTCGTCATCAGAATCACCAAATACATTACGGACAGCAGCAGAGTTTTCAACGTGAATCTGATCCTTCTCCTCTTCAGGGAATCTAATGTCAAGAAGTCAGTTTTTTCGAACCATAAACAAGGCTGCTGCTTAATCAAATTGTATACAATAAGCAGATCGAATTCTTAAATCAATTCTTCCCCTCAATACAAAAGTTGCCATAGTAGTGCAGAAACAAATTCAAACAACAATATAGAGTATACATATGAGAGCTGAGAATGAGAGAGGAGAAGAGGGAGGCTTTACCCTGGACTTTGAGCCTGCTCAACCTCATCATCTTCATTGTCAGGGTAGTGATTTTCTTCTGATCCACTTTCAATCACATTTCGTCTCCGACTTGTTAACTCTTCTTTCTCGTCACTATCACTATATCTACCTTCACTTTCATCTCTGTGGACACCAGGCTCTACCTCTTGGGAACTTTGATCTCTTTCACCCTCACTTTCACCAGGATCAGGTTCTGCATCACGCAACTCTCCTTCACTTTCAATTTCTACCTCCCCTTGCCCCTCTACCTCGCCTTCACCTTCAGGCTCTACTCCCCCTTCTCCTTCATCCTTAAATTGTATAAAAAAATAAATGTTAAGAGAGAGAACCATCAACAATGTGTCTAAGTAGAGAAACTAAGTCATCTAGTTTTAGGAAATTATTTCACAGTAATTCACCGAACAAAATTTTTGGGGCACACATACAAAAAGCATTGATTCATTGCAAGCAAAATGAAAACACTGATCAAAATATAAGTATGATCCCTCTTAAACTTGATTATCATTCACCACAATGTCTCACCAAAAAGTGGGGATGAAATTTCATTATTAATGAAATGGAATGGTCTCTTTAACATAAGCAAACATATATATTCTTTAGCAATGATGTATGTGTCGTAATATAAAGCTCATGATAAATTCAACACAACCGAAGGTGAGATAGTAATTAAATATCAAACCCAATTCCACAAATTAACAATTAACAGACGAGTTCCTAGAATTTCCTTAATAAACTTAAACACGGTAGACCCAGGAGCATAGTTTTATAGCAAAAACAAACCCTCACTCAAAGAGCTTAGTGGGATAATCATGTAATCAGAGCTATACGTTAAAATGCAAGATAGATATGATCATGTTACAACAAACAAGCTAATTAACTTTAATAGTTAAAACATATATCGCTATACATCCACTTGTAATATTACATACCAGGCACCTACCAATAAAAAAGTTCCGAAAAAGAATATATATATATTTTCAGGAAAAACTAAACTTTAACAAAACCCTAACCTATCAGAAAAAAGATTCCCAGACCGTAAAACCAATGCATGCATACCAATTACCAAACCATAGCGAACAAAAAGACCGAAGAACTCGATTGTTGACCTAAATTATGTAGTCGAAAAAGGTAGCTTAAGATTCCAATAAGCTGAGCAGAAAATACTTGAGGGAGAAAAAATTACAGAGATGTAATTGGGTTGGGGGTTGGACTCGTGCTCGGAATCGATCTCTTCTTCTTCCTCGGATTGATCTCCGAACAAGTTCTGCATCATCTCGTGCCTCTTCTCCTCCCCCATCTCCCTATTCTAGAGTAATCGACGGCTTTCTTGTAATCGGAGAGTCTCGGTTGTTCGGAGCAGTGCTGCGGATCTGGTTGGAGCTCCTCTCACTCAAATATTCTCCTTGTGTTAAAGGCACAATGTCGGTCTTCCTTTGTTCTTTTTTTTTTCTTTTTTTACACTTCTCTTTTTAATGTTGCTATTCGTAATTTTTTTTTTTTTTTGAAAAATTTACTTTTTATTATAAATAATTACTAATATATAATGCATAGTTTAATATACCACTTTTTCATATTAAATAACTTAAAAAGATAATTAAGATTTTTACCCTTTAAATGTTAAATATTGGACTGGACTACAGTGGACAAGATTGAATTTGGTATGAGGTGTTCAAAATAATTTGATTATAGGGAATATTATGAAAGAGAATATGATTATAGGAAAATGTGTAAACTGTGTTTGGCTGTGTAGGGTAATCATATTACTGTTAATTAAATTACACTGTTTGGTTGAGTACAGAAATCTTATATATATTATTTTGAAAAATTAAAATAAAAATATTTTTATTATATCTATTTAATGTTAATTACATATAAAAATAAAATAGTTATTTATTAAAGAAATATATTTATTAATTAGTAAACATTAAATTTTTATTGTATTTTTTATTAATTAAAATGAACATTTCTATATCTTTTATCACTATGTTATTTATTTTTGTTTAATATGTTATTTATGTACACCATCAGCATAAAATTTTTGTATAATAAATATGTATATGTTATTGCTAATAATATAAAATAACTCAGTTAAAAAAATTGATCTCACAGACTAAATATATATATCGTAATATTTTATTTATAATAAATGATAATATTATTGGTATTTAAATTTATTTATTAATTCAAAAATATTATTCAAATTAATATGATGGAAGGTAATAATTCAATCCTACTCTTTTTTAAGGTATGAACATTACCCTCCTCAAGGGTAGTTATATTACTAGGGAATAACATTCCAAGGTTAAACCCTCCAAACAAACAAGGTAATGTTTCACATTACCATTCCCTTACTAGGATTAACCTATTCCAAACAGCCCCTAAAAGTAATCTTGTGTTTAGTTTAAGAATAGACTGGATTATTATATTTATTTTTTTTAGAAGAAGAAAAACTTAAATTAAAATAAAAATATATAATAATGAATTAAAACTAAAATATATAATAATAAATAAATAAAAATGAATAATTCGCAGTAAAAATTAAAAATAAACAAATTATAAAATAAAATAAAATAATATATATTCTATATAATTAAATATATATTATAAATATATAATAAAATATTTTATCATATTTTTTATTTAATAATTAATTAAATTAATAAAATAAAAATACTTGAATAATATAAAATTATTTATCTTAAACACTAATTTAATCACTAATTTAATATAAATATTAATTTTTTAAAATATTTATATAAATTTTCTAATAATTTAAAAATAATATTTAATTTTATTGTCTTATTATTTTTCTTCAAATCAATTTAAGTAACTATTATTTAATTAATAATATTCTGAATTTTAAAAACTTATGTATAATAATTCAAAATAATACATTTTCACTAATGAATAAGTTTTTGATAAAAAAAAAATGTATAAATAAATGTGTGATAATTATTTCTTTTAAATTCTTATTAAATTTAAAATATATCAATAAAATTAAAATTGAAAAAACGATAAAATAAAAATCTCACCTGCATGGGAAATAATCCCAAACAGATGAGGTTAGCTGGATTAGTTATCCAGACTTCTAACATGCCCAAACACTGGATTGGACAAATTAGCCTGTCTAATCCAATCCAGTCCTGCGTACTAAACTGGCCCTTAAGGTCGTTAAAAATACCCCCTGAACTATTGAGATTGTTGGATTTAAGGACTTTTTTTTTAATTTTAGTAAAAAAGTCTAACAAGGATAAAAGTTCAGGGGGCATAATTTAGTACATGTCAAAATTTAAGGGGCATGATTTGGCAGATATCAAAGTTTAGGGAGCATGATTTTGTACATAAACAATCACTGAAATAGTAAAATTGAAGGAAATTAGAAAAAAGTCATTAAATCCAACAATCTCAATAGTTCAGAGGGCATTTTTAACGAGTTGAATCGGATGGTTGGACAAAAGGGGTGGAGTTCGTCCAAGATGAATATGAAGCTCGGAATTTTTTTATTATTATTTTTGAATTAATTGTTTTAATTTCAGAACAATTTGAATTTCAATTATTAGTTTGGGATTTTATTCCCTATTTTTCATATTGTTGCAGACAATTCCTTTAATTTTGGAGAATTTTATAATAAAGTTTTCTATTTGGAAATAAATTGCATTTATGAATTGAGCTTCATTTACTTTATCTTGTGTATGCCAGTACCAATTATATTTATATTTTTTTTTTATGATTGTATGTGTATGTGTTTTTATTATTGATACAAATTCTATAGTATCTTAAACTCTTCAAAGAGTTAATACTACATAAACACTTAAAATTTCTTTTCTATGTTTATGAATAATTGTTAATTCTAAAATAATTATTAAGAATTTGTTTAATAGAAAGATCTTTTGATCTGATAGGGGTGGAAAAAGTTAAGAATAATATGCAGTTCAACGATCTTTTATATCTTTTGAACTCTGGATTATATTCATAACTCCACATGATCTCTATAACACTAAGAGATGGACCATGATCTCAATATCTCTTAGGGGTGGATCATAATCTCTATATATACTTAGGGGTGGACTATACTGTTGAGTTATGTAGTTCATTTTGAACTCTAGACTATATTCAATACACCACAGTACTCTTTGTCACACATATTTTAAACATGGAAGTAATATAATGAATTAGCAATTATCAGAGTAAGTTCTTGATCTTGATTATATGTTCCATTTAATATATTACTGTTGTAATAGAAATTGATACCAATAAAGTTCTTTGACAATGTATCACACTACCTTAATTGAGTGGGAGAATTTTAAAATTATTTAACCCATCTTCATTTGGTTGACACTTATGATAGGAACTTAAGAACACTACTGAGAAAGTAAATCTAACCATTCATATGGATAGAAATAACTTATCAGAATTATGAGAATAAGATAATAGAATTCTTGGATAGTCTATTCGAATGACTTGGGCAAAGATTCCTAATCCTCATAAAATTTTATGGTATCTCAATTTGATTACTTAATCTCTAGCAAGTATTTTATACTTCATTTAAAATACTAGATTGCTATGTTGATGACTTAGTCTAGAAGGAACTTACAGGTTCAGACTAAGATAATATGTCACAACTAGATATCCCTCAAAACAATAGTAAGAGGTTAAATGTACTTTTATGTGTAATTTAACCAGACATCTACAGTTGAGTGGGAGCCATCTGAGATGTAATCAAACAAGGAACATTAAGGGGCAGTCAAGAAAGATTTATGAAAGTGACCTATGTGTTAGATAATAAGGAACTATAAATTAGTAGTCCTTATATCTACACCAACTCATTAAGAATTCGAGATGTGTTAGGTTATTTTTAGTATTAATTTTAGAGTAAGTTTAGTATATTTTTAATTGAATTTTAATCATGTTTGGAGCATTTTTACGCTTGTTATCTTTTATTTTTGCAGATTTAAAATAGAAGAAGATTAGAAAAATATCAGAGAAAAAGATGGGAAAAAAGATAAAAATATCTCACAAAAAGATGATATTTAAAATAGAGAAAATTGTGCAAGAAAATAAAGCCGAAACTTCAATCCTGAATTCTACTATCTTCTGATTAGATTTTGGAAAAAGTCAAAATATAAAAGTTCTAGATCTCTCTTTTATCTTTCCGGAACATCTTGAATCGTTCAATTCTGAGCAATATCGAGAGAGTTATGACCAAAATACTATCAGTCAACGCAGCTGAAAAAATATCTCGTTTGAGGTTTCCCAAAAATTTAAATCCGAATGGAATTTAAATTTGTGCGATTTTCCCATCTTTTTAGGCCCTGAATGCCTATATAAAGAGCTGAAGAGAGTTGATTTCATCAAGCAATTTTAGAGAGAAAAACAGAGAGAATACAGATGCAAAGTGGAGAGATCAACTGCAATATTGGAGGCATTCTTCGGAGGGTTTTCAGCATTCTTCTCTTCTCTATTTTCATCTCTTTTCTTAAAGTTAATATGTGTGATTGTGCTCTCATAAACATGAGTAGCTAAACACTTTATTAGGGTTAGATGGATATTGTTTAACATTGTTTATGGTTTTAATATGATTTATTTTCCCCCTAATTTCTATGTATTCTATTTTATTTGTGCTTAATTACTTTTCACCAATTATCTGTCTATGATTTTGATGCGAGATCTGAGAAGTGAGTGTCAAATATGCTATAGTAAAATAGAACTGAATTTCGATATAGGACGAGAGTACCTATATGGTTTAGATAGCTTATAGGGTTTCTGTGTTTAATGTCTGTTGCATGTTAAATTTATCACGAGAGTAGAAAGTTTGCATGTAATTGAGATTTATATATCTGAGAAGACTATAAATTAGCTTAGTAAACCTGCTATTGCATAGAAATTAATATTAAGAAAATAATCATATTAGACCATATTCAATAGAAACAATTGAAATCGAAGCCCTAGTTTTTATTAACTTTCAATTTTCTTGAATAATTGTTTCTTACTAGTTCCTTATTTTTAATTCTTTCTTTTCATTCAACCAAATAGAAGTAAAAGTTTAATTTTAACGTACTTAACTGCACTCCCTGTGGGATCGACCTCACTCCTGGTGAGTTTACTACTTAAAACGATACGTACACTTGCGTGTGTAAAATATCGCAACAAGATGGTGGTTACTCTGGGGGTGGAGTTATTCTAGAAGAGTGTAAAAACCTTATAATAATTCAAGCTCCATCAGTGAAGACATATAACTTTGTAGATTCAAAATTACCAGAAAGTTATTCAACTGAAGAAAATTCTACACAGTATTATCTCCATTTCATTCTTTGAAAGAGTGAGAGATATGTCTTCTGTTTATTCAGATGTACTTAATAAGCAGTAAGGATTTCAGTATCCCTTGATGAGTAATGCATATAGTAAAGGATGTTGCATAATATTTTATGAACTTGGTTCTAGAAATTTGGGTTGAGTCAAATATACTACACTTGATCTGAAGATCAAGACAACAGATTGATCGGAATGCACAACTTGTTTTATGTTAGTGCAAGTGGAAGTTTGTAGGGATTTTATGCCCTAAATAAAATCCATTACAATCTAATCTGATTTGTTATCAATAAGAGATTAGAAGTGATTTATGTTAACCTATAGTTTTCATGTTTATGGTTTAATATATGTACAAAATTTGTTAAGTCCAGAACATATAGTCATTCACAATTATAGTGATGTCAACACAGTGGAATGTGATTGTGATCATATGATTCAAAAGACAAAGTCCCTGTTTCATCAATGCATTGGATTTACACTGATGTGATAATCAGCGATGAAGTGTACTTACACTTTGCATAAGTGTTATGTTCTTTCCAGAACATTGGCAAAGTATACTAGCTTCGAATGTATGGAGTATACATTGGACTGGACTGATATTGATCTTGGTTAATATGTTATAATACTTACCGTTGTATCTTTCCAAGTCAATATCACTATTTGATCTTAGATCAAAAGATCTTAATCCTGATATGCTTAGGCTCAATCTCAGGAGTGCTATTCATGTTCTTTGATTTGTTAGTTAAACCTACTTTTGGGTCAGGGTGATTCGTACATTTTGGCAACATGATAGTATGATTGAGTGGGAGAGCTAAACATAAATATGGAATCTATAGCTTCTATAGGTATTTAGAAGTTAAATGATGATTTCCTTCGAGCTTGGCTAAATAGATGTAAATGGAAGAGCTCTTGTTTCAGTGATTATATTTTAGTTCACTAAAACATCATTTACAGGTAGCTTAGTGTTTTAAGGATCAAAATACATTGAGGGGTGAAACGGTAAATTTATTCCTACTCAGTGTAAATCATCTATATAGAGGATCTTTGATTATTTAGATTATAACGATGGTTAAATGTGATAGCGTATCTATATGGTGGAACATATAGAGCGTTCTATATGACTGAGAGTGCAATTCTAATTAATAAGTTAGGGAATTTACTTGGTAAATTCTGGTTCAGCTTATTGGAAGCTTAGTAATATAGGCTCATGGTCCCCATTCTAGTTGAGACCATACTGCTTGTAAGACTCGGATAATTGATTATAATTCTAAAATTAAACTATGTCTAGTTTATGAATTTTCACTAAGCAAGGAAAAAATTGTGAAGAAAAGAGATTCTAGGTTTTATTTATTAATTGGAAGACTTTATTATGTCTAATTAATAATTATATTAAATGACAATATTATTTAATAATTTATTTTAGTTATTAAATAATTAGTTTTGGCATTTAAATGGTTAGAATTAGAAAATTGGCGTTTTTGAGAAAATAGAAATGAAAATTGTCAAAATTACAAAATACCAAGTGGGGCCCATTAACTCTATGGCCGGCCACTTGTAAGGCTTTTTCCAATTAATATTTTCATTATTTTAATGCCAAGTAATTGCTAACCTAAACCTAGTAGTTACCTATAAATAGATAGTGATGGCTCACACTTAATAAGAGATTGAAAATCAGAAATTTTTGCCTTCAAAAAAAATTGAGCCATTCACTATCCTTTTATAGTCGAACCTCCCTCTCCCTCTTTTCTTCTTCAATTTTTGAAACCTTGAGTGATAGAGTGAGTGCCCACACACATCAAGTGGTATCTCAATCATAGTCTGGAAGATTGTGAAGAATCCAAACTGAAGAGAAGGACATTGGGGCTCAGATCTTGGTGATACTCTGCGACAGAAAGGATACAAGGGTTAGAGATCTGAGCGGAAGGAGACATCATATTCCGCTGCAACCACTGTAAGGTTTCTCATACTTTATATGTGTTTATTTATTATCGTTTTAGAAGTTCATATTTAGGATGTTAAACAACATACTTGTTAGTAAATCTAAGATCCTGGTAAAATAATTCCAACAGATTCTCGATGCCATTGCTCAGATGTGTCACTCAAGACGAAGCTGCACGACTCCTATCTGAAGTTCACGACGGATTCTGTGGAAATCATGCTGCCGGACAGAGCTTATCCAAGAAAATTCTAAGACAAGGTTACTTCTGGCCAACGATGATTGAAGATTCGAAAGCCTATGTTAAGAAGTGCGACAAATGCCAGAGATTTTCAAAGATACTAAGAGCTCCGCCCAACGAGTTAGCACATATGTAAAGTCTGTGGCCCTTTGCCATTTGGGGAATTGACTTGATCGGACAATTACCTAAAGGTAAAGGTGGAGTGCAGTATGCAGTGGTAGCGGTTGATTACTTTACTAAATGGACTGAAGCCAAACCACTTGCAACCATTACATCAAAGAAAGTTCAAGACTTTATTGTAAAGAACATCATATGCCGGTTCAGACTACTGTACAAAATAGTCTCAGACAATGGCAAGCAGTTCGAAAACCAATCCTTCACTAATTTCTATGCGAACCATGCTATCATCAAAAGTTTCTCTGCAATGGCGAATCCTCAAGCAAATGGTCAAGTTGAAGCAGTCAACAAAACCTTGAAGGATACACTAAAGAAAAAACTTGAAGATGCCAAAGGAAACTGGCCAGAAGAGCTTCCTGAAGTTCTATGGTCATACCGTACAACGGAAAAAACGGCGACCAGACAGACACCATTCGCAATGGCGTACGGTTATGAAGCTAAGCTGCCCGTCGAACTCCAGCCACTTTCCCATAGAAGGTTAACGTACGATCAAGGTACCAACCACATACTCCTTGCAGAATCACTTGATGAAATCGAAGAAAAACGAACAATTGCAAACTTAAAGTTGATGGCCCATCAACAAAAAATAGCTCGATATTTCAACAAACAAGTGAAGGCTCAGAAATTCTTCGTGGGAGATATGGTCCTGAGAAGGGTATTCCTAAACACCAAAGACAGTACGACATGTTTACTAGGATCTAACTGGGAAGGACCATATCAAGTGGTCAAAGTTCTCGACTCCGGAGCATACAAATTAGGTAAGTATGACAAAAAAATGCAACTCATTCTAGTACCATGGTATTGGAATGGAGAACATTTAAGAAAATACTACCAATAAAGTGTTGGATATTATTTTACCAGGATCTAGATTTACTAACAAGTATGTTTCATTAACATCCTAATATGAATTCTAAAACAATGAAATAAACACATATAAAGTTTAGAAAACCTTACATTGGGTGCAGCGGAATATAATGACTCCTTCCGTTCAGATCTCTAGCCCTTGATTCCTTTCTGTAGTAGAGCATCACCAAGATCTGAACCTGGATCTCTTTCTCTCCTTCCTTTGATGCTGATACTCCTTCTTGTTGGTTAATTTTCCACAGTCTTACACACTATGATTGAGATACCACTTGATGTGTGTGGGCACTCACTGATTCACTCAAGGATTTCAAAATTATTGAAGAAGAAAAGAGAAGAAGAGGTTTCGGCTATAGAGAATAGAAAGAGGCTCAAATTTCATTAGACAAAGTTCAAGTGTGAATGAGAGCCATCACTATCTATTTATAGGTAACCACCTAGGTTTAAGTTAGAATTATTTGGCATTAAAATAATGAAAAAATAAATGATAAAACCCTATAAGTGTGGCCGGCCATGGGCTTTGGATAATGGGCCTCACTTATGCAATTTTGCTGTTTTATCATTCTTGCATCTTATTTTCTCAAAAATGCCAATTTTCAAATTCAACTATTTAAATGCCAATTCTAATTATTTAATAACTAAAAATTAATTATTAAATAATATTGTCATTTAATATATTGATTAATTAGACATATAAAGTCTCTTAATTAATAAATAAACCTATAATCTCTTTTCTTTACAATTTAGCCATTACTTAGTGAAAATTCAAGTCATTCGAATGGACTGAACTAGAGTTCTTTATCTTATTCTCATAATTCTGATAAGCTATTCCTATCCATGTGAATGGTTAGATTTGCTTTTCAGTAGTGTTCTTAAGTACCTATCACAAGTATCAACCTAATGAAGATGGGTATAGAACTTTAAAATTCTCCCACTCAATTAAGGTAGTGTGAAACTTTATCAAAGAACTTTCAAAGGTATCAAACTTTTACTTACAACAGTAAAATCGAAATGGAACATACAATCAAGATCAATAATTTATATTGATAATAGCTGTCTCATCATATTACTTCCATGTTTAAAGAAGATATGTGTTACATAGGGAATTGTGAAATATACTCCACCCCTAAGAATATACATATAGGGTACTTGTGGATAACCTCCACCCCTAAGTATATAGAGATTATGATCCACCCCTAAAGGTTGTAAAGATCATTATACTCTAAGTGTGATAGAGTTTATGTGGAGTTGAATACTATCCAGAGTTCATTAGATATAAAAGATCGTTGAACTGCATAGTTTTCTCAACTTTTCTCCACCCCTATCAGATCAAAAGATCCTTTTATTAAACAAATTCTTAATAATTGTATTAGAATTAACAATTATTAATAAACATAGAAATAGTTTCTAGTGTTTATTTATTATAACTATATGAAGAGTTGTAAATATAATAGAATTTGCATCAATAATAAAAACACTTACACATACAAACATACAAATATAATGTGGTAATAATTGATGAAGATAAATTAAATGAAGCTCAATCTCATAATTTGCAATAGTGAATTTCGAAAATAAAGAAACTTTATTAATAAAAAATTTAAAAAATATTGCAACAATATGAGAAAAACAGGGATAAATATCCCTAACTAAAATTTGAAATCCAAATTGTCTTTAAACTAAAACAATTAATTCAAAAATAAATAGAAGAGCTTCATCTTCATCTGGACGATTTCACCCTTGGTCCAGCTTTCTGATCCAACTCAATTGAGTTCAAGTAGCTTGGCCTATAAGAAGAAGAAAACAAATAAACAGAGTTAGTCCAGAATCATAAATCCAATTGGATAACAATTCACTAAAACTCTTAAAGTTTATAAATGGAAATACCTTGTTTCTTTGCAAGAAGTTTAGGACATTGGGATTTCCAATGACCTTTCTCATTGCAGTAGAAACACTTTCCTTTAAGTGTAGCATCACCAGAAGGAACAACCTTTTTATTCTTCATGGCTTTTGTTTGCTTCTTGGTGTTGTTCCACTTCTTCTTCGATTTGGGCTTCGAAGCAGAGGCAACATTTGCTTCAGGTTTCATCGTCCCATTACCATTCCCAGGATTATGAGGTTTGCTCCCTTTCTTCTTGGGTCCTCCAATCAAATTTTCATAAGTTTGAAGGTCATTGACTAATTCATGAAAGTCAATTTCCTTCTTATTCATGACATAATTTGAAGTGTATGGTAGAAATGCTGGAGTTAGGCTATTCAAGATAAGACTTACTTGAGTAGCACTATCCATTTCAGCACCATGATCCTGGGCTTCTTGGAAATAACTTGACATTAGGAGAGCATGGTCACGCACGTTTTGATGAGATTCCATCCGTGCATTAATGTACTTTTTAGTCGCGTCAAAGCGTGACTGAAGTGATGCCTTACCGAATAGCTGATTTAACTTCGTCATAACTTCAGCAGCCTTCTCAGTTTTAGAAAACCGAGTTTTGAGGGTGTCAACCATGCTAGAAAGCATAAAGTATAGAGCTTTGTCATTTGCTTTCTGCCAACGCTCATACTTTTCTTTCACAGCTTTGGATGCATTGTCCCCAGGCACTTCAGGTGACGGCTCAGTTAAAACAAACAAGGCACTTTCTCCTATGAGAGCAATATTAATGTTCTCATTCCACTTATTAAAGTTAGATCCATTCAGCTTGTTTTCAGTCAACAGTGATAACATGGGATTCATTTTGATAATACAGGATACTACAAAATAATAGAAATCAACAAATAGAAATTAATAATGGTTTAACACAAAATCAATTCAGAAATTATAAGCACATAGCAAGTAGGAAAGTTATGAGAAAATAATTAAAAATTCAATCCTAAATAATTTCCAAGGTTTTTCAACAAACTGATATCATTGTCCCGTTTAGGCGAGAGTCAAAGTTACCATCCATTGAATAGAGTTGTCAGCTCATCTAAAATGTTAAACATTCTAGCAACTTTTTATTCGATCAAGATTGGAATCCAGTGTTGTCCCGTTTAGGCGAGAGTCAAGGCTATTCTATCTCATGAGCTTCTACCATTGTTTCGCAATTTGCAAGTCAAATATGGTCGCCACCATTAGGGTGATCTATACCATATAAAACACTTACAAACCACTTATCATGCGAGATTAAACGGTGCGAAATTGCTAATGAATGTTCCTCCATTAGGGAGGATTACTCACTAAAACAAACGCGGTGTAAAACCCACAATGGAGATCGAATATCTTAATAATAATAAAGCTCATTCTTTAAAATGTATTTTCTTATTATTCTAATAAATTAATTCTCATTAAATTCGAATTTTAGAATTGAAATTCAAAAATAAGAATTTAATATAATATTTATAAAATTACACTTAGATGGTGATTGAAATAAAATTAATTATTTCCATCTTAGTAATAATCTTAAATATAAATATTAAGGAAATTAATTTAAGTTGAATTAAATTAAATAATTAGCAACTTAAAAATTTCCTTTGAGAATATATTTATTGAGTTCGAAAATTAAGTATAAAAACTATACAATTTTCGAAAATAATAATAAAAATTAGAAAAGAAATACTTCAAGCAAAAATATCACCTATCTAGATTTTCTTTTGACTAGTTAATTCAATTTCTAATAATATATATATTTTAAATTCATTTATTTTAAATTAATCAATTAAATGAAAAAATCATTGATTGTAGTTGGTCCAAGAATTAATTAAAATAAATAATTAATTTACAACTCAATCTATTTTTCAAAAAAAAATTCGAAAATATTGCATAAATAAAATGCCATTTTTCGAAATTGATTAATAAAATAAAGGAAAAATATATATTGAAAATTGTTTAAATTTAAGTTGAAAAATTAAATTTCAACCTAAAAATAATTTTCTATTTAATTAAGTATCATGAAAAATCAATAAATATTCAAATGTCATGATTAAAATTAACTTAGATATTTAGATTTTTCAAGTTAATTAAATGTATTAAATTCAAGAAATAATAATTAAGTGTAGGGAAGGCTTAATTATTAATTTCTAGTTTAATACTAGGAAAAATATACTTAATAAAATTGTACCAAAATTAATTATTTAAATAATTAATTTCACAAAGTATATTATTTTCCTATTTAAATATTAGAAATAATAAGTAGTCTAGAAATTACTATCTAGAAAATATCTTATTTGACTAAGTATCTTTTCAAAAATTTGAAAAATATCTAATTTAAGTTATATAGAAAAAATCTAAAACTTAAATAATTTCAAATTTAGATTTAATTAAATATCAAAAATTAAGTTAAAACCACTTAATTTGAAGATATCTTTTTAAGTTAATATTCGAAAAGATATTAACCTAAAAAATATCTAAAATATTCCATTTTAAGTTAATATTCGAAAAGATATTAACTTAAAAAATATCTTAAGAATCTTTAATAACTAATGCCTAGGTTTCCTCAACTTGATTTAAAATTTAAATCAAATATTCAAATTTAAGTTAGATAAGAAAAATCAGTTGATACAACTAATTTATAACTTAAATATGAATATTTAATTAAATAAGCTCCAGAAAGAATCTAGTTAGTTAAAATTCTACATTTAATTAAATACAAGAAAAATACAAATAGTTTGTCTAGAAATAATATCTAAACTAAAAGTGTTTTTCTTAAAATTAACTTTAAAATATTAAAATGAAAATAAATTTTCATATATTTTAAAAGTTAATTATGTTGCTAATTCAATTTTATTAGGTCAAACTAATATAATTAACCTAGTACAGTTATTCAAATCAGGCTAATGGGCCTTCACAATTGGGGTAGTTCATGTGAGGGGGTGCTGGGTTCAGTATGTCGTACCCACTTCTATGGCTCCCAACTCTCACACAAGGCCCAAAAGAGAGGAATTTAACCTTAAAATGAATAATTGTTATTAATTGAATAGGTCCAAGAACTAAATGGACCTAAATAAAATCTATCATGGTGTGACATTTTATTTAGCAACAACCTATATGCATCTATATTAAAACAAAATAAACATATAGGCTCATACAGGCACACTTTGGATGGATCCTATCATGTTGCTAGGTCATACACAGATGAAAGAAGATTGTAAAATTTACCTGTTACAAATTATTATCTTGACCAAGGGAGCCATCAGATCATTAGATCTGGCAAAAAGTAACCATGACTATTTGCAATCAAGTAATAATAGGTTTTGAAAACTTACAAACAAGCTAAAACCACATACTCCTGCAACAAGGTTAGCTGGATAATTGGAAGTAGGATTTATTTAATTTTAAATAAATAAATTTCGAAATTAATAATTAAATAAAAAAAATATTTAATTTTCGAAGAAATAAAATAAATAATTTAATTTTTCGAAAATAAAAAAATTATTTATTTTCGAAAATAAATAAAAAAAAATATTATTTTAAATTTCGAAACTATTAAAAAAATATTTAAAATTAAACCTACAATTTTGAAAAAATTAGGTTTCAACCAACCTAAATATCATTTCAAAATTTGCTAACTACTTTTAAAAAATTAAATGTTATTTTATAAATAAAAATTAGAAAAGATAAATTAAATATCTTTTTCAGATTTTTAATTTAATTTAAATAAATAAAATAACAAAATTTAAAAGTTAGCAAAATATCTTACATCTATTTAAAATTACATGATTATAGTTATCTTATTTTAAATTTAAATAAGGTCAAATTATTTAAAAAAGATTTAATTTAAAAATAGTTAAAATCTGACCTTAAATTTAAAATAAGATAAGATATAATCAAATTTAAAAATAAGATAGATTATTAAGCAAAAAGATAGATATTTACTAATTTCAAATTCAAATTACACTAATATCTTGAATTAAATTTTAAAAAAATATTAAATTAATTCATAATGATAATTAGAATTGAATTAGGAATAGTAAATCTATAAATACAAAACTACACAAAAAATCGGAAGTTAATTCCATGAAAAAGCATGAAAAAACGAAGAAAAACGAAAAAATTGTGAGCTGTACGGACAGTTTTCGCGATCGCAGGAAAATTTCAGCACAACTCCGATTTTGGTGAATCTTCAAAAAATCATAACTAATTCAAATTAAATTGAAATTGAGTTTTGTAAAAATGTAACTTGCTTAATTTTTTCCATAGTATCCAATAAAAATAATTCCAGAAACAGAATCGCAATTATTTTTCACGAAAAATTTACAAACATCAATCAATCATCAAATAACACTCAATACAACATGATACCATCCAAAAACAAACAAACAATCGTTTTAAAGTCCAAATTTCTTGTAAGTAAATCAATTACCATGTCTCTGAGGCCAGTTGTTGGAATATTTATTTTACCAGGATCTTAGATCTACTCACAAGTATGTTGTTTAAACACCCTAAATATGAACTTTCTAAAACGATAAATTAAACACATATAAAGTTAAGAAAACCTTACATTGATGCAGGGGAATTAATGTCTCCTTCCACTCAGATCTCTAACCCTTGTATCCTTTCTGTAGCAGAGTATAATCAAGATCTGAGCCCGAATGTCCTTCTTCTTCAAGTTTGATCCTTCACAGTCTTCCAATCTATGATTGAGTTACTGCTTGCTGTGTGTGGGCACTTACTCTCTCACTAGGGTTCGAAATTGATGAAGGGAAAAGAAGAGAAGAGGTTTCGGCCAGGTATAGAAAGTGAGGAAGGCTCAGTTTTTCTGAAGAGAGAAATTTCTGTCACAAAAGCTAATATTCAAAGATGTTATTTTGACTGAGCCATCACTTTCTATTTATAGGCAACTACTAGGTTTAGGTTAAGAATTATTTGGCATTAAAATAATGAAAATATTAATTTGAAACTCCTTAATTAGTGGCCGACCATGGTGTTGTATTGGGCCCCACTTGATTTTGCAGTTTTATCAAATTTTATCTCTATTTTCTCAAAAACGCCAATTTTCCAATTCTAACCTTTTAAATGCCAAAACTAATTATTTAATAACTAAAATAGATTATTAAATAATATTGTCATTTAATTTAATTATTAATTAGATATATAAAGTCCATTAATAAATAAATAATTCTAGAAACTCTTTTCTTTACAATTTCACCCCTGCTTAGTGAAAATTCATAAAATTAGACATAGTCTAACTTTAGAATTATAATTGATTAATCACAAATAAATTAATGAGTCTTACAAGCAGAATGTTCTCAACTAGAATGGGGACCATGGATTTATATCCTGAGCTTCCAATAAGTGAACCAAATTTACCAAGTAAATTCCTACTTATTATTTCTTTGTTGAATCCACTCTTAGAACTTAGAATTGCACTCTCAGACTTATATAGAGCATATTGTATGTTCCACGATATCAATATGCTATCTCATTTAACCATTGTTATAACCTTATTGTGATTTAAAGATCCTCTATATAGATGATCTACATCGAGATGGGATTTCTTTACCGTTCTCACCCCTCAATGTATTTTGCCCCTTAAAACACTTAGCTACCTGTAAATGGTGTTTAGTGATCTAATAATTAGTCAGTTAAACAAGAGCTCATCCATTTACTTCTATTTGCTAAGCTCGAAGGGAATCATCACTTGACTTCTATACACCAGTAGAAGCTATAGATTCCATATTTATGTTCAGTACTCCCACTCAATCATACTATCATGTTCCCAAAATATACGTATCACCCTGACCTAAAAGTAGGCTTAACTAATAAATCTAAGAACATGAATAGCACTCCTGAGTTGAGCCTAAGCATATCAGGATTTAGATTCTTTTAATCTTAAGATCAACTACTGATATTGACTTGGAAAGATATGTATAACGGTAAGTTTGTAATATCTTAACTTAGTTGCAATATCTGTCCAGTCCAATGTATACTCCATACATTCGAAACTAGTATACTTTACTAATGTCCTGGAAAGAACATAACACTTACTCCAAGTGTAAGTACACATCATCGCTGATTATCACATTAGTGTAAATCCAATAACACTGATGAAACAGGGACCAAGTCTTTTGATTCATATGATCACAATCACATTCCACTGTGTTGACGATACTGTAATTGTGAATAAACATATGATCTGGATTTAACTGATTTTGTGTGTAAATGTAATAAACATATTTAAACATATTAAACCATTAGCATGTAGAATTCACGCAAACATCATTCACTTCAAATTTCTTATATTGATAACTAATCAGATTGTAAAGAGTTTTATTTAGGGCATAAAATCCAACAGTTTCATACTTCGTAAATTTATCTCTAAGTAGTCATCGTAGGGGAGAGTCTAATAGAGACGAAAACTTACAAAATACTTATCATAAGAGATCGTTACGGTGTTAAATACTTCAACGGATAACCATCCATAAGGGGGAGGAAGTCTAGCGTCTTGAGGTTATATTGAAAATATTTAACCATGTAGGACCAACAATGGAGATCGAATATCCTTATAAGTAAAGCTCATTATTTTTTAAGGAGTTGTATTTTCATTCTAATATTTATTTTAAGCTATTTATTTTAAATATATGTTTATTTTAATTAAAATTTCCAATTTAGAAAAAAATTCGAAATATAAATTTTAATTTAATATTTATAAAATTATACTAAGATTGATCTGAAAATAAATTAAATTATTTTCCATCTTAGTGATAATTTTCAATAAATATTTCGAAAATTATTCAATTTAAGTTGATCCAAAATTAATTTTCAACTCAAATTTAATTTTCTATAAATATATATAGCAAATTTCGAAAATCCAATGTATTAAAAATAAATACATTTTTAGAAAATGCTATAAAATAAATCTTGAAAAATTATTCTAATTTATGTTGGTCCAAAATTAATTAATAAATTAATTTTCAACACAAATACAATTTTTCTATTTAATTAAATATTATGAAAATTATCAAATAATTAAGTGTCATGATTTAAAATCAACTTAGATATTAATTTTCTATTTAATTAAATATAGCTAGAAAAATACTTCAAGCAAACAGAAAATAACTATCTAGATTTTCACTAACTAATCTCTTTATTTTCTAATTAAAATATATTTTAGTCTAATTATTTAATTAATCATTAATGAAAAGTATTTATTTGATTTAAGTTGATCTAAAATTAATTTTCAACTTTAATCTATTTTTTTTTTAAAAAAAAAAATCAAAATTATCTGCATTTAAATAATGCAATTTTGAATTTATTAAAAAATGATTAATAAAATAAAATAATATATATTTTGAAAATTATTCAAATTTAAATTGTTCTGAAATTAAAATTTCTAACTTAAAAATAATTGTCTATTTAATTAAATATTCTAAAAATAATTTTCTATTTAATTTTAGAAATGACAGCTTATACCGGGAACTCCGATCCAAGCGACCACTTGTCGCGGTTTAACCATGTCATGACGGTTATGAGAGTCAGTAATGACGCGAAATGTCTGTGCTTCCTACTTACTCTAAGCGGGTCCGCGGAGGAATGGTTCAAGAAGCTGGAACCAGGATCCGTGGGCTGTTGGAATAAGTTACAGACCAACTTCCGGAGACAGTTTGTCGCCGCAAGAAAGGTCCACCTGGAGGTCAGCGCCTTGACTAACATCAAGCAACTGCCCACAGAGACCTTGAAAAACTATATAAAGAGGTTCCGTGAGGAAGCCTCAAAAACCAAGAAGGTTGATGACGGACAACAACTTGCCCTTCTCCAGGCAGGCATCCGTACAGGGACTCCCTTCTGGAACGAACTACAACAGGAAGGAGCTGCAAACCTTCAGGACTTCCAGAAAAGAGTCCAAAAGTATATCAACCTTGAAGAGGCCCAAATAGTAGCCTATGGAGGATACTATCTCACCGGGATAGCAGGATATATGCCCGGAGCACCGCCCTCGGGTACTGTCCTGACCGCGGCTCCACCAATGAGCGGCATCCAGTTCTCTGCTACTCCCGGATATAGTCAGGGCCAGGCCTTGGCACCCGCATCGTCCCATTTTGGAAATCCCTCAGGGATAAATGGACAAGCTCCCTCGCACTCCGCTCCAACCGCCAGCCTGGCAGGCCCCTCCCAGGGCTCGAGGAGTAAACGATCCTCCAAAGGCAGCACCCGGACGGAGGAGAAACGCCAAAAGAGGGGATACACTCCACAGTACACCCAGTAGACGGAGCTGACAGACTCCCAAGAGCGTGTGTACTTTGCTACTAGGCAAAACACGCACTACCGGAGACCACCTCCCTTGTATAAGGATAGCTTCCGGAGGGATCCCAACAAAAGGTGCGAATACCACAACGACATTGGGCACAGCACCAATGAATGTAAAAATCTCAAGGATGAGATTGAGAACCTGATCCGATTGGGACACCTCTACGAGTGGATCAAGAATCGGCTGCCTCACCTCAATTCGGGTCAGGCAACAGGGGTTGTACCACAAGGAGCACCAGGGGGTGCAGCAGGAGTATTGGCTCCAGTTGCTCCCGCCGGAGATGCCCAGCACATCCCCGGTCTGCCAACCAGACCCAATGGGAGAGTGGCCATGATGGAGGAACCACCCGCAAGGAATTGAAGCGGTACGCGGGGGCCGTAAAACACAATGAGGTTTGGGAGGTTACTCAACTCCCAGCTCAAAGTCCCCGGCTGATGGATCAACCCATCACGTTCACGGAAGAAGACGCCAAGACGGTGCGCTTCCCTCACCATGATCCGTTGGTCATCGAGACCCCCATCGCCAATAAAGTGGTGGCCAAAGTCTTGATTGACAATGGAAGTTCCGTGAACCTACTCTTCAAGGAGGCCTTCACTGCAATAGGCCTGACGGACCGAGACCTCTCACCCAGTGGTTCCCAACTCACAGGGTTTAACGGAACGACGCTCATCCCAATGGGAAAGGTGAGACTTCCCGTCACCTTGTGCCTGGACACCCCCCAAAGCACGTTCAAATACTGCACTTTCGTGGTGGTGGACTGCCCGACCGCTTACAATGCGATCCTCGCCCGACCGGCCCTGGTAGATTTTGGCGCAGTCACATCCATTCGACACCTATGCTTAAAGTTCCCTACCCAAGAAGCTGGAATAGGGACGGTGAGAGGAAATCAGGGGGAGGCAAGGCAATGTTACAATGTTGCAACCCACCTGCCCGTACTGATGGTCCGGGAAACCATTGAGCCAGGAATGGCTGAAGAAGATGAGTTGGATCCCCGAGTGGGGTCCGAAAAGATTGTGGAACCGATGGAGGATGTTGAGGAAATATCAGTATGCGACCTCGACTCCACCAAAGTACTCCGGCTGGGAAAAAGCCTAGATCCGGAGGAAAAAGAAAAAATAATAAAAACACCGAAGGGCGCCATCGACATTTTTGTGTGGCGCCAAGAGGACATGACCGACATAAGTCCCCATGTCATCACCCACGTCCTCAACGTCAACCCAGACATGTCGCCAGTCCAACAGAAGTGACGCCCCCTCGATTCGGTAAAGGCCGAGGCCCTAGAGAAAGAGGTGGACAAGCTTCTGACGAACAACATGATCTGCGACGTATACTATCCGAAATGGCTAGCCAATCCGGTCCTGGTGCCCAAGCCGAACGGGACTTGGCGAGTTTGTATAGATTTCACCGATCTAAACAAAGCCTGTCTGAAGGACTGCTTCCCGCTGCCCAGGATCGACCAGATGGTAGATGCCACTTCCGGATTCAAACTACTATCCTTCATGGATGCCTACGCCGGGTATAACCAAATAAAGATGCACACAGCGGACCAAGAGTGCACTAGCTTCAGAACCGATAAGGGGGTATACTGTTACCTGGTCATGCCTTTCGGACTGAAGAACGTCGGAGCGACCTACCAAAGAATGGTCAACCGGATGTTCAAAGGCCTCCTGGGGCGAAACATGGAGGTATACGTGGACGATATGCTCGTCAAGTCTAAAGCATGCAATAGCCATGCGGACGACTTAAAAGAGTGTTTTGAGGTAGTCCGGAGATACGGCATGAAGCTCAACCCAAAGAAATGCACCTTTGGGGTCAAATCAGGAAAGTTCCTGGGCTTCATCGTCAACCAGAGGGGGATTGAGGCAAACCCAGAAAAAATCCAAGCTCTCCTGAGCATGCCGTCCCCCAAGAAGCATAAAGACGTGTAGAGCCTAACTGGGAAGGTTGCTGCCCTAAGCCGTTTCATATCCCGGTCTACAGACAAGTGCATCCCCTTCTTCAACATATTGAAGAAGTGTCAAAAGTTTGAATGGTCGGACAAGTGCGAGGAGGCATTCAAAAAGTTGAAAGAACATATGGCCAAGCCTCCTATCCTTTCAAAACCCGTTCTCGGAGAGGACCTATTCCTATATTTGGCCGTTTCCGAGCACGCGGTCAGCGCTACCCTAGTCCGGGAAGAAGAGAAAACTCAACATCCCGTGTACTATGTTAGCAAGCGCATGATAGGAGCGGAGACGCGGTACCCCATCATCGAAAAACTAGTTTTCTGCCTCCTGATGGCCTCAAGAAAATTAAGGCCATATTTCCAAGCACACCCGATCAAGGTACTGACTAATCACCCACTCCGCAAGTCCTCCAAAAACCAGAAGCATCCGGAAGGCTCCTCAAATGGGCAATGGAGTTAAGTCAGTTCGACTTACACTACGTTCCCTGCATCTCCATAAAAGGCCAAGCATTGGCAGACTTCATCACCGAATGCAAGGAAGCCGAGGCAACCGCGAATGCGCCAACACCATTGCTCCCCACATGAAGAGTATTTGTGGACGGAGCTTCCAATGAAAACGGATCCGGAGCGGGGGTGGCAATGATATCTCCGACCGGACTTCGACTCCAGGCAGCCCTACAGTTCGACTTCTCAGCTTCAAACAATGAGGCCAAATATGAGGCCTTGATAGCAGGGCTGAGACTAGCGAAGGCCGTAGGGGCCAAAAGAGTAGAAGTCTACAGCGACTCCCAACTGGTCGTAAATCAGATATCGGGAGAGTACCAAACACGCAGCGAGCGAATGGCCGCGTATGTAACAATAGTCTGGGAGTTGCTCCACGAGTTCACGGACTACAAAGTGGAAAGAATCCCCCGAGAAAAGAACACTCACGCGAACTGTCTGGCTAAGTTAGCTTCAGACAGTGAAATCGAAGGGCTGGGGGTAGTACCAGTGGAACGCTTTGCAGAGCCAAGCATCAAAGTAAAAGAGGCCATAATAACGGTTGGGCAAGAACCCAGCTGGATGGTCCCCATCATAGAATACATAACGAAAGGTGAGTTGGCCCAAGAAAGGGCACTGTCTCGAAAGATTCAGTATCAGGCTCACCGTTATGTAATGATGGATCAAATTCTCTACCAAAGAGGACTCAGCATGCCTTATTTAAGGTGTGTATCGGACCCTGAAGCTAGACAAATTATGCTAGAGGTCCACGAAGGGTTCTGTGGAGATCATACAGGAGGACCCAGTCTCTCAAAGAAAATATTGAGACATGGATACTTCTGGCCAACAATGAAAAAAGATTGTATAGACTACGTCCAAAAGTGTGATTCGTGCCAAAGGTTCGCGAACATACCGAGTGCTCCTCCTAATGAAATTACCCTGATGACTAGTCCCTGGCCCTTCACGGTCTGGGGAATAGATCTTATTGGATCACTACCAACAGGAAAGGGAGGAGTAAAGTATGCAATAGTAGCAGTAGACTACTTCACAAAATGGACGGAGGCTGAGCCCATGAAGACTATAACTGCTAAAAAAGCACTAGACTTTGTTATCAAAAACATAGTGTGTCGATATGGCTTGCCTCACAAAATAGTCTCTTACAATGGAAAGCAATTTGATTGCGAAGAATTTACTGACTTCTGCAACCAACACGGAGTAGTAAAAAGCTTCTCCGCGGTGGCAAGGCCGCAAACAAACGGACAAGCAGAAGCAGTCAATAAAATCCTAAAGGTTACCCTAAAGAAAAAGTTGCTGGCCTGCAAAAACAACTGGCCCGAAGAGTTGCCAAGAGTGTTATGGGCCTACCGGACGAACCCCAAGAACCACGACCGGCCACTCGCCTTTTTCAATGGCATACGGTTGTGAAGCGATGGTCCCGGTAGAAACGTTATTCCCGTCCCACAGGAGAACGACTTACGATCCAGCTACAAATCAAGCTTTACTTCAAGAAGCTCTAGATCAAGTTGAAGAGCTCCGGGACGAATCACAAATACGGATGGCAGCTTATCAAAAGAAGGTGACCAAATATTTTAACTCCAAAGTTAAAAATAGAAAATTTGCTATTGGGGATATGGTCTTAAGAAGAGTCTTCCCAGCCACCCAAGAGCCCGGAGTGGGGGTACTTGGGCCAAATTGGGAAGGACCATATGAAATCGAGGACGAAATCGGTTCAGGCACTTATAAGCTTAATAAGGATGGACGGAACCATTGTGCCAAGGGCCTGGAATGCCGATCACCTCAGAAAATATTACCAATAGTCCAAAAATGTAACTTAGGCTTTGTTTAAAGAGTTTGTACTGTCTAAGTGTATGCAGCCTCCATATGTTAAATAAAACTGAGTGCCTTAAAAACAAAATTTCTATGCCACTCAAGGGGGTACTAAGGTATACCACACGGACAGACCAAAAACAGGCCAAGTAAAACATCCTGACCCAAAGGGCAGGTCAAAAAAAAAAGTATGCACAAAAAAGAAAAGCATACATAAAAATATCCTAACCCAAAAGGCAGGTCCAAAAGAAAGATATGTGCATCAAATAAGATCATATATATATAAAAATCCTAGCCCTAAGGGTAGGTAAAAAAATAATTACAAATATATACAAAGGGCACGGGGACAGGCCTTAACCAATGTTTCCCCTTAAATAAAATAGCTATATAAATAAAAATTGTCTTAAATGTAAGAGAATTGGCTGCAAATAATAAAAAAAAAAAGAGATAAGAAAAATCTGGGTCAAATTCACAACGGCCTAGTCAATTCGAGGAGGAAGGCGAGGACCAATGCGCGCCTCCAGCATGGCATCAAGCTTCTTCTTCTTCTCCCAGAATTTAGCAATCATCTCCGTGGGTTTGGGGTAGAAGTCGAGCTTGATATTCTGGCCATTTGTAGACCAGGCAATGTAAACTCCATCGTCGAAGCGCTTGACGCACCGGCTGCAAGAGACGGGAGAAAGGAGCTCATCTTTCTTAGCCTTCCTCAAGGCTTGGTCTTTGAAGTCCTTGAGCTCCTTCAGCTCCACGGCCAAGTTGACCCTAGACTCCAAGTCCGCCTGGTGCACTTCCTCTAAGGACATCACCTTGGGGGCCATTTCATCTAAGGTTTCCCTAGCCTCCCGGAGCTCGCGTCTGGCCTTGGCAACAGCGTCGCCCTCCGCCCTCAGCTCCTCCTGGTGCTTGGCCTCCAGCTTGTCCCTCCGAATGGCCTCCTCCCGGATCATCGCCTCCGCTTGGGCTTCCCTCTGCCTGGCCTCTTCCTCAAACTTGGCCTTGGCAAGGGCCTCCCGCCGCTCAGCATCCTCTTGGTATGTCCACCTTTCAGCAGTCAGATCCTGAAGGGTCTTCATGACTTCGTCCCTGCCCCCAAATTCGGACAAACGAAGCCATGGTTGATTAGGTTCTTGGAAAGGCGGCCGGCCTCTGCAGCAAGCTGGAAAAGGATGCAAGAGTGAGTAAAATCCTTAAGAAAAATAATGAGGAAAAAAGTAAACTACAAAATACTTACCACAGTCAAGGAGTGGCTGAGATCCTGGACTTGAAAGATGGAGTTCAAGGATGCACAAGCAGCGAACCGCTTGGGCGCACACCGGGTGAGCTGAGACACAAACTCGCCGAACATCTCCGCGGCAAAGGGAGCCAATGTAGGCCCTAGGAAACGATTGAACCAATCCGACAGGGGGTCCAAGTTTAGATCCCACGGGTTCTGGTACTTCTGATTGTTAAGGGTATTTTGCATTTCATCCCGCAAAACCCTCCTCAAAGCCTCCACATCGACATGCCCCCGGGAGTATTCGTCCATGGCGTAGTTGTGTTTGGCTATCCGAAGCTCCTGCCTCGCCTCATCTCCAAGAACCGAAGTCAGCACTATGTTGGGAGGCACTGTATATTCCTCCGCCTCGGAAGGGATCCTGGAATCAGGGTGAGGGGTCGAAGTGTCCGCTCTCCGCTGCCGTTTGGGCACCTCCTCGGCTACCATCTTGCCCTTGTGCTTGCGAATCAGAGCAACCTCTTGCTCTTCTTCACTTTCTTCAACTTCCTCAGGAAGAGCCCATTGCTCTTCTTGACCTTGTTTAGCTTCCTCAGGAAGCGCCTCCTCCTCATCCACTAAGTCAATAGTGTCTAAAGGGGCACTGGAAGAAGCTTTCAAGGGAGTGGCCACTTGGGAAGAAGTTAAAGGAAGGGGAGCGTCAGGAGTGTGAGCTCCGGCAAGGGCGGCCAAAATGGCATCCATGGAATTAGCTGCTACAACAAAAGAAAAGAGTGTTAGAATATATGTGAAAGCAGTAAACACTCAAAAAAAAGCAATCAAGCTAGTCCTACCCTGACTCTCTAATTCGGCCCTAGCAAAGTTCCGAATCTTAATGCTGGCTGCATCATCCCCGAGATAGCTGTTCGAGGGCCGAAACCAGCTGGAAGAAATATAGGCTGAAGGGTCCAAGGGAACGGGTTCCGGAGGTCTAGAACCCATCCGGGACCGACCTAGGAAATCTCCTAAGTTGGAAAAATAATAATCCTTGACATGATCTCCCCACCGGGTCGAGGGCATCCTAAACCTAACGAGACGTTCGTCGAACCCTACAGGCCTAAGGCTGGCATATTCGCTAACAGAAGGAACGTAATGTACTGCTAAAGGAGACTTACCAGAGTCGGAAGTACTGACATCAGGAGCCCCTGTGTTCGGCACCTGAACCGAAGGCTTTGGCCTGGGAGCCCTCCTCTCAGCCGGGCTCCCAATGTGAAGGGACCTCCCAGCAATCGCCCGGCTTCTCCTCTCGACTGGGCTCCCAACGCGAAGGGGCCTCTCGGAAGCCGCTTAGGCCTTAGAGTAAGCCTTCTCCTGAGCCCTCCGGTAGAGATACTCCTGGTACTTCTTCTCCGCGGTGGCGATAAGCTCGTCCGGGAAGGTCTTCTCCGCGGCAGGCACCCTCACGTTCGGACAGATAACCTTAGAAAGTTTAGAGTCCTCCACCGATTGGTGCGGCAGAATCAGCTTGGCCTTCTGGCAGTTCTCCGTCGTGACAAGGCCCCCGACGTCGAGGTCCGCCCGGTCATAAGTCGCAAAGACCTGGGCCCGCCGAAGAAAGACCTGAGTGGGCGCGGTGCGCTCGTATGGAGGGATCCTGACCCACTCCGTGAGAAGCTCCGGGTGCTCCACAGCTCGGAACTCGGAGGAGAAGAAAAAGCGATGGCGATATTCCTTGACGTGGGTTTGACGATTATAAGGGACCACTCCATCATTTGAAGGGTGGGCCCGGAAACCATAAAAACCGTTTTTAAGTTTGTCCCCCTTTTTGGGGACAAAAAAAAGTTCATAAAAATATAAAATCTCCGCCAGAATGGGAGAGCCCCATCCCCGGGCGGAGTAAAAAATAAACAAGCCTGAAAGTAGGCGGTAAGCTTGGGGAATCAGTTGGTATGGCGCAAGGCCGACAAATACAAGAAAGTTAATAAAATAATCTTGAAGGGGAAGCATGGCCCCGGACATCAGGTGCGTCTGGCTCTAAGCCCCGAAGCCGCCGTAGTTATGGTTGGGCGTCTCCGCATCTCGGGGCGGCCAGTAGTACGTCCCGGATGTCGAGGGCTTAATTCTAGCCACCTCCACGATGTTCTCCAACTGGTGAGGGCAAGTTAGAGTGGAGTGAAGCTCAGCCGCCTCCCATCCCGTAGCCCGAGGTTTGTACCCCTCCTGGGCAACGGGACCCAGCATGACGTACTCTAGGGTAGCCAGACGCTTACCCCCCTTCTTGGATGATTTTGAGCCAGATGCAGACATTTTTGATTCTGAAAAAAGAGTTAAAATTCCAGCAATTAGGCCCCATACTGAACCCTAAATCAAAAAAGGGAATGGGGGTCCCCTAACCGCTGGAAAGAGGCCCCCTCCGGACATCTGTCAACAAGAAACGCTTAGAAGGATTTCCTGGACAAAAGTCGGGTGCAAAGATCTCACAGATGGTGACATCGCGCATGAAAGAAAAAGAAAGAAGGGCAGAAAATCGAGAAAAACAGAGTCTTCTCTGTGCCCTTGAAGGCCACCACACGAAGAGTGTATGGTCCTTTACAAAATATAACAACAGTGCGCAACAAGAGTTATCCTAGCACCAGAGAGGGTAAATCTAGACCTATTACGTGAAAAACTCAAAAGAATACATTCCAGAAACTTCAAATACCAAACCCAGAAAAACAAATAGATAGTAAAGCATGCCATAAACACAAACAGTAAAGTGAGGGATGCGAGAAACTTACAATGAAGTGTTAGAACTGGGGATTTGCTGTTGGTCAAACAAAGAAATGTAGATTGACAATAGTGAGCGAAGGTTAGTAAAGAAACTTGCAAAGTGTTTGAAGGTTTTTTGGTCTGAGGATTTCTTTCTCTCTGGAAAACTCGAAGAAAGTTGGCGAAAAATGGAAAGTAACCAAATGAAGGAAAGGTGGTGGCTTTTATAGGCCAAAGTGCATGAGGAACAGGCACTATCACCTACCAATCGAACGACTGGGGAGGTGCACGATTCGAATTCCCAAGAATCAATGGTTGGATTGGTTCGCAATTAAGGCGGTGGAAACGTTTGAGTATCCGTCTGACACCATTAATGCGCCGTATCAATCAATGGGCATGAAACAAATCGACGTCTGCATAAAGTAAATCGCTGCATTAATGGCGATCATTAAATCCACCTTCACGCGCCCAAGGCACGTGCCAAGAAACCGAGGAGTCAACCGGAGGCACTTGAATAAGCCTTGTTTTATTTTTTCAAATAAACAAGGCTTGGGGGGTAAATGTTGCCCCTGATTTTGCCCAATATACGTGGACCAACTAGACAGGGACACGTGGATCAAAACATCTTGACACTTGAATTATTTGCTAAGTCTTTATGAGATAAGGCAGCACCCGGGACGTGCCTCCCGGAGAAGGCATACGGAGCCCCCTATGCTCTCGGAAGCCTTAATAACATTAAAGCATCTCCGCGAGGTGTCAGGCTTCCCCTGAGCAGTCATTTCGCATTTAATGCCGCATGGGAGGAAAAGTGTTGGGACTGCTACACGCAATAAAGTCTGACGGCACAACCCCCAATCTGCAGCTGCGAAGTAATGATCATTTAAGTCTATTGACGGCTACAATGTGAAGAGTCACATCAGTCAAAAGACAATAAGGACATTCCACATAAAAGCCCTACAACACCTAGGGATTTGACCATGCATTACTCATGGTATATTCATTGGGAATACCCTTCTTTATGGATTTTACAGATACACATGTACAATAATCCTGGGGATCACCCCACCAAAAACACTATAAATACCCCCTCAAAGCTCATTAAATGGGGTGGAAAATCTTGGGTTGCATAAGTGCAAGAAGAGTAAATACTCACCAAGAACATTCTCTGTATTTAATACATCCATAAATAACACAGACTCGTGGACTAAGGCTCATTAACGCCCCAACCACGTAAAAATCCTTCTCTTAATTTCTTACAGTTCTCTAATCTTATATTATTTTACTAGTTGCCGAAAACTTCGGTCAACAGATATTTTTGAATTTAAGTTAGAATTTAGGATATTTAGGAGATTTGTTAGTTTTTTTTTTTTGAATTTTTTCAAATATTCTCTAACAACCTAAATTTAAATTCTAGTTAAGTTTTTTTTAAAATTTTAATTTGAATTTTAAAAATAGAGAAATTTTAGCCTACTTTCCAGATTATTTGTTACTTGTTTTGGTTTGTATTGTTTGATTATTTAATTATATATTAAAATTTTTGTTACAAATTTATTATTTATTTGATCTAAATTACTATGATTAACTTGTTGACAAATGTAATGATCTGATTTTAATCATAGTTCAATTGTCAATAGATGTTATAAATAATTTGTAACAGGTAATTTTTGCAATTTCTTTCATCTGTGTAAACCTAGTAACATGATAGGGCCCATTTAAGTTTTATTAATTAAATGGACTAGGTTGCTAAAGTAAAATTTCACTTAAGTAATTTTATTTAGGCCCAATTAGAATTGGGCTTATTCAATTAATAACAATTATTTATTTAATGGTTAAATTCCTCTCCTTTGGGCCTTGTGTGAGAGTTAGGGGGCCCTTGTAGTGGGTACGACATACTGAACCCAGCCCTCCCTCACATGAACTACCCCAATTATGAAAGTTTATTTGCCTTCTTTAAATAATTGTATTAGGTTAATTATTTAGTCTAACCTAATCAAAATTGAATTAGCAACATAAGTAACTTTTAAATATATGAAATTATTTTTCATTGAATATTTAAAGTTAATTTTAGAAAAACACTTAGTTAATTGAGATATATTCTAGATAGTAATTTTTAGTGACTAATTATATTTTCTACTATTTAATTAGGAAAATATTTTAAGTTGAAAATTAATTATTTATTAATTAATTTTGGATCAGCTTAATTAAAAATATCTTTCCTAGTATGAAATTAGAATTAATAATCAAGTTTATTTTATACTTAATTACTTAATTCTTATATTTAATACATTTAATTAAATTGAAATTTAAATATTTAATTTGATTTCATTCTTAATACTTAAATATTATTATTTTCTGAATATTTAATTAAATAAAAAATTATTTTAAGTTGGAAATTTTAATTTAAGAACAACTTAAATTTGAATAATTTTAAAAATATATTTTATTTTTATTTTATTAATCTTCTTTTCGAAGTTGCATTTATTTTATTTAAATGCAGGAAATTTTGACTTTTTTCTTGAAAAATAGATTAAAGTTGAAAATTAATTATTTTTAATTAATTTTATACCAACTTTAATCAATATATTTTTCATTTAAATGATTAATTAAAATAAATGAACTAAAATATATTATATTTAGAAAATAAATTAATTGGTCAATGAAAATCTAGATAGTTATTGTCTGTTTGCTTGAAGTATTTTTCTAGTGATATTTAATTAAATAGAAAATTAATATTTAAGTTTATTTTAATCATGATACTTAAAAATTTAATTAAATAGGAAAATTATATTTGTGTTGAAAATTAATTTTTTAATTAATTTTGGATCAATATAAAATTAGAATAATTTTTCAGGATTTATTTTATTTTATTTTAGAGTATTTTCGAAAAATTGTATTTATTTTAAATATATTAATTTTTGAAATGAAATATATATTTTTAGAAAATTAAATTTGAGTTGTAAATTAATTATTAATTAATTTTGACAAAACTTAAATTGAATAATTTTTGAAATATATTTTGAAAAATTATTACTAAGATGGAAAATAATTTAATTTATTTTTCAAATCCATCTAAGTATAATTTTATAAATATTAAATTAAAATTTATATTTATAGTTTTATTCTAAATTAGAAATTTTAATTAAATAAATATATATTTAAAATAAATAGATTAAAATAAATATTAGAAGAAAATAATTTTAAATAATGAGCTTTATTATTAGGATATTCGATCTCCATTGTTGGTTCTACATAGTTCTTGTTTTAGTGAGTAATCCTCCCTAATGGAGGAACGTTCATTAGCAATTTAACACCGTAGAATCTCGAAAGATAAGTATTATTTGTAAGTGTTTTATTTTTAGTATGGATCACCCTAATGGTGGCGACTATTAGTAAGACTTACAAAAGTATGAAACAATGGTAGAAGCTCATAAGATAGAATAGCCTTGACACTCGCCTAAACGGGACAATGCTGGATTCTGATCTTGATCGAATAAAAGGTTGCTAGAATGTTTATCATTTTAGATGAGCTGACAACTCTATTCAATGGATGGTATCTTTGTTGGAAATATTTTACCAGGATATAGATTTACTACCAAGTATGTTTGATTAACATCCTAATATGAATTCTAAAACAATGAAATAAACACATAAGAGTTTAAGAAAACCTTACATTGGGTGCAGCGGAATATTATGACTCCTTCCATTCAGATCTCTAGCCCTTGATTCCTTTCTGTAGCAGAGCATTATCAAGATCTGAATCTGGATCTCTTTCTCTCCTTCTTTGATGTTGATTTTCCACAGTCTTACATACTATGATTGAGGTACCACTTGATGTGTGTGGGCACTAGAATTTCGAAAGTTTAGAGAGGAAAAGAGAGAGGGGTGGCATAGCTTTTCTCTGAAGGAAACAATGTGCAAAGTCATGAGTTTCTTGAAGCCAACACTTTCTATTTATAGAATGCCCTCTAGGTTTAGGTTAGAATTGCATGACATTAAAATAATGGAAAAAATAAAATGGTAAACCTCTTGCATAGTGGGCGGCCCATATAAGGAAATTGGGCCTCACTTTGCAACTTTCCCATTTTGTTATTTTTCATTTCTATTTTCTCAAAAATGCCAATTTTCCAATTTAACCATTCAAATGCCAATTCTAATTATTTAATAACTTAAAAATAATTATTAAATAATATTTCCATTTAATATATTTATTAATTTAGACATATAAAGTATCTTAATTAATAAATAAACCTAGAATCTCTTTTCTTTACAATTTCGCCCTTGCTTAGTGAAAATTCATAAAGTAGACATAGTCTAACTTTTAGAATTATAATTGATTAATTAAAATCAATTAACTGAGTCTTACAAGCAGTATGGTCTCAGCTAGTATGGGGACCATGGGTCTATATATCCGAGCTTCCAATAAGTCGAACCGAATTTACCAAGTAAATTCCCTAACTTATTAATTCCTTATTGAATCCACTCTTAGAACTTGGAATTGCACTCTCAGTCATATAGAACGCTCTATATGTTCCATGATATAGACACGTCATTAGTTATCCATTATTATAATCCTAATTTGATCAATGATCCTCTATATAGATGATTTACACTGTAAAGGGATTAATTACCGTAACACCCTACAATGTATTTTATCCTTAAAACACTTAACCCTGTATAAATGATATTTTAGCTAAGTGAAATGAGTACTCCACCATTTATTTTCGTTTGGTTAAGCTCGAAGGAAATGATCCTTTAATTTCTATTTTCCAGATAGAAGCTATAGATTCCATATTTATGTTAGCGCTCCCACTCAATTGCACTACCGTGTTCCCAAAATGTACGTATCACCCTGACCCAAAAGTAGGCTTAACTAACAAATCAAAGAACACGAATAACAATCTTGAGATTGAACCTAATCATATCAGGATTAAGATCATTTGATCTAGGATCAACAGGTGATATTTAATTGAATAGATATTACGGTAAATTCTAATATATCTAATCAAAGTTCAATATCGGTCCCTTCCGATGTATACTCCATACATCCGATACTGGTAAACTTTGCCAATGTCCTGGAAAGGACATAACACTTTTCCAAGGTGTAAGGATACCTATCGCTGATTATACAATGTCAGTCAAAATCCAATGTTCTGACAAATCAGGGAATATACTTTCGAACATATAATTAAGATTATATTCCACTGTGCTGACAACACTATAATTATTAACAAATTCAATGGACATAAATGGAATTCATACATTATATGTATAATCATGAAATAAATCATTGTAACCATGCAACATAAAATGTTATTTCTGATCTTTATTAATAAGTAAATCTGATTATATTGAAATGGGTTTTATTTAGGACACAAAACCCAACAAACTCCCACTTGCACTAATATAAAACAAAATGTTCATTTCAAATAATCTCAACACCTTCATATACAAATCAAGTGTAATAGTAGTAAACTCCTCGTAATAGGATCTGACAGGTTGAATTAAACACAACCTCTTCTGCACTATTACTCTTCCTTAATCACAAAATCCTTGATAATGTGAAATTCCTCTCTATATGTCTACTCTCTAGGGATACTGGATTCTATACTTTTGGCAACTACTTCTTGGTTATTCAGGAAGTAACACTAGTAGTTAAGGCAAGTTGGAACGGTGTCACAAATGTATAGAACTTTCCTTAGACTGAATAAGTACCTTTCCTGCAACTTTAACATTCAGTCTCAATCTGGTAGACTAAGAGACTTCAGATAGGTTTTTACACTTCTCCAAAATTACTATTCCACCCCCAGAGTAATCACCATTTTATCAGTAGACTTTCTAGCACAAAGGCAAGTTTTGAAATTTGATGTGGTGTACTCTAAGAGTTTTAAACACACCCTTATTGACTAACATATAGTTCCTCTTCTTAATCTTAAGATTTACCTGATTGTCTTCCAATGTTCCTCTCCTGGATTAATCTGATACCTACTCATTACTCCCACTCAACAGCAGGTATCTGGTCTAAGGCATACTAAAGCATATCTGAGAACTCTCACTGTTGATTTAAGAAATTCTTTCATGGCTTTATCTTTTCTGGAATAGTTGAGACTTTTCCTTAGATAAATAAAATCTATGCTTAGAAGTTGTGAAGCTTCTATAGATTGCCATTGGAAAGAAAATGCTTCAGCATCTTACTAAAGTAAGTTGCTTGCATTAGAGTAAGTAATTACCAGGTATACCACAAGCCATAGGTTTAGATAAACTCAAACCTATAATACTAGGAACAGGAAGTTTTGTTAAGTCATTGAATAGACTTATTAACGAAAATTTCCTTTTATGTCCTTGTAATAGAAAACTTTAGGTTACTCCATGTGAATGGATTAAACCATAGTTCTCTTGGCTTTCTTCTTAGTTTCTTATCTTGACAATCCATTACTTGTTTAAACTCACAATGGATTTTAATCACTAGTGTCTTCCAAGTCATAAGAAGGTGAGTTCCTAGAAACTCTCCCACTACGACAAGGTTCCGTGAATTGAATTGTGTCTAAGAAAACTAAATGGTATTGACCCCTTCGGTTGTGTCAAGACAACAGAGGCAGTGGGATCATCATGTGTCAAATATGATGATAGAACACTTTTGGAATCAAGGAAAAATTATCTCCTTTATTTGCTACTTAATTTTCAGACTTAGTCATTCTCTTATAAAAGTAGTATTTGTTTAAACAAACACTTTCTTATCTAATGACTATGGGATGGTCCACCCCTAATCACTTAGAATAGCTAACAAACATGCAAACCATGGTTAGCAGTTCTAGCTTTTCTTAAGATTTTGATTAGGTCATCCATGAATCTAGTAATGATTTACATTAAGTATACAACCATTGCATCATTCTGAAATTTATTACCATAGAAGGATTTAGGCAACGGCTAGTAACTAATCATCAATATGCAAATCGAATTTCTAGGGAGGTAAGTTTGGATATAATTCAAAAATCAAATTAATGATCTTTGAACTGCATATCAACTAACTATTTCTCCACCCCTATAAGTTCGCAAGATCTTTAACCACTTACCTTGATAGTTTTTCACCATTGCTAGAAATTCATGAAATTTTTCAAACATTTCAAATTTCTTTTGCATAAGGTAAAATCTAGAGTGATCGTTTAAAACTCATATCCACCCCTGAATGTACATCCATCTACGAATGAGATGAACTTACTTTCAGTGGATATAGGCATATTAACTCTTTGCAGAGATTGATCTTGTCAAAACCAATATGAACAAGATACAAAAGCCATAGATTTATTTGGTTGTGTCTCTTGATGACTTGATTTAGTTACATCAAAGAGTTCTTAGAATAGTGCAAGTGGATTCTGGTCACAGAATACTCAACTCATACAGTTTGAATCCATTGATAGAAAATGGTTATTAAACACTTGTGAAAGTGTAACTGTATGATGAGTAATTCTTTCTTGGACCACCACTACTAATTTAACTCTAAGTTGATTTGCCCATACAAGTAGGAGATTTCTAAGATTGGGGATTTATATCATTTCAGGATAGAATTTCGGGAATATAATCATATTCGTCATTTAATTTCTTAAGAGAAAATATAGAATGACTTTATATGATTTATAGACCATTCATCCAATAATATGTCATTGAGCTAATTCGAAATGAATAAGCTAAGAGGAATTAGGATAATTTCGTTTTAAATAAGAATCCAACGATGCTCCGATTAGCGAGAGTCAAAGTAATCTTATTTATACAATCTTCTTGTTTCATATTGTAAAATACTAGTCTAAGGTGTCATCACTTGATGAACAGCTAGATGTTACATATACAATATTTATCTTTCGAGATCTAACACTATTATGTTTGTCTAATGGTGAAAATCCATTAGGGATTTATCTCATTAGAAAAACAAGCCAAGTTAGACCAACAAGGAAGATTCGAAATTAAAGTACAATTTACTAACAGAAAATAACATGGTTCAATATAAATTCATACACAATTCAGAAATTATTAAACATATAGCAAGTAGGAATGACAAGTGAAAATACTAAAATATACAATCCTAAATAATTTCCAAGGTCTTCAACAAACTGATATCCGTGTCCCGTTTAGGCGAGAGTCAAAGCTACCATCCATTGAATAGAGTTGTCAGCTCATCTAAAATGATAAACATTCTAGCAACCTTTCATTCGATCAAGATTGGAATCCAGCATTGTCCCGTTTAGGCGAGAGTCAAGGCTATTCTATCTTATGAGCTTCCACCATTGTTTCATATTTTGTAAGTCAAATACAGTCGCCACCATTAGGGTGATCAATATCATATAAAATACTTACAAATATACTTATCTTTCGAGATTAAACGGTGCTAAATTGCTAATGAACGTTCCTCCATTAGGGAGGATTACTCACTAAAATAAAAGCTATGTAAAACCAACAATGGAGATCGAATGTCCTAATAATAATAAAGCTCATTATTTAAAGAAAGTTGTATTTTCTTTTGAAACTTATTTTAAATATATATTTATTTAATTAAAATTTCCAATTTAGAAAGAAAAATTCTAAATATAAATTTTAATTTAATATTTATAAATTATACTTAGATGGATATGAAAATAACGTGAATTATTTCCATCTTAGTGATAATTTCCAATAAATATTTAGAAAATTATTCAATTTAAGTTGTTTCAAAATTAATTTAAATTAATTTACAACTCAAATTTAATTTTCTATAAATATATATTGCATTTCGAAAAATGAAGTGTATAAGAATACAATTTTCGAAAATGCTTGTTAAAATAAAATAAAAATAAATCCTGGAAAAATTATCTCAATTTTATGTTGGCCTAAAATTAATAAAAATTAATTTACAACAAAAATATAATTTTCCTATTTAATTAAAAATTTAAGAAAAAATTTCAAATATTTAAGTATCATGATTAAGAATCAACTTAACTATTAATTTTCTATTTAAATTAATATCACTAGAAAAATACTTCAAGCAAAACAGATAATAGCTATCTAGAATTTCATTGACTAATTAATTAAATTTTTAATAATGATATATTTTAGTTCATTTATTTTAATTAATCATTAAATAAAAAAAATCATTGATTTAAGTTGGTCCAAAATTAAATAAATAATTTTTAACTTTAATTTATTTATCAAATAAAATTCGAAATTTCTGCATTAAAGAAATGCGATTTCGAAATTGTGGGAAAAAGATTAATAAAAATATATTTTGAAAATTATTCAGATTTAAGTTATTCTAAAATAAGATTCCAAACTTAAGATAGTTTTCAACTTTAATTAAATAACATGAAAATAACAATAAAAAAGTATCATGATGAAAATCAACTTAGATATTGAAATTTTCAATTTAATTAAATGTATTAAATTCAAAAAATAAATAATTAAGTATAGAGTAAACTTAATTATTAATTCTAGTTTAATACTAGGAAAATATACTAAACTTAGATTGTACCAAAATTAATTATTAAACAATTAATTTCACAATCAATGATATTTTCCTATTGTAATATTAGAAATAATAATTAGTACTAGAAATAACTATCTAGAATATATATCATTAACTAAGTGTTTTTCTAAAATTAACTTTAAAATATTAAAATGAAAAATAAATTTCATATATTTTAAAAGTTAATTATGTTGCTAATTCAATTTTAATTAGGTTAGACTAATATAATTAACCTAATACAATTATTTAAATAAGGCAAATGGGTCTTCACAATTGGGGTAGTTCATGTGAGGGGGAGCTGGGTTAAGTATGTCGTACCCACTTCTATTGGCCCCCAACTCTCACACAAGGCCCAAAAGAGAGGAATTTAATCTTTAAATAAACAATTGTAATTTATTGAATAAGCCCAAATCTAATTGGGCCTAAATAAAATTACTTATGCCAAATTTTATTTTAGCAACCTAGTCCATTTACTTAGTAAAAACTTAAATGGGCTACCTATATGCATCTAAGCCCAATAGTAAACATATAGGCTCACACAGGTCAAATGATTTGGATGGGCCCTATCATGTTACTAGGTTTACACAGATGAAAGAAGTACAAATTTACCTGTTACAAATTATTTATAAGATCTATTGACAATTGGACTATGATTAAAATTAGATCATTGGATCTGTCAACAAGTTAATCATAGCAATTTAGATCAAATGAATAATAAGTTTGTTAAAAAAAAATTGAATAAACAATATAAATAAATGAACAAACATTGTCCATGTAACAGATGTGAAATAAGATATTAATATAATTAAATTATTTTTCTTAAACTAACCAATTAAATTTTGAAAATTTAGGGTTGTTAAAAGAAACCTTAAAAATCTCAAAAAGAGAAACTAATTTTAAAATATCTAGGTTTATTTGAATCAAATTAAATTAAATATCAAATAAGATCAATGATTTGAAAGAAAGAATCTTCAATATCACTTTCAAATCTTATAATTTAATTAAAATAAACAAATTTTAAAACAGATTTGGTTAGATAAATATTATTTTAGGAATAAAATAATAAATAAATAATAATTACCATAATTATATGTCAAAATATCTAAATTAAGCAATATTCGAATTTCTGCAAAATATCTAAGTTATTTAAATATTTAAGATATGATTTATAAATTTCCAATAAGGAAAAAAATGATATATATACAAAAAATACCATTTTTAAACTTATAATTTATAAATAGTTAAATATTTAACAAAATAACAAATTTTTAATTTGAAAATATTATAGTAAGTGTATCTATAAAAATATCTATGTTAATTTCAAATTTATTAATTATTTAATTTCTCATATAAGATAATTTTAATATAATATTTTAAATAAAAGGACAAAGTTATCTTTTTATTTAAAATATGTTAAATATCAATATATCTAATCTTATAATTAAATAATATATAAATATTAAAGAAGTTAACAAATTTTTAAATCTGACCATAATAGGAAATATTTAAAATTAGAAATATTCTAAAATGGAAATATTTGAAAAAGGGAAATATTTCAAATTGGAAATATTTAAAATTGGAAATATTTCAAATTGGAAAAATCTTGTAAAGCCCGCTTAGTTAATTTGGAAATTAGCAGTTATTTATGTTAATCAGGAAATTATTTATAGCTATTTAAATAATTTATCATTGTTATTTATGGAATTCAGATATGCATAATTATGTCATCAGCAGTTTTTATATTTCGCATTTCCGGTGTCCGGTATTTTGGAACGCGGCGTTTGGCTCAGTAGAAATCACAACTTAGTATGTTAGTATTTTGGGGACGGGTTTTAGACATTGGGAATGTCGGGAATGGCCGGGAATTTAGAATGTCCCAAAAATACCCCTTTAGTATGATTTTAGTGATTTTATGGTGGAGGGGCAAATTGGTCTTTTTGCCCCATTAGTGTTTTGTCTTATATGGTTTATTAAATGGAAAATAAATAATTATTTAAGTGATTATTTGGCTGAAATAAAATGTGTTATATTCCTTTTTTTTCCAAAATTCCAACACTTAGTCATTTTTTGAAAGAAAATTCCAAAAACTCACACACACAAACACTCTCTCTTTCGGCCAAGCTTTGAGCAGCAAGGAGGGGGCTTTTCTCCTTTGATTTTGGCTGGTTATTCATCATCCCTTAAGGTTCTTTGCAAGCTAGGTTGGTTCTTGTCTTCCTCTCTTTAAATTCTTGAGAAAATGTGGAAAAAAAATGAGATGCATGCATGATTTTTTAGTTGGTTTTGCTGCTGTATTTTTGTGGTTAAATTGTGTGATTCAAAGTATGTTTATGTGATGTTAATTGAGTTATTTGAAGCATGCTAGATAGGGTGTTCAAAACTTTTAGTTTCAAGTTTTAGTCCCCGGGAAGTGATTTAGCGTGTCACTTATAGCGTTGTGATTTTTATGGTTTAGGAGCCGATGTCCGCCGTTCGGCTTCGGTTCCGGTCGGGTTGACGGCACACACGAAATCGGAATCCGGAGTAAGATTAGTATAACGGTATGCATATGTAGATTACATGTTTAGCGTGCATGTAGGAAGCCCGCTAGATTACATTAGATATGTATTTAGGCTTCGAACCATCCAACCTGTCACGTCGGTACGAGTGGAGTATGACCGGCGGCGGAGTATGGCCAGGTTCGGCCGATCAGTCGACACTTGGTTGGTGGTTCGATCTTATTGACCTATCCCGTCGGTACGAGTGGAGTATGACCGACGGCGGAGTATGACCGGTTCGACCGATCAGGAGGATACTTGTCAATAGTACCGTCCCCTGAACGTTCAAAACTCAGTACCATGTTGGACATGGCAGTAGTGCTCAGTACCATGTTGGACATGGCAGTAGCGGGACTCAGTATCGTGTTGGACACGGCAGTCAGTTTTATGTATGATATTATTATGCTTTTCTTCGAGTCCGTCGACTCACGGTTTATGTTCATGTGTAGGTAAAGGCAAGGCGATTCTTGATGGACCGTGACCGAGCATTTGAGATTGTACATGTCGGGGCGGTTAGGCACAGGAGCGTACGATCCTCGGGACGACGATCTTTGAGATTTTTGTAACGGTCGTTAGACGACTTTCATTTTGATGTAAAAGTTGAACAGTTAAAACGTTTGTAAATATTTTTATAAATCGGGATCCCGAGACTTTTTGCAAAATGGTTTATAAGTTTAATGAAAAAGCAAAATTTTAATTAATCACGTTTTTCCATAAACCTCGTTGACTAGCAACGAGCTGCACAGTACGTTTAAAAATCACGTAATACGCCTAAGATAGTTAGGGTGTTACAATTTGGTATCGTAGCCGCCGGGTTGTCTTCGAAGATCGTCACGACATGTACAATCATCATCAGCAGTTAGCTCGGTTCACGGTTCAGTAAGCCTTTATTGCTTTAGTAGTTTATTTTATTCAGTTATGAAAAAGAAAAGCCTGTTAGGAAGCATGTTAGTAGCCTGATAGTAGAATAGGCGCATGTTTCATTTCTAATTTCCAAATTAAGCGGCATTAGTAAGCTCGCCACGAATACGACACGATATGCCAACTCTTGGTTTCGCGGGCGCTTGGCTAGATGGACGCCGGGCGGACCACGAGGAGTCGGGGCAACTCCGTAGGGTCGAATCGGGGACGGGGAGCTCGGTTTCCCCCACTGCTAGGGGCGAGGCGAGAGGTCCCCAGCGGGGCTCGTGGTCGGGGTGTTGAGGACCCGCCACAGCTGCCCAGCTCCCGGCCCGATCGGGGAGCCCCGAACCGGGAGTTGCGGTTTGCGGAGATGCGAGGCCGGATCGAAGAACAAGACCTCGAGATTCGAGAGGTTGAGACGGCGGGGTGCTCCTGCGGTTCCGGTGCCGGTAGTTCCGGTGGCACACCTGCCTCTGTGCCGGGCGAGATAGTGGTGGCGGCCCATAGATTGGAACCTTTGTATGAGCGGTTCCGGAAGCAAGCACCTCCGGTATTCCTGGGAGGTCCAGATGTATCGAAAGCCGAGCAGTGGCTTACGGTGATCACCAGAATCTTGAACTTCATGGGTGTCACCGGCAACGACAGAGTGGTGTGCGCCACATTCCAGTTCCAGGAGGATGCCCTGGTATGGTGGGACATGGTGTCTCAGATTCACGACGTCACCGCCATGACTTGGGAGAGGTTCCAAGAACTCTTCAACGCGAAATACTACAATGAGGCGGTTAGAAGCGCCAAGAGGAAAGAGTTCGTTCACCTGACCCAGCGGGAGAACATGAGTGTCACTGAGTATACTACTCAGTTGTGGGTTGGCGAGGTTAGCCTCGGGAATTGTGCGGCCGACTTCGGCGGGGAAGGAGAAGTATACGGACGGGTTGAGTCCCGAGATCGAGCATGACACGATGATTACCCGCGACGACGGCACCACCTATGCTCGGATGGTGGAGAAGGCACTTGCGAGCGGAGGGCGCGGTGGGGTGTATGTCGAATCGGCCCGGTACTCGGTTAGTGGCGGAGCTCCTACCCCTCCTGCATCAGGCTTTAGCAGGGGGAGTAGTGGTTCGGCCATTGATCAGAGGAAGAGGGCACCCACTGCTTCCGGCGGCTCGAGTCAGAACAAGAAGTTCCGGGGGAACCAGAACAGAGGGAGTCGTCCTGGTGGTAATGAGACCCGATTCTCCTACCCCGAGTGCCCTATCTGCAAGAGGCACCATCGGGGAGAGTGCAAGGGGCAGGGATGCTTTCATTGTGGCATGCCCGGGCACTTCAAGAGGGAATGTCCCCGGCTCGGCCGGAGGCACCGAGAGCTCCGGCGATACCCACTCCGGCCCGGGGTGTTCGCTATCACGCGGTGATGCGGATGCCGGCCCATCGGTTGTTACGGGTCGGATTTTTATTAACGACTCGCTTTATTCCGGTCTTTGTTTGATTAAGGGCTACACGTTCTTATGTGGCGGCCAGAGTCTTTAGTAAGTTGGGTAGACCCTTTGATAGATATGAATCAGGGTTTGGAACCCTGTTACCTGGCGGAGAATTGGTTATCTCCAATAGGTGGATTAGGTCTATGCCGATCAGTATAGATGGTAGAGAGTTAAGCGGCGATACGATAGAGATGAGCTTAGTCGAATTTGATATTATTTTAGGAATGGATTTCCTATCTAAATATTCGGCGAGCATTGATTGTAAGAGGAAGATGGTGGTCTTCCAACCGGAAAGTAAAGAACCGTTCGTATTTGTGGGTTCGGTTCAGGGATCTCGGATCCCGGTGATCTCGGCTATGTCAGCGAGAGAATTATTGCACGGTGGGTGCTTAGGGTTTCTGGCCGTGGTGGTGGACACCACTCAGCCAGACATCATTCGGCCAGAGGACATCAGAGTGGTTCGGGAATTTTTGGACGTTTTTCCCGAAGAACTTCCAGGGTTACCACCTCAACGGGAGATTGACTTCGTGATTGACTTGGCACCAGGGGTGGATCCGGTTTCTAAAGCCCCGTATAGGATGGCTCCGAAATTTGAACTTAAGGAATTGAAGATTCGGCTCGGGGGTTGCTTGACATAGGGTTCATTCGGCCCAGTGTGTCACCTTGGGGAGCCCCGGTTTTGTTCGTCAAGAAGAAGGATGGATCTATGAGGATGTGCATCGACTACAGAGAGTTGAACAAGCTGACGGTGAAGAATAAATATCCATTACCTAGGATCGATGACTTGTTCGATCAGCTTCAGGGGAAGACGGTCTTTTCTAAGATTGATCTCCGTTCGGGTTATCATCAGTTGAGAATCCGAGAGGAGGACATTCCAAAGACGGCTTTCCGCACTAGGTATGGACACTACGAGTTCCTGGTTATGTCATTCGGACTAACCAATGCTCCTGCAGCATTCATGGACCTGATGAATAGAGTATTCAAGGATTTCCTCGATATCTGTGTGATTGTATTTATCGACGACATCCTCGTGTACTCTCAGTCAGAAGAGGAGCATGAGATACATCTTCAAATGGTACTGCAACGACTTCGAGAACATAAGCTCTACGCCAAGTTCAAGAAATGTGAGTTCTGGTTGTCTCAGGTGTCCTTCCTAGGGCACATTGTGAGTAAGGATGGGATCAAGGTGGATCCCGGGAAGATTGAATCCGTCAGGGATTGGCCGAGACCGAAGACAGTGACAGAGATCAGAAGCTTTTTGGGATTAGCTGGGTACTACCGTAGGTTCGTGGAGGGGTTCTCCAAAATTTCAATGCCCCTAACCGAGCTTACAAAGAAGAATCAGCGATTTATACGGTCGGATAAATGCGAAGCTAGTTTTCGGGAGCCGAAACGAGAGGTTGATTACTGCTCCGGTACTAGCTTTGCCTTCGGACGAGGAGAAGTTCGTGGTCTATTGTGACGCATCCAAACAGGGTTTGGGGTGCGTATTGATGCAAGCCGATCGGGTTATCGCTTATGCCTCCCGTCAGTTAAAGGATTATGAACAGCGATACCCGACTCATGATCTAGAATTGGCCGCAGTGGTTTTTGCACTGAAGATTTGGCGGCATTACTTGTATGGTGAGAAGTGCGAGATCTATACCGACCATAAAAGTCTCAAGTATTTCTTTACTCAGAAAGATTTGAACATGAGACAAAGGCGTTGGTTGGAACTAGTGAAGGATTATGATTGTGAGATCCTTTACCATCCCGGGAAAGCCAATGTAGTGGCCGATGCCCTGAGCAGAAAGGGTCCCGGGCAGGTAGCTAGCATGGTTCAGATCTCACCTCTGCTAGCAGGGGATATGGTTAGATCCAGCATTGAGTTTGTGGTAGGTCAGCTTCACAACTTAACGCTGCAATCTGATCTGTTAGAAAGAATAAAGGTTGCTCAGACGTCAGATCCGGAGTTAGTGAAGATCCGAGATGAGGTATTGGCTGGTCAAGCCAAGGACTTTTCAGTGTCAGATAGTGGGATGCTTTTGTATAAAGCCAGGGTTTGTGTCCCGAACAGTGTGGACTTGAGAAACGAGATCTTTGAGGAGGCTCATTCTACCCCGTATTCTCTGCATCACGGCACCACCAAGATGTACCAAGATTTGAAACCGTACTTCTGGTGGAGCGGTATGAAGAAGAATTTGGTAGAATTCGTTTCGAGATGCCTCACGTGTCAGCAGATCAAGGCTGAACATCAGAAACCAGCAGGGTTGTTGCGGCCTCTAACCCTACCGGAATGGAAATGGGAGGATATTACGATGGATTTTGTGGTCGGGTTACCTAGGACCACGGGTTTGCATGATTCCATGCGGGTAGTGGTGGACCGATTTACGAAATACGCTCATTTTACGCGGTCGAACAACATTTTACGTGGATCGGTTGGCGGGCGTACGTCAGGGAAATAGTGAGACTTCACGGGGTACCGAAGTCTATAGTTTCGGACAGGGATCCGAAATTCACCTCCAAATTTTGGCAGAGTTTGCAACGAGCAATGGGTACGAAGCTAAAATTCAGTACAGCATTTCATCCTCAGACAGATGGTCAGTCCGAAAGGACAATTCAGATATTGGAGGATATGCTGAGAGCCTGTGTTATGGACTTTGAGGGTTCATGGAGTAAATATCTACCGTTGATAGAGTTCTCTTACAACAACAGTTACCAGAGTACGATAGGGATGGCACCCTACGAACTGTTGTACGGTAGGAAATGTAGATCCCCTATCCACTGGGATGAGACAGGGGAGAGGAAATACCTAGGTCCAGAGTCAGTTCAACGGACCAACGAGGCAATAGAGAAGATTAAAGCTAGAATGCTTGCCTCCCGGGCGACGGAAGAGTTACGCGGTCCGAAACGTAGGGATGTTGAGTTCCGAGTAGGGGACCATGTGTTTTTGCGAGTATCTCCGATGAAGGGGATTAAACGTTTCGGGAAAAGAGGCAAGTTATGCCCTAGATTTACAGGACCTTTCGAGATTCTCGAGAAGATAGGTCAAGTGGCATATCGGTTAGCATTGCCTCCAGCTTTATCAGCAGTGCACAACGTATTTCATGTCTCAATGTTGAGAAAATACGTTTCAGACCCCTCTCATATACTCAGTTATGAGGGCCTTCAGCTTCAGTCAGATATGTCTTATGAGGAACAGCCAGTGCAGATCCTGGATAGAAAGGATAAAGTCCTTCGGAATAAGACCATAGCGTTGGTCAAGGTTCTCTGGAGAAACAGTAAGGTGGAAGAAGCCACCTGGGAGCTAGAATCAGATATGCGAGCTCAATATCCAGAGTTATTCAGGTTAGATTTCGGGGACGAAATCCTTTTAAGGGGGGGATAGTTGTAAAGCCCGCTTAGTTAATTTGGAAATTAGCAGTTATTTATGTTAATCAGGAAATTATTTATAGCTATTTAAATAATTTATCATTGTTATTTATGGAATTCAGATATGCATAATTATGTCATCAGCAGTTTTTATATTTCGCATTTCCGGTGTCCGGTATTTTGGAACGCGGCGTTTGGCTCAGTAGAAATCACAACTTAGTATGTTAGTATTTTGGGGACGGGTTTTAGACATTGGGAATGTCGGGAATGGCCGGGAATTTAGAATGTCCCAAAAATACCCCTTTAGTATGATTTTAGTGATTTTATGGTGGAGGGGCAAATTGGTCTTTTTGCCCCATTAGTGTTTTGTCTTATATGGTTTATTAAATGGAAAATAAATAATTATTTAAGTGATTATTTGGCTGAAATAAAATGTGTTATATTCCTTTTTTTTCCAAAATTCCAACACTTAGTCATTTTTTGAAAGAAAATTCCAAAAACTCACACACACAAACACTCTCTCTTTCGGCCAAGCTTTGAGCAGCAAGGAGGGGGCTTTTCTCCTTTGATTTTGGCTGGTTATTCATCATCCCTTAAGGTTCTTTGCAAGCTAGGTTGGTTCTTGTCTTCCTCTCTTTAAATTCTTGAGAAAATGTGGAAAAAAAATGAGATGCATGCATGATTTTTTAGTTGGTTTTGCTGCTGTATTTTTGTGGTTAAATTGTGTGATTCAAAGTATGTTTATGTGATGTTAATTGAGTTATTTGAAGCATGCTAGATAGGGTGTTCAAAACTTTTAGTTTCAAGTTTTAGTCCCCGGGAAGTGATTTAGCGTGTCACTTATAGCGTTGTGATTTTTATGGTTTAGGAGCCGATGTCCGCCGTTCGGCTTCGGTTCCGGTCGGGTTGACGGCACACTGAAATCGAATCCGGGTAAGATTAGTATAACGGTATGCATATGTAGATTACATGTTTAGCGTGCATGTAGGAAGCCGCTAGATTACATTAGATATGTATTTAGGCTTCGAACCATCCAACCTGTCACGTCGGTACAGTGGAGTATGACCGACGGCGGAGTATGACCGGTTCGACCGATCAGCCGACACTTGGTTGGTGGTTCGGTGCTATTGACCTATCCGTCGGTACAGCTGGAGTATGACCAGCAGCCGGAGTATGACCGGTTCGACCGATCAGGAGGATACTTGTCAATAGTACCGTCCCCTGAACGTTCAAAACTCAGTACCATGTTGGACATGGCAGTAGTGCTCAGTACCATGTTGGACATGGCAGTAGCGGGACTCAGTATCGTGTTGGACACGGCAGTCAGTTTTATGTATGATATTATTATGCTTTTCTTACTGAGTCTGTCGACTCACAGTTTATGTTCATGTGTAGGTAAAGGCAAGGCAGTTGCTGATGGACCGTGACCGAGCATTTGAGATTGTACATGTCGGGGCGGTTAGGCCTGGAGCGTACGATCCTCGGGACAGCAGTGCTGAGATTTTTGTAACGGTCGTTAGACGACTTTCATTTTGATGTAAAAGTTGAACAGTTAAAACGTTTGTAAATATTTTTATAAATCGGGATCCCGAGACTTTTTGCAAAATGGTTTATAAGTTTAATGAAAAAGCAAAATTTTAATTAATCACGTTTTTCCATAAACCTCGTTGACTAGCAACGAGCTGCACAGTACGTTTAAAAATCACGTAATACGCCTAAGATAGTTAGGGTGTTACAAATCTAAAATTGGAAAAATCAAATTTCGGGAAACAATCCCATAAAAAATTGGATTTTTGGGAAAAGACCCACAAAATACGCAATTTTTGCACCCACTCGACAGTCTTGAATCCCAATTTTCTAAAATTCATAACTTTTTCAATTTTTATCGGAATCGAGTTCCGTAAAAACGAAAATTACTTAATTTTTCACAAGGAATCCAAATAAAATATTTTCAAAAAAAGAAAAAATATTTTTCATGGAAAAAATTCGTACAACATATACATTCATCACATAAGCACACAAACCAACATGAAACCATCCAAATCAACACAAAACATATAAAACATCGTTTTAATTCATATTGCATGAAAGTAAATCATTACCATGGCTCTGAAGCCAGTTGTTGGAAATATTTTACCAGGATCTAGATTTACTACCAAGTATGTTTGATTAACATCCTAATATGAATTCTAAAACAATGAAATAAACACATAAGAGTTTAAGAAAACCTTACATTGGGTGCAGCGGAATATTATGACTCCTTCCATTCAGATCTCTAGCCCTTGATTCCTTTTTGTAGCAGAGCATTATCAAGATCTGAATCTGGATCTCTTTCTCTCCTTCTTTGATGTTGATTTTCCACAGTCTTACATACTATGATTGAGGTACCACTTGATGTGTGTGGGCACTAGAATTTCGAAAGTTTAGAGAGGAAAAGAGAGAGGGGTGGCATAGCTTTTCTCTGAAGGAAACAATGTGCAAAGTCATGAGTTTCTTAAAGCCAACACTCTCTATTTATAGAATGCCCTCTAAGTTTAGGTTAGAATTGTATGGCATTAAAATAATGGAAAAAATAAAATGGAAACCTCTTGCATAGTGGGCGGCCCATATAAGGAAATTGGGCCTCACTTTGCAACTTTCCCATTTTGTTATTTTTCATTCCCATTTTCTCAAAAATTCCAATTTTCCAATTTAACCATTCAAATGCCAATTCTAATTATTTAATAACTTAAAAATAATTATTAAATAATATTGCCATTTAATATATTTATTAATTTAGACATATAAAGTATCTTAATTAATAAATAAACCAAGAATCTCTTTTCTTTACAATTTCGCCCTTACTTAGTGAAAATTCATAAAGTAGAGATAGTCTAACTTTTAGAATTATAATTGATTAATTAAAATCAATTAACTGAGTCTTACAAGCAGTATGGCCTCAACTAGTATGGGGACCATGGGTCTATATAATCGAGCTTCTAATAATTCGAACCGAATTTACCAAGTAAATTCCCTAACTTATTAATTCCTTATTGAATCCACTCTTAGAACTTGGAATTACACTCTCAGTCATATAGAACGCTCTATATGTTCCATGATATAGACACGTCATTAGTTATCCATTGTTATAATCCTAATTTGATCAATCATCCTCTATATAGATAATTTACACTATAAAGGGATTAAATTACCGTAACACCCTACAATGTATTTTATCATTAAAACACTTAACCCTTTATAAATGATATTTCAGCTAAGTGAAATGAGTACTCCACCATTTATTTTCGTTTGGTTAAGCTCGAAGGAAATCATCCTTTACTTTCTATTTTCCAGATAGAAGCTATAGATTCCATATTTATGTTAGCGCTCCCACTCAATTGCACTACCGTGTTCCCAAAATGTACGTATCACCCTGACCCAAAAGTAGGCTTAACTAACAAATCAAAGAACACGAATAACACTCTTGAGATTGAACCTAATCATATCAGGATTAAGATCATTTGATCTAGGATCAACAAGTGATCTTTAATTGAATAGATATTACGGTAAATTCTAATATATCTAATCAAAGTTCAATATCGGTCCCTTCCGATGTATACTCCATACATCCGATACTGGTAAACTTTGCCAATGTCCTGGAAATGACATAACACTTTTCCAAGGTGTAAGGATACATATCGTTGATTATACAATGTCAGTCTAAATCCAGTGTTCTGAGAAATCAGGGAATAGACTTTCGAACTTATAATTAAGATTATATTCCACTGTGCTGACAACACTATAATCATTAACAAATTCATATGTTCTCGACTTAAATGGAATTCATACATTATATATATAATCATGAAATAAATCATGTGAACCATGCAACATAAAACGTTATTTCTGATCTTTATTAATAAGTAAATCTGATTATATTGAAATGGGTTTTATTTAGGGCACAAAACCCAACAATCTTTGACTCTCGCCTAAACGGGACACTGATATTAGTTTGTTGAAGACCTTGGAAATTATTTAAAATTGTATGTTTTTAGTATTTTCGCTTGTCATTCCTACTTGTTATGTGCTAATAATTTCTGAATGAGATTTTGTGTTGAACCTTACTTGATTTCTATTTATTATTATTTGTAGTATCCAACATGACAATGACAAACCCCATGGTGTCACTGTTGACTAATAATAAGCTGAATGGATCTAACTTTCCCAAATGGAAAGAGAACATCAACATTGCTCTCATTGGTGAAAATGCCCTGTTTGTGTTAACTGAAGCGGCTCCTGAGCGGCCGGGTGAGAATGCAACCAAAGCAGTAAAGGAGAAGTTTAAGCGTTGGCAAAATGCCAACAACAAAGCTCGATACTTCATGTTGTCTAGCATGGTTGACACCTTGAAAACAAGGTTTGCTAACATTCTCACGGGTGCAGAAATCTTAAACCAGTTGACTGAACTATTCGAGATGGCATCAATTCAAGCTCGCTTTGAGGCGACAAATAATTTCATCAATTCACGAATGAAACCTCATGAAAACGTGCGTGATCACCTTCTCCAAATGGCGAGTTACTTCCAAGAAGCTTAGAATCATGGAGCTGTTATGGATCAGACAACTCAAGTACGTCTGATCTTGAACAGTTTGACTCCAGCCTTTCTACCTTATACTTCAAATTATGTCATGAACAAGTTGGAACTTGACTTTCACGAGTTAGTAAACAACCTTCAGACATTTAAAAATTTGATTGGAGGACCACAGAAAGGAGGATCTAATGCTCCTAATTTTGGGAATGCTAATGGGGCGGCTAAGGCTGAGGCAAACATTGCCTCTACTTCTAAATCCAACAACAAGAAGAAGTGGAAGAATAGCAAGAAGCCTGTTCAAGCTGTGAAAATAGTTAAAAAGAAAAAGGCTACTACTCCCGGTGATAAACCAAAAGGAAAATGCTTCTATTGCAATGAAAAGGGACACTGGAAATCCCAATGCCCTAAGTTTCTAGGAAAGAAACAAGGTATTTCTTTCTACGCTATAAACTCATGTGTTTTAGAGAATTATTATCCACTTGGATTATTAATTCTGGACATACTAACCATGGTTTTTTTTTGTTGGAAATTATTTTACCAGGATCTTAGATCTACTCACAAGTATGTTTATTAACACCCTAAATATGAACTTTCTAAAATGATGAAATAAACACATATAAAGTTTAGGAAACCTTACATTGGGTGTAGCGGAATAATATGACTCCTTCCGTTCAGATATCTAGCCCTTGATTCCTTTCTGTTGCAGAGCATTATCAATATCTGAACCTAGATCTCTTTCTCTGAATCTTTGATGCTGAAACTCCTTCTTGCTGAAAGTCTTTCTTCACGATCTTCCTCACTATGGTTGAGGTATCACTTGCTGTGTGTGGGCACTACTCTTACACTAAGAATTTTGAAATTTAAAAAAGAAGAAAGAGAGAGTGGGTTCGGCCAAAGATAGGGAGAGAGAGAGGCTCAGTTTTTTCTGAATTAGAAGAGTCAGAAGAAAAGTGTAATTTTCCTGAAGCCTTCACTATCTATTTATAGCATTCCACTAGGGTTAGGTTTGAATTATTTGGCATTAAAATAATGAAAATATCAGAGGTAAATTCCTATAAAAGTGGCCGGCCCTATACTAGTGGATTTGGGACTCACTTTTTGCAATTTTGCAGTTTTATCTTTTCTGTATCTGATTTTCTCAAAAATGCCAATTTTCTAATTCAACCATTCAAATGCCAATTCTAACTATTTAATAACTATAAATAATTATTAAATAATATTTTCATTTATCATATTTATTAATTGAACCATACCAAATATCATAATTAACAAATATGCCCCTATTAACTCTTTCTTTACAATTTTGCCCTTACTTAGTGAAAAATTCACAAATAGACATAGTCTAATTTGAGAATTATAATTGATTAATCAAAACCAATTACATGAGTCTTACAAGCAATATTATCTCAACTAGTGCGGGGACCATGGGTCTATATAACCGAGCTTCCAATAAGTAGATCAAGAATTTAGCACTAAAATTCACTAACTTATTAATTCTTCGTTGAATCCACGCATAGAACTTAGAATTGCACTCTCAGTATATAGAATGCTCTATATGTTCCACCATATAGACACATCATTAGTTATCCATTGTTATAATCCTAATTTGATCAATGATCCTCTATATGAATGATCTACACTGTAAAGGGATTAGTTGACCGTTACACCCTACAATGTATTTTATCCTTAAAACACTTGACCCCGTATAAATGATATTTCATCTTATGTGAAATGAGTACTCCACCATTTATGTTCGTTTGGTCAAGCTCGAAGGAGATCATCCTTTGCTTACTATTCGCCAGATAGAAGCTATAGATTCCATGTTTATGATAGCGCTCCCACTCAATTGCACTACCGTGTTCCCAAAATGTACGTATCACCCTGACCTAGAAGTAGGCTTAACTAACAAATCAAAGAACACGAATAGCCTCATGAGATTGAGCCTAATCATAACAGGATTAAGATCATTTGATCTAGGATCAACTAGGCGATATTGACTTGAATAGATATTACGGTAAGTTTAATAAATCTAAGTCAAAGTTCAATATCGGTCCCTTCCGATGCATACTCGATGCATCCAACCTGAGCTTTACTTTAATTAATGCTCTGGAAAGAACATAGCACTTCTCCAAATGCAAGTAAACTCTGTTGTAGATTATCATATCAGTAAAACCCTATGTCTGATAAATCTAGGAAACTTTATTCACATAGTCATGTTTACTTTCCAATGTGTTGACGGCACAATAAACAGGATCAAGTATGTGAAAAGGGTTTCAGATGAATTTATACATTATGTACATTAAATCATGAAATAAATCATGTGAACCATGCAACATTAAATGTTATTTCTGATCTATATTAATAAGTAAATCTGATTATATTGAAATGAGTTTTATTTAGGGCATAAAACCCAACAAACTCCCACTTGCACTAATATGAAACAAAAAGTGCGTTTCAAATAATCTCAACACCTTGATATACAAATCAAGTGTAGTAGTAGTAAACTCCTCGTGATAGGATCTGAAAGGTTGAATTAACCACAACCTTTTCTCCACCATTACTCTTCCTTAATCACAAAATTATTGATAATGAGAAATTCCTTTCTATATGTCTACTCTCTTGGGATACTGGATTCTATACTTTTGGCAACTACTTTTGGTTAATAGGGAAATAACACTAGTAGTTTAGGCAATTTGGAATGGTGCCAAAAATGTATAGAACTTTCCTTAGACTGAATAAGTACCTTTCCTGTAACTTTAACATTCAGTCCCTTCCTGGTAGACCTAGAGACTTCAGATAGGTTTTTACACTTCTCCAAAATCACTATTCCACCCCCAGAGTAACCACCATCTTATCAGAAAGATTTTCTAGCACAAAGGCAAAGTTCGAAATATGATAATTGTGTAGTCTAAGAGTTTTAAACACACCCTTATAGACTAACATATAGTTCCTCTTCTTAATCTTAAGATTTACTTGATTGTCTTCCAATGTTCTTCTCCTGGATTAATCTGATACCTACCCATTACGCCCACTCAACAGCAGGTGTCTGGTCTAAGGCATACAAAAGCATATCTAAGACCTCTCACTGTTGATTTAAGAAATTCTTTCATGGCTTTATCTTTTCTGGAATAGTTGAGACTTTTCCTTAGATAAATAAAATCTATGTCTAAGAAGTTGTGAAGCTTCTATAGATTGTCGTTAGAAAGAAAAATGCTTCAGCATCCTACTAAAGTAAGTTGCTTGCATTAGAGTAAGTAATTACCAGGTATACCACAAGCCATAGGTTTAGATGAACTCAATCCTATAATACTAGGAACAGGAAGTTTGTTAAGTACATTGAATAGACTTATAAACAAAAATTTCCTTTTATGTCCTTGTATTAGAAAACTTTAGGTTATTCCATGTGAATGGATTAAACCATAGTTCTATTGGCTTTTCTTCTTAGTTTCTTATCTTGACAATCCATTACTTGTTTAAACTCACAATGGATATTAATCACAAGTGTCTCCCAAGTCATAAGAAGGTGAGTTCCTAAAAACTCTCCCACTACGACAAGGTACCGTGAATTATGTCTAAGAAAACTAAATGGTATTAACCTCTTTGGTTGTGACAAGACAACAGAGGCAGTGGGATCATCATATGTCAAATAAGATGATAGAACACTTTTGGAATCAAGAATTAAATATCTCCTTTATATGCTACTTTATTTTCAGACTTAGTCATTTTCTTGGAAAAGTAGTATTTGTTTGAACAAACACTTTCTTATCTATTGACTATGGGATAGTCCACCCCTAATCACTTAGAATAGCTAATAAACCATGGTTAAAAGTTCTAGCTTTTCTTAAGATTTTGATTAGGTCATCCATGAATCTAGTAATGATTTACATTAAGTATACAACCATTACATCATTCTGAAATTGTATTACCATAGAAGGAATTAGGCAACGACTAGTAACTAATCATCAACATGCAACTCGAAATTTCTGGGGAGGTAAGTTTGGATATAATTCAAAAATCAATTTAATGATCTTTGAACTGCATATCTACTAACTATTTCTCCACCCCTATTAGTTCGCAAGATCTTTAACCACTTACCTTAATGGTTTTAACCATTGCTAGAAATTAGTGAAATTATTCAAACATTTCAAATTTCTTGCTAAAAGGTATAATCTAGAGTTATCGTTTTAAGAATACAACGAAAAACTCATATCCACCCCTGAATGTACATCCATCTGCGAATGAGATGAACTACTTTCAGTGGATATAGGCATATTAACTCTTTGCATAGATTAATCTTGTCAAATCCACTATGATCAAGATACAAATGCCATAGATTAATAAAAAAAATGGTTGAGTCTTTTGATGACTTAGGTATAGTTACATCAATGAGTTCATAGAATACTGCAAGTGGATCCTGGTCACAGAATAGCTAACTTATATTCCATACAGTTTGAATCCATTAATAGAAGATGGATATTAAACACTTGAGAAAGTGTAACTGTATTGTATTCTGGAATTAGAAATATAAGAAAATTTCTCTTTAGAATCTAAAATTAAAGTCAAAGACTTAAATTTATACCAAATATAATGAGTAATTCTATCTTGGACCACCACTACTAATTTAACTCTAAGTCTGATTTGCCCATACAAGTAGAAAATTTCTAAGATTGAGGATTTATATCAATTGGGAATAGAATTTCGGGATTATAATCATATGCGTCATTTAATTTTTTAAGAGAAAATATAGAATGACATGAAATGATTTATAGACCATTCATCCAATGATATGTTTTGAAGCTAATTCGAAATGAATAAGCTAAGAGGAATTAGAATAATTTCATTTAGAAATAAGAATCCAACGATGCTTTGATTAGCAAAAGTCAAAGTAATCTTATTTATATAATCTTCTTGTTTCATATTGTAAAAATGCTCGTCTAAGGTGTCATCAATTGATGAACAACTAGATGTCGCATATACAATATTTATCTTTCGAGATCTAACATTATTATGTATGTCTAATGGTGAAAATCCATTAGGGATTTATCTCATTAGAAAAACAAATATGTTAGACCAACAATTAAGATTCGAAATTAAACTACAACTTAATAACAGAAAATAACATGGTTCAATATAAACTCATACACAATTCAGAAATTATTAAACATATAGCAAGTAGGAATGACCAGTGAAAATACTAAAACATACAATCCTAAATAATTTCCAAGGTTTTCAACAAACTGATACAGTGTCCCGGTAGGCGAGAGTCAAAGTATTATTCATTGAATAAAGTTGTCAGCTCATCTAAAATAGAAACCATTCTAGCAACCTTTTATTCGATCAAAATAAGAATCCAACGTTGTCCCGGTAGGAGAGAGTCAAGGTTATTCTCATTTTATGAGCTTCCACCATTGTTTCATGTTTTATAAGTTTATCTCTAAGTAGTCACCGTAGGGGAGAGTCGAATAGAGACGAAAACTTACAAAACACTTATCAAAGGAGATCTTACGGTGTTAAATGCGTTCAACGAATAACCATCCATAGGGGGACGAAGTCTAGCGTCTCGAGGTTATAATGAAAACATTTAACTATTGTAAGACCAACAATGGAGATCGAATATCTTAATAATAATAAAGCTCATTATTTAAAGTGAGTTGTATTTTCTTTGATTCTCTTTATTTAATCTATTTAGTTTAAATATATATTTATTTAATTAAAATTTCCAATTTAGAATGAAAAATTCTAAACATAAATTTTGATTTTATATTTATAAATTTTACTTAGATGGATATGTAAATAATATGAATTATTTCCATCTTAGTAATAATTTCCAATAAATATTTAGAAAATATTCAATTTAAGTTGTTACAAAATTAATTTAAATTAATTTACAACTCAAATTTAATTTTCTATAAATATATATTGCATTTCGAAAAATTAAAGTATTTAAGAATACAATTTTCGAAATTGCATATTAAAATAAAAAATAAATCCTGGAAAAATTATTCTAATTTAATGTTGGCCCAAAATTAATTAATAAAATTAATTTACGACAAAAAATATAATTTTCCTATTTAATTAAATATGTATAAGAAAAATTTCAAATATTTAAGTATGATGATGAAAATCAACTTAAATATTAATTTTCTATTTAATTAAATACACTAGAAAAATACTTCAAGCAAAAATATCACCTATCTAGATTTTCCTTTGACTAATTAATTAAATTTCTAATGAAACATATTTTACTTCATTTATTTTAATTTAATCAATAAATGAAAAAATTATTGATTTAAGTTGGTCCAAAATTAAAATAAATAATTTACAACTTTAATCTATTTTTCAAATAAAATTCGAAATTTTAGCATTTAAGAAATGCAATTTCGAAATTTGATTAATAAAATAAAGAAAAAATATATTTTGAAAATTATGTAAATTTAGTTGAAAAAATAAATTTCAACTAAAAATAATTTTCTATTTAATTAAGTGTCATGAAAAAGAAATATTTAAGTATGATGATGAAAATCAACTTAGATATTTAATTTTCAAATTAATTAAATGTATTAAATTCAAGAAATAAATAATTAAGTGTAGAGAAGGCTTAATTATTAGTCTCTAGTTTAATACTAGGAAAAATATACTTAAAATAAATTGTACCAAAATTAATTATATAAATAATTAATTTTACAATGTATAATATTTTCCAATTTAATATTAGAAATAATAAGTAGTCTAGAAATAACTATCTAGAAAATATCTTATTTGACTAAGTATCTTTTCCACAAAATTTTAAAAAAAAAATATCTAATTTAAGTTGTATTAGAAAAAAAATCTAGACTTAAATATTTTCAAATTTAAATTTAATTAAATATCAAAAATTAAGTTGTAACCACTTAATTTGAAAATATTCCATTTTAAGTTAATATTCGAAAAGATATTAACTTAAAAAATATCTAAAATATTCCATTTTAAGTTAATATTCGAAAAGACATTAACTTAAAAAAAAATATCTAAAGAATCTTAATAACCAATGCCTAAAATTCCTCAACTTAATTTTGAAATTTGAAATTCAAAAGATATTCAGAGTTAAGTTGATTAGTTATATATAACTAAATATCAACTTAAATAGGAATATTTAATGAAAAATTTAAATTAAGCTTCAGGAAGAATCTAGATGGTTATAATTCTATATTTAATTAAATACAAGAAAATACATATAGTTTAGCTTAGAATAAAAATTCTTTAAACTATATTTTTCTTAAATTAATTTCAAAATAAATGAAATTAATTATGTTGCTAATCAATTTTATTAGGTTAAACTAGTTTAATTAACCTAGTATAGTTATTCAAATGAGGCAAATGGGCCTTCACAATTGGGGTGGTTCATGTGAGGGGGTGCTGGGTTCAGTATGTCGTACCCACTACTATGGCTCCCAACTCTCACACAAGGCCCAAAAGAGAGGAATTTAACCTTAATAAGAACAACTGTTATTAATTGAATAGGCCCAAAAACTAAATGGGCCTAAATAAATTCTATCAAGAACTATGATAATTTATTTTAGCAACAACAACCTATATGCATCTATAATAAAATTAAACACATAGGCTCACACAGGCACACTTTGGATGGGTCCTATCATGTTGCTAGGTCATACACAGATGAAAGAAGATTGTAAATATACATGTTACAAATTATTATCTTGACCAAGGGAGCCATCAGATCAATAGATCTGGCAAAAGGTAACCATGGCTATTTGCAATCAAGTAATAATAGGTTTGAAAACTTACACACAAGCTAAAACACATACTCCTGCAACAAGGTTAGCTGGATAGTTGGATGTAGGATTTATTTAATTTTAAATTAAATTATTAATTTCGAAATAATTAATTAAATAAAAAATAATTTTCGAAAATTAAAAAAAAAATTGAAAAAATTCGAAATTTTAAAAAATTAAAATTTAAAATGAAACCTACAATTTTGAAAAATTAGGTTTCAACTAACCTAAATATCATTTCAAAATTTGCTAACTACTTTTTAAAATTTAAATGTTATTTTATAAATAAAATTTAAATAAAAAATTAAAAAAGATAAATGAATATCTTTTTCAGATTTTAAATGTAATTTAAATAAATAAAATAACAAAATTTAAAAGTTAACAAAATATCTTACATCTTTTTAAAATTACATGATTATAGTTATCTTATTTTAAATTTAAATAAGGTCAAATCATTTAAAAAAAGATAAATTTAAAATATTTAAAATCTGACCTTAAATTTAAAAATAAGATAAGATATAATCAAATTTAAAAATAAGATAGATTATTAAGCAAATAAGATAGATACTAACTATTTTTAAATTCAAATTACACTAATATCTTGAATTAAATTTAAAAAATATTAAATTAATTCATAATGATAATTAGAATTGAATTAGGAATAGTAATAGTATAAATATAGAACTACACAAAAAATCGGAAGTTAATTCCATGAAAAAGCATGAAAAATCGAAGAAAAACGAAAAAATTGCGAGCTGTACGGACAGTTTTCGCGCGCGCATGAAAATTTCAACACAACTCCGATTTTTTCGAATCTTCAAAAAATCATAACTAATTCAAATTAAATCGAAATTGAGTTCTGTAAAAAAGTAACTTGCTTAATTTTTTCCATACTATCCAATAAAAATAATTCCAGAAACAGATATTCAATTATTTTTAACGAAAATTCACAAACACCAATCAATCATCAAATAACACTCAATACAACATGATACCATCCAAAAACAAACAATCAATCGTTTTAAAGTCCAAATTTCTTGCAAGTAAATCAATTACCATGGCTCTAAGGCGAGTTGTTGAAAATTATTTTACCAGGATCTTAGATCTACTCACAAGTATGTTTATTAACACCCTAAATATGAATTTTCTAAAACGATGAAATAAACACATATAAAGTTTAGGAAACCTTACATTAGGTGCAGCGGAATAATATGACTCCTTCCATTCAGATATCTAGCCCTTGATTCCTTTCTGTTGCAGAGCATTATCAATATCTGAACCTGGATCTCTTTCTCTGAATCTTTGATGCTGAAACTCCTTCTTGCTGAAAGTCTTTCTTCACGATCTTCCTCACTATGGTTGAGGTATCACTTGCTGTGTGTGGGCACTACTCTTACACTAAGAATTTCGAAATTTAAGGAAGAAGAAAGAGAGAGTGGGTTCGGCCAAAGATAGGGAGAGAGAGAGGCTTAGTTTTTTCTGAATCAGAAGTGTTAGAAGAAAAGTGTAATTTTCCTGAAGCCTTCACTATCTATTTATAGCATTCCACTAGGGTTAGGTTTGAATTATTTGACATTAAAATAATGAAAATATCAGAGGTAAATTCCTATAAAAGTGGCCGACCCTATACTAGTGGATTTGGGCCTCACTTTTTGCAATTTTGCAGTTTTATCTTTTCTGCATCTGATTTTCTCAAAAACGCCAATTTTCTAATTCAACCATTCAAATGCCAATTCTAACTATTTAATAAATATAAATAATTATTAAATAATATTGTCATTCATCATATTTATTAATTGAACCATACAAAGTATCATAATTAACAAATATGCCCCTATTAACTCTTTCTTTACAATTTCGCTCTTACTTAGTGAAAAATTCACAAATAGACATAGTCTAATTTGAGAATTATAATTGATTAATAAAAACCAATTACATAAGTCTTACAAGCAATATTATCTCAACTAGTGCGGGGACCATGGGTCTATATAACCGAGCTTCCAATAAGTAGATCAAGAATTTAGCACTAAAATTCACTAACTTATTAATTCTTCGTTGAATCCACGCATAGAACTTAGAATTGCACTCTCAGTATATAGAATGCTCTATATGTTCCACCATATAGACACATCATTAGTTATCCATTGTTATAATCCTAATTTGATCAATGATCCTATATATGAATGATCTACACTGTAAAGGGATTAGTTGACCGTTACACCCTACAATGTATTTTATCCTTAAAACACTTGACCCCGTATAAATGATATTTCATCTTATGTGAAATGAGTACTCCACCATTTATGTTCGTTTGGTCAAGCTCGAAGGAGATCATCCTTTGCTTACTATTCGCCAGATAGAAGCTATAGATTCCATGTTTATGATAGCGCTCCCACTCAATTGCACTACCTTGTTCCCAAAATGTACGTATCACCCTGACCTAAAAGTAGGCTTAACTAACAAATCAAAGAACACGAATAGCCTCATGAGATTGAGCCTAATCATAACAGGATTAAGATCATTTGATCTAGGATCAACTAGACGATATTGACTTGAATAGATATTACGGTAAGTTTAATAAATCTAAGTCAAAGTTCAATATCGGTCCCTTCTGATGCATACTCCATGCATCCAACCTGAGCTTTACTTTAACCAATGCTCTGGAAAGAACATAGCACCTCTCCAAATGCAAGTAAACTCTGTTGTAGATTATCATATCAGTAAAACCCTATGTCTGATAAATCTAGGAAACTTTATTCACATAGTCATGTTTACTTTCCAATGTGTTGACGGCACAATAAACAGGATCAAGTATGTGAAAAGGGTTTCAGATGAATTTATACATTATGTACATATAATCATGAAATAAATCATGCGAACCATGCAACATTAAATGTTATTTCTGATCTATATTAATAAGTAAATCTGATTATATTGAAATGAGTTTTATTTAGGGCATAAAACCCAACATTTTTCTTCTTATTTTAGCTCCAGCTGCTTGAACTTGGATTGCAATCCTAGCGAGTTGAGTCGGATGATTGGACAGATGGGTGGAGATAGTCTAAGATTGAAGATAAAGCTCGAAATCTTTTATTTTATTTTTTTTGAATTATTTGTTTTAATTTTAGAACAATTTGGATTTCAATTATTGGTTTGGGATTTTACTCCCTAATTTTTCATATTATTACAGACAATTCATTTTATTTTGAAGACTGTTATAATAAAGTTTTCTCTTTTGGTAATGAATTGCATTTATGAATTGAGCTTCATTTACTTTATCTTGTGTATGCCAGTACCAATTATATTTAAATGTTTATATGTGTATGTGTTTTATTATTGATACAAATTCTACGGTATATTACACGCTGCAAAGAGTTAATACTACATAAACACTTAGAATTCCAATTCTATGTTTATGAATAATTGTTAATTCTAAAACAATTATTAAGAATTTGTTTAATAAAAAGATCTTTTGATCTGATAGGGATGGAAAAAGTTAAGAATAATATGCAGTTGAACGATCTTTTATATCTATTGAACTCTGAATTATATTCATAACTCTACATGATCTCTACATCACTTATTTTAATTAAACATGGATGTAATATAATAAATTAGCAAATTATTTAGAACATTTTCTTGATCTTAATTTATGTTCCAATTAATATATTACTGTTGTAATAGAAATTGATACCAATAAAAGTTATTGTACACATTGTATCACAGTACCTTATTTAAGTGGGAGAATTTTAAAATTCTAAACCCATCTTCTTCTGGATGACACTTGTGATAGGAATTTTAAAATACAACTGAGAAAGTAAATCTAACCATTCATATGGATAGAAATAACTTATCAGAACTTTGAGAATAAGATAGTAGAATTTTTGCATAGTCTATTCGAATGACATAGGCAAAAATTCCTAATCCTCATGAAATTTTTTTTGGTATCTCTAATGATTACTTAATCCTAAGCAAGTATTTTACATTAATGTTAATACTAGATTGCTATGTTGATGACTTAATCTATAAGATAATATGTCACAACATGATATCCTTGAAAAACAATAGTAAGAGGTTAAATGTACTTCTATGTATGAATTTAACCAGACTCCTACTGTTGAGTGGGAGCCATCTGAGATGTAATAAAACAAGGAACATAAGGAGAAAGTCAAGAAAGTTTTCTAAAAGTGATCTATATGTTAGATGATAGGGATGTATATATTAGAAGTCCTTATATCTACACCAACTCATAAAGGATCCGAGATGGTGGTTACTCTGGGGGTGGAGGAATTATTCTTGTAGGATGTAAAAATCCATCTATAATAATTTAAGCTCCATCAGTGAAGATACATAAGTGAGTAAAGAATTCAGTATCCCTAAGTGAGTAATGCATATAACAAATAGTGTACTACACTTGATCTAAAGATCAAGACAATAGATTGATTGAAAAGCACTACTTGTTTTATGTTAGTGGAAGTGCGAGTTTGTTGGGATTTTATGCCCTAAATAAAACTCATTTCATTCTAATCTGATTTGTTATCAATGAAAGATTAGAAGTCATTTATGTTTACATGTAGTTTTCATGTTTATGGTTTAATATATACAAAATCTGGTAAGTCCTGAACATATAGTCATTCACAATTACAGTGATGTCAACACAGTGGAATGTGATTGTGATTATATGCTTCAAAAGACAACGTCCCTGATTCGTCAGTGCAATAGATTTACACTGATGTGATAATCAGCGATGAAGGGTACTTACGCTTATGATCTTTCCAGAACATTGGCAAAGTATGCTAGTTTCGGATGTATGGAGTATACATTGGACTGGGACCGATATTGATCTTGGTAAAGATATTATAATCTTACCGTTGTATCTTTCCAAGTCAATATCACTAGTTGATCTTAGATCAAAAGATCTTAATCTTGACATGCTTAGGATCAATCTCAGGAGTGTTATTCATGTTCTTTGATTTGTTAGTTGAGCCTACTTTCTGGTCAGGGTGATACATACATTTTGGGAACATGATAGTGCAATAGAGTGGGAGCGCTAAACATAGATATGAAATCTATAGCTTCTATCAGGACATAGAAGTGAAATGATGATTTCTGGCTTAATAGAGGTAAATGGAAGAGCTCTTGTTTCAGTGATTATATATTATTTCACTGAAATATCATTTATAGGAAGCTAAGTATTTTAAGGATAAAATACATTGAGGAGTGAAACGGTAAATTTATCGCTACTCGGTGTAAATCATCTATAGAGGATCTTTGATTAATTACATTAGAACGATGGTTAAATATTTATAGTGTATCTATATCGTGGAACATATAGAGCGTTCGATATGACTGAGAGTGAAATTCCAAGTTCTATGGTGGATGCAATAAGGAATTAATAAGTTAGGGAATTTACTTGATAAATTCTAGTTCTGCTTATTGGAAGCTCGGTTGTATAGGCCCATGGTCCCCATACTAGTTGAGACCATACTGCTTGTAAGACTTAGATATTGATTTTAATTAATCAATTATAATTCTAAAATTAGACTATGTCTAGTTTGTGAATTTTCACTAAGCAAGGGCTTAATTGTGGAGAAAAGAGATTCTAGGTCTTATTTATTAATTAAGAGACTTTATTAACTCTAATTAATAAATATATTAAATGAAAATTTTATTTGATAATTAATTTTAATTGTTAAATAAATAGTTTTGGTATTTAAATGGTTAGAATTGGAAAAATGATATTTTTGAGAAAATAAGGAAAAATTTGTCAAAAGTGGAAAAATTTTAAAGTGGGGCCCATTACTATGGCCGCCCACTTCTATGGGAATTTCTACTTAATTTTTCTATTATTTTAATGCCTAATAAATCCTAACCTAAACTTAGGTGGTTGCCTATAGATAGATAGTGATGGCTCACATTTAAAAGATGATGAAATTTCTTGCCTTCAGGAAAAATCTATTCTATACCTATATTCGAACCAGCCCTTCTCTTCCTTCTTCATCATATTTTCATACCTTGAGTGATAGAGTGAGTGCCCACACACATCAAGTGGTATCTCAATCATAGGGTGTAAGGCTGTGAAGAATCCAGGATCAAGAGAAGGACATTCAGGCTCAAATCTTGGTGATACTCTGCTACAGAGGATACAAGGGGTAGAGATCTGAGTGGAAGGAGCCATTAATATTCCGATGCACCCAATGTATGGTTTCCTAAACTTATATGTAATATCCCGGAAAATAAATAATATTTAAATAGGCATATTTTATTAAATATGTAATTATGTTGGTAATGAAGTAAGATTATGATCTTACTTAAGGTAATTATTGAGAATTTACTCAATGAAATAAATAGCGTAATTTATTAATTACGAAGATTATTTTGGGATATGTGAGTACCGAGGATATCAATTTTTAAATAAAATAGTTTTTATTGGGCCCAACGATTTTGGTTAGAAATGTCACGACATTTATGGAAGAATTATTTTGAGAATATTTCGGACTAGGTTAGAAATTTTAGAATGTCGGTTTAATGGAATTAGCAAAATTACAAAAATGCCCTAGGTTATTTTAAAGTTTATATTTTTTCATTAGGGGTAAATTAGTCTTTTGTTTTTTTTTTTACTTTTTAGGGCTGCCTGTTGGAAATTATTTTACCAAGATCTTAGATATACTCACAAGTATGTTGATTAACACCCTAAATATGAACTTCTAAAACGATTATAAATAAACACATATAAGATAATGAGAAACCTTACATTGGGTGCAGCGGAATAATATGTCTCCTTCTACTCAGATCTCTAACCCTTGTATCCTTTCTGTCGCAGAGTATTATCAAGATCTGAGCCCGAATGTCCTTCTTGTTGAATTTCTTTCTTCACGATCTTCCTCACTATGATTAAGGTACTACTTGCAATGTGTGCGCACTACTCTATCACTAAGTGGGTTCAAAATATTCAATGAAGAAGAAGAAAGGAGAGTGGCGGCTAGGTTTAGTGTGATGGCTCAGGTTTTCCTCTGAAGGAAACAAGATACAAAAGTTACTTTTTCCTGAAGCCATCACTATCTATTTATAGTATGCCACATAGGGTTAGGTTTGAATTATTTGGCATTAAAATAATGAAAATATTAAATGATAAAACCTATAAAGGTGGCTGGCCATGGCTTAGTGGACTTGGGCCTCACTGTTACAATTTTGCTGTTTTATCATTTCTACATCTCATTTTCTCAAAAACGCCAACTTTTAAATTCAACCATTTAAATGTCAATTTCAACTATTTAATAACTATAAATAATTATTAAATAATATTCTCATTTATTATATTTATTAATTAGACCAAACAAAGTATCTTAATTAACAAATATGCCCCTAAAAACTCTTTCTTTACTATTTCGCCTTGCTTAGTGAAAAATTCACAAATAGACAAGTCTAATTTGAGAATTGTAATTGATTAATCAAAACCAATAAAATGAGTCTTACAAGTAGTATTGTCTCAACTAGTGCGGGGACCATGGGTTTATATATCCGAGCTTCCAATAAGTAGATCAAGAATTTACATCCCAAATTCACTGACTTATTAATTCTTCGTTGAATCCACGCATAGAACTTAGAATTGCACTCTCAGTATATAGAACGCTCTATATGTTCCACCATATAGACATGTCATTAGTTATCCATTGTTATAATCCTAATTTGATCAATGATCCTCTATATAGATGATCTACACTATAAGGGATTAGATTACCGTAACACCCTATGTATTTTATCCTTAAAACACTTAACCCCGTATAAATGATATTTCAGCTAAGTGAAATGAGTACTCCACCATTCATTTTCGTTTGGTCAAGCTCGAAGGAAATCATCCTTTACTTTCTATTTGCCAAATAGAAGCTATAGATTGCATATTTATGTTAGTGCTCCCACTCAATTGCACTACCGTGTTCCCAAAATGTACGTATCACCCTGACCCAAAAGTAGGCTTAACTAACAAATCAAAGAACACGAATAACACTGTTGAGATTGAACCTAATCATATCAGGATTAAGATCATTTGATCTAGGATCAACTAGGTGATATTGACTTGAATAGATATTACGGTAAGTTTAATTAATCTATGTCAAAGTTCAATATCGGTCCCTTCCGATGCATACTCCATGCATCCAACCCAAGCTTTACTTTAACCAATCCTCTGGAAAGAACATAGCATTTCTCCAAATGCAAGTAAACTCTATTGTAGATTTTCATATCAGTAAAACCCCAGTGTTCTGATAAATCTAGGAATCTTTAATCACATAGTCATGTTTACTTTCCACTGTGTTGACAACACAATAAACAGGATCAAGTATGTGAAAAGGGTTTGGATGAATTTATAAATCAAATAGACAAGCAATTGATAAGATGAACCAAAACAGATAAATGAATGAAAAATACTTCTGTTTCTTTATTGATATTGAATAAAATGGATTACATTGAAATGGAGTTTTATTTAGGGCATAAAACCCAACAAACTCCCACTTGCACTAATATAAAACTAATTAGTACATATCAATTAATCCTAAATTCTGACGGTGCTTTTCAAATGCAGTCACTGCGAAGACTTTGGTGAATGGATCAGCTAGGTTGTCTTCTGTGTCCACTTTCTCAACCAGTACATCCCCTCTTGCCACATATTCTCTGATGATATGATATTTCCTTTCTATGTGTTTGCTTCTCTTGTGGCTTCGAGGTTCCTTACTGTTAGCTATTGCTCCATTGTTATCACAAAGTAAGACTAGAGGCTTTTCCATTCCAGTCACGACACCGATACTGGTGAAGAACTTTCTCAGCCAGACAAGCTGTTTGGCAGCTTTTGCTGCAGCTATGTATTCTGCTTCCATTGTAGAGTCTGAAATCGCGGTTTGTTTAGCACTTCTCCAAACCACTGCTCCACCCCCAAGAGTAAACACCATCCCAGATGTAGATTTCCTATCTTCAAGACATGCCTGGAAATATAAGTCGGTATAGCCTATGGGATTTAAAGCACCACCCTTGGAGACTAACACTAAATTTCTTGTACTCTTTAAGTATTTCAGAATATACTTAACAGCATTCCAATGTTCCTAACCTGGATTTGACTGATACCTGCTCACGATTCCAACTGCATAGCAGATGTCAGGTCTAGTGCATAACATTGCATACATTAGACTTCCAAATGCAAAAGCATAAGGAACTTTCGCCATGTCCTCTATCTCTTGAGGATCAGTAGGAGACTGTTCCTTAGATAGACGAATACCATATCTAGAAGGCATATTCGCCCCATTTGTGTTGTTCATGGAGAATCTCTCTAAAACTTTGTCAATGTAAGTTGTTTGAGAGAGAGCAAGGGATCTGTTCTTTCGGTTTCTAATAATTTGAATACCAAGAACATAGGCTGCCTCACCCAAATCTTTCATATCGAATTGAGTGTCAAGCCATTCCTTGATGTTAGTCATTTTCTTGATATTGTTTTCAATAATCAAAATGGCGTCAACATAAAGGACCACGAGTACTACTACTTGGTCTTCCTTGAGTTGGTAAACACAAGGTTCATCTTCATTCTGAAGAAAGCCGTAAGTTTTGATGATTTCATCAAACCTTTTGGTCCTTGAGCGATAAGCTTGCTTAAGTCCATAGATAGACTTATTTAATTTGCAAACTTTCTTTTCTTGCCCTGGAAGAACATAGCCTTCTGGTTGCTCCATATAGATGGTTTCTTCAAGAACCCCATTGAGGAAGGCGCTCTTGACATCCATTTGCCAGATTTCATAATCGAAAGCGGCAGCTATGGAGAGAAGAATTCGGATGGATTTGAGCATTGTAACAGGACTAAAAGTTTCCTCATAGTCCACACCTTCTCTTTGGGTATAACCCTTGGCAACCAGTCTAGCTTTAAAAGTTTCGACTTCGCCTCCAGCGCCTCTTTTCTTCTTGTAAACCCACTTACATTCGATTGGAAGATAGTCATCGGGTGCGTCTACATATATCCCAAACTTTGTTCTTTTTCATGGAATCCATCTCTGAATCCATGCCGGCTGAATATCGTTTCCGTTGCGGACTTGCCATTGCCTGTTTATAGGTTAATGGGTCGTCATCAATACCGTCACTAACGACCATATTGATTTCACCATCCAAGCCCAAACGAGCTGGTTTTGTTGAAACCCTCCCACTACGACGAGGAGCGGTGATCTTCTGAACAGGAACTTTGGTAGTAGTTTTCTCAGTTGGTTCGACTGAGGGAGTGGGATTATCCTCTTCTTGAGTGGAAGAGGACGGAGCATTGGAAGGAGTTATATCTGAAAGCATTTCCTCTAATACAACTTTACTTTTCGGTTTGTTGTCTTTAATATAGTTTTCTTCAAGAAAAATAGCATTTGTAGAAACAAATACTTTGTTATCCTTGTGACTATAAAACAGTCCACCCCTAGTCTCTTTAGAATTCCCGACAAACATGCAAACTTCAGTTCGCGATTCCAGTTTGCCTTCTTTCTTTCTCAAGACATGAGCAGGGCACGCCCAAATTCTATAATGGCGTAAACTAGGTGTACGACCATTCCATAGTTCGACTGGTGTCTTAGGGACTGCTTTAGATGGAACAACATTTAAAATGTCGTTTGCCATCTGTATAGCATATCCCCAGAAAGCCGTAGATAGAGTTGAATAACTCAGCATAGACCTAACCATTTCCAAAAGAGTGCGATTTCTTCTTTCTGCAACTCCATTTTGCTGTGGAGTGCCTGGGGCAGTGTATTGGGATTCAATTCCAAGTTCAATTAAATGATCTTTGAACTGCATATCCATATATTCTCCACCCCTATCAGTCGCAAGATCTTTAATGTTTTACCTAATTGGTTTGAGCCAAAGCATGAAATTCCTGAAACTTTTCAAACGTTTCAGATTTCTTTTGCATTAGGTAAAGAAAACTATATCTAGAGTAATCGTCAATGAAAGTGACGAAATACTCATAACCACCTCGGGCTTTTACATTCAGGGGTCCGCAAACATCTGAATGCACTAACCCTAGGGGTTGTTTGGCACGCTCTCCCTTGGCAGAGAAAGAACGTTTGGTCATTTTTCCTTCTAGGCATGACTCACATACTAGCAATTCACCTAAGACGATATTTTTCAATGGACCGTCTTTGGTTAACCTTTTGAGCCTATAAAAACCTATATGACCTAAACGTAAATGCCATAGATAAGTTTGATCATCATTATCAATCTCTTTTCTTTTTAGGTTTCTAGGTTTAGCTACATTGAAAGGTTCACTATTTAGTGAGATTTGTGTATTCGGTCTCAAAACATAAAGCCCTTGTTCCATGTGAGCAACACATATATGAAATCCATTACGAGAAATTGAACAATAAGAACTCGAAAAAATAAATATATAAGATTGTGTTTGTAAACATGAAACACTAATCAAGTTTCTACTAAAGTTTGGAATAAATAAAACATTTTCTAAAATTAAATTTTTTTTGTTGAAACTTGATACGGGCTTTTCCTCTAGCTTTGACCGACACTAACTCGCCATTCCCAACTTTAAGCTTTAACTCTTCTGGAAGTAGATTTTCCCAAGTTTCAAGCAGCTGCAATGAAGAACATACATGGTTAGTAGACCCAGAATCAACAATCCAAGTGGATTTGTCATTCTCAAAAACACATGATTCAAAGACAAAAGCATTACGTTCGTTTGAATTGTTTAGAAGTCGGGGACATCGTTCTTCTTGATGTCCCTTTTCATTACAATTCGAACATAGAAGATTATGTCTAATAATTGTACTTGGAGAAGCAGCTTTGTTAGAGCCTTCATGCTTAATCCTTTTCCTCTGATTAAAATTTGCAAACCCAGGAGGTCCCATTGCAATTAAATTCCGTTCATGAGCTCGTAATTCTGCTTCGAGCTTGTCCATGTTGGAGGAGTTAAAATTGTTGATCATGTAAGATACAATAAATCCATTATACTCCGAAGGAAGACTATTAAGAATGAATTGTACCCCTTGCTCTTTTGATAAATCAATTCCCAGTAGATTTCCCTTTTGGAACTTCAGATTCATCATCAACAGGTTCGAGTTTATGCAACTACCATGATGCATTTTCACACTATAGAGTTCTTTTGCTAAGATATTAAGTAGGAGCGGATCGGGGTGAGGGTTATTCATATTGGCACTACACACATCAATAAAATAGAAGTAAGGTTTTGGTTCAAATAAATTCATACACAAGTTCAGAAAATAACAAATAATCACATATATTATAAAAATACTAAATCTAACATAGTTTATTTTCAAAGGTTTTCAACAAACTGATACAGTGTCCCGTTTAGGCGAGAGTCAAAGCATCATCCATTGAATAGAGTTGTCAATTCATCTAAAATGATAATCATTCTAGCAATCTTTTATTCGATCGAAAAGAGAATCCGACGTTGTCCTGTTTAGTCGAGAGTCAAGGTCATTCCTATTTCATGAGCTTCCACCATTGTTTCATATTTTCTAAGTTAAATACAGTCGCCACCATTAGGGTGATCAATACCATATAAAACACTTACAAATAGACTTATCTTTCGATATTAAACGGTGCTAACTTGCTAATGAACGTTCCTCCATTAGGGACGATTACTCACTAAAACAAAATCTATATAAAACCAACAATGGAGATCGAATGTCTCTTGATTAAAGCTCACTATTTTAAAATATGTACTTTATCTAATCATTTATTCCATATTTTAATAATGAAAAATTACAAATTAAAATTGGTTTTAGAAAAAAAAATTATATTTAAAAAAATATCCAACTTTAATTAAATTTCAATTATTATTTAAATTCGAAAAATAAATTCAAAATTAAAAAATAGAATAAATTTGAAAAAAAAAATATCTTGTTTAAGTTGTTTAAAAGAATCTAAAATATCCAACTTAAATATTTTTTTCAAAAAAAAATTAATTAAATATAAAAATTAAGTTGTAACCACTTAATTTGAAAATATTCCATTTTAAGTTTATATTTGAAAAAATATCAACTTAAAAAAATATCTAAAGAATCCAAATAACCAATTCCTAAAATTCCTCAACTTAATTTTGAAATTTAAAATTCAAAGGATATTCAGATTTAAGTTGATTGGTTTGAATAACTAATTTTCAACTTAAATAGGAATATTTAATGATATAATTTAAATTAAGCTTCAGAAAGAATCTAGTTGGTTATAATTCTATATTTAATTAAAACAAGAAGATACATATAGTTTTGCTTAGAATATAATTCATTAAACTATGTTTTCTTAAATTAATTCCAAAATAAATAAAATTAATTATGTTGCTAATCAATTTTATTAGGTTAAACTAATTTAATTAACCTAGCACAGTTATCCAAATCAGGCAAATGGGCCTTCACAATTGGGGTAGTTCATGTGAGGGGGAGCTGGGTTCAGTATGTCGTACCCACTTCTATTGGTCCCCAACTCTCACACAAGGCCCAAAAGAGAGGAATTTAACCTTAAAATGAACAACTGTTATTAATTAAATAGGCCCAAAAACTAAATGGGCCTAAATAAAATCTATCAAAATCTATAACATTTTATTTAGCAACAACAACCTATATGCATCTATAACAAAAGTAAATATATAGGCTCACACAGGCACACATTTGGATGGATCCTATCATGTTACTAGGTCATACACAGATGAAAGAAGAATGTAAAATTTATCTGTTACAAATTATTTACTTGACCTATTGACAATTGAACCATGGGTTAAAATCAGATCACTGGATCTGTTAACAAGTTAACCATGGCAATTTAGATCAAGCAATAATAGGTTTTATAAAACTTACACACAAGCTAAAACACATACTCCTGCAACAAGATGAATTGGATAGTTGGATGTAGGAATTATTTAATTTTAAATAATTATTTTCAAAAATAAAATAAATAAAAAAAATATTTCGGTATTTTAAATAAAATATAAGATCATTAAATTGATTTTTGAATTATATCCAAACTTACCTCCCCAGAAATTTCGATTTGCAAATTGATGATTAGTTACTAGTCGTTGCCTAAATCCTTCTATGGTAATACAATTTCAGAATGATGTAATGGTTGTATACTTAATGTAAATCATTACTAGATTCATGGATGACCTAATCAAAATCTTAAGAAAAGCTAGAACTGTTAACCATGGTTTGCATGTTTGTTAGCTATTCTAAGTGATTAGGGGTGGACCATCCCATAGTCAATAGATAAGAAAGTGTTTGTTTAAACAAATACTACTTTTCTAAGAAAATGACTAAGTCTGAAAATAAAGTAGCAAATAAAGGAGATATTTATTTCTTGATTCCAAAAGTGTTCTATCATCTTAATTGACATATGATGATCCCACTGCCTCTGTTGTCTTGTCACAACCGATAAGTGTGAAGTCAACTGATAAGTGTGTACTGTTCTTCAACATATTGTGAGTCAACAAAAAGTTCGAGTGGACAAAAGAGTGTGAAGAGGCCTTTCAGAGCATAAAAAGGCATCTCGCAACGCCTCTAGTTTTGGCGAAACCAATAACTGGAGAGACGTTATCTCTTTATTTAGCCATCTCGGAAGATGCGATTAGTGCAGCTATAGTGCGAGAAGAGGATAAGCACCAGCAACCTATTTACTATGTACGTAAAAGGTTACTAGGGGCAGAATCCAGGTATCCCCCTCTAGAAAAACTCGTGTTATGCCTAGTCCATCCATCTTGCAAACTACAGCCATACTTCCAGGCTCACCCCATAAAAGTGTTAACCGATCAACCTTTGAGACAAGTTTTATCAAAACCAGATGCTTCTAGAAGATTGATAAAATGGTCAATTGAACTGGGGCAGTTCGACATAACGTACCATCCTCAAACTTCCATCAAGGGCCAAGCTTTAGCTGACTTCTTGATAGAAGGAATAACTCTAGAAGAAATCCCAACTGATCAGCGAGACGCAGAAACCTGGAAGTTATACGTGGATGGTGCTGTTGGAAATTATTTTACCAGGATCTAGATTTACTAACAAGTATGTTTGATTAACAACCTAATATGAATTCTAAAACAATGAAAATAAATACATATAAAGTTAAGAAAACCTTACAGTGGGTGCAGCGGAATAATATGACTCCTTCCATTCAGATTTCTAGCCCTTGATTCCTTTCTGTAGCAGAGCATAATCAAGATCTGAATCTGGATCTTCTTTTCTCCTTCTTTGATGCAGAATTTCCATAGTCTTACATACTATGATTGAGATACCACTTGATGTGAGTGGGCACTACTCATCACTCAAGGAATTTTGAAGATAGAGAAGAAAGAAAGAGAGAGTGGCAGCTTCATAGTGTTTGAGAAAATAAACAGTAAAGTCTGTATCAAACCTGAAGCTTTTACCTTCTATTTATAGAATACCACATAGGGTTAAAGTTGAATTATTTGGCATTTAAAATTGAAAAATAAAATGAGAAATAGAAGCTTAGGTGGTCGGCCATACATAGAGGAAACAAGCCTTCCACTTTTCCAACTTTCCTATTTCATCATTTCTAGTTTCCCATTTTCTCAAAGATTCCCAATTCTCTCTTTCAACTACATAAATGTCAAATCTAATTATTTAATAACTATAATTAATTATTAAATAATATATTGTCATTTATTTTATTTATTAATAAAAACTAATCAAAGTTTCCCAATTAATAAATATACCCTTTAAACTCTCTATTTACTGTTTTACCCTTGCTTAGTGAAAATTCATAAACCAGACATAGTGTAACTTTTAGAATTTTAATTGATTAATTAAAATCAACTAACTGAGTCTTACAAGCAGTATGGTCTCAACTAGTATGGGGACCATGGGTCTATATAACCGAGCTTCCAATAAGTCGAACTGAATTTACCAAGTAAATTCCCTAACTTATTTATTCCTCATTGAATCCACACTTAGAACTTGGAATTGCACTCTCAGTCATATAGAGCGCTCTACATGTCCCATGATATAGACACGTCATTAGTTATCCATTATTATAACCCTAATGTGATCAATGATCCTCTATATAGATGATCTACATTGAAAAGGCACTACTGTTACCGCTACACCTTCAATGTATTTTATCCTTAAAACACTTAACCCTGTATAAATGATATTTCAGCTAAGTAAAATGAGATCTCCACCATTTATTTTCGTTTGGTTAAGCTCGAAGGAAATCATCCTTTACTTTCTATTTGCCAGATAGAAGCTATAGATTCCATATTTATGTTAGCGCTCCCACTCAATTGCACTACCGTGTTCCCAAAATGTACGTATCACCCTAACCCAAAAGTAGGCTTAACTAACAAATCAAAGAACACGAATAACACTCTTGAGATTGAACCTAACCATATCAGGATTAAGATCATTTGATCTAGGATCAACAGGTGATATTGAATTGAATGGATATTACAGTAAATTTTAATATATCTAATCAAAGTTCAATATCGGTCTCTTCCGATGTATACTCCATACATCCAATACTGGTAAACTTTGCTAATGTCCTAGAAAGGACATAACACTTTTCCAAGGTGTAAGAATACCTATCGCTGATTATACCATGTCAGTCTAAATCCAGTGTTCTGACAAATCAAGGAATAAACTTTTGAACATATAATTAAGATTATATTCCACTGTGCTGACAACACTATAATCTTAACAAATTCATATGTTCTGGACTTAAAAAGAATTCATACATTATATACATATAATCATAAAATAAATCATGTGAACCATGCAACATAAAATGTTAATGCTGATCTTTATTAATAAGTAAATCTAATTATATGAAATGAGTTTTATTTAGGGCATAAGACCCAACAGGTGCATCCAACGAACAAGATTCTAGTACAGGGGTAATATTAATATCGCCGGAAGGCTTTAAGTTTTATTACGCTTTGAGATTCCAATTTGACGCATCAAATAACGAGGCTGAATATGAAGCCTTGATCGCTGGCTTAAAGATAGCCGAGGCCTTGAAAGTTAAAAACCTCATTTGTTATAGTGATTCGCAGTTGATCGTGAACTAGGTCCTCGAGGAATACTAGGCCAAAGGCTTAAAAATGGAAAAGTATTTAGAGAAAGTTTTGAAGAACTTGGAAAGATTCGATTACTTTAAAATCGAACAAATTCTGAGAGAACAAATCTCCAATGTTGACGCCTTAGAAAAGCTGGCCTCGCAGAATGACTTGGATGAATTAAATCCGGTTCCTGTAGAAATGCTAAGCGAGCCAAGTATAAGTGAAACTGAAGACGTCGAGATGATAGATAGTTCTCTAGCATGGATGACGCCTATTATTAACTATTTACTCAACGAACAACTTCCAAATGACAAAAATGAGGCACGAAAACTTTTGTATACAGTGCCTCGCTACACAATGATCGAAGGCAAACTATATAGAAGAGGGTATTCAATGCCCCTACTTCGGTGTGTTCCCCCTGCAGAAGCAAACAAAATCATTAGAGAAATTCATAAGCCTTCTGTGGGGATCATGCATGTTGGCAAAGTCTATCTAAAAAGATCATTAGACAAGGATATTATTGGCCAACGATTAATAAGGACACACATGAGTTTGTCAAGAAATGTGATAAATGTGAGAGATTTTCACATATACCTTGCATACCGCCAACCGAACTTATAATGATGACCTCGCCTTACCCATTTGCTATATGGGGGATTAACCTAATTGGGGCATTACCCACTGGGCGAGGAGGAGCTAAGTATGCAGTGGTGGCAATCGAATTCTTCACGAAATGGATGGAGGCCGAGCCTATCGTATCCATAACCTGTAAGAAAGTCCTTGACTTCGTCGTCAAGAACATCATGTGTAGGTTTGGAGTTCCCATAATGTATCAATCTTTTTAACCTCTTCCATGCCAGTGATACTAGGTTTTTTCAAGAAATTGGATGGGGATTAGATTTGCTTTATCATTTATGTTGCTGCTCGCAAGTCGAGCTAATGCATCAACAAATGTGTTTTCTTCCCTTGAAATTTGCTTGAGAGCATAGCTTTTGAATTGTGCAATCAGTGTATTTTGCTCAGATATGCTATCATCTTTTCCCTCCGAGCCTCGTACTCCCCAGATACATGATTTACCACCAACTGTGAGTCACTGTAGATCTCAATGTGTTCGACTTTCATCTCCTGAGCAAGTCTTAGGCCGCCGATAAGAGCTTCATATTCAGCTTCATTATTGGATGCCTTAAATCTGAATTTGACCACAGCGTGTAGGTGTTGCCCCCAGGTGTCACAAGGGTGATTCCTGTGCTAGACAGTTGATCTGTAGCTGACCTGTCCACATGTAGCCTCCAAGTTGGCTTGTCTTCGCTATTGCTCAGCTGAGGTACTTCGATTAGCTCTGGGTTACTTTCTAAAATGCTCTCTTCTTTACCCGTACATTCAACCACAAAATTTGCCAAGGCTTGACCTTTAATCGCTGTTTGGGGCTGAAAGGTAATTTCATACTGGCCTAACTCCACTGCCCATTTGAGCAACTGTCCAGAGGCGTCCGATTTTTACAATACTTGACGTAATGGTTGGTTAGTGTATACCCGAAAAGGATGAGCTTGAAAGTAGGGCCTTAGCTTTCTTGTTGCTAGGATTAGGCAATAGGTGAGCTTTTCTATCAATAGGATTAATTTAATATTTTTTAAATTTAATTCAAGATATTAGTGTAATTTGAATTTTAAAATAGTAAATATCTATCTTATTGCTTAATTATCTATCTTATTTTTAAATTTGATTATATCTTATCTTATTTTTAAATTTAAGGTCAGATTTTAAATATTTTTAAATTAAATCTTTTTAAATAATTTGACCTTATTTAAATTTAAAATAAGATAACTATAATCATGTAATTTTAAATAGATGTAAGATATTTTGCTAACTTTTAAATTTTGTTATTTTATTTATTCAAATTAAATTTAAAATCTGAAAAAGATATTTAATTTATCTTTTCTAATTTTTATTTATAAAATAACATTTAATTTTTAAAAGTAGTTAGCAAATTTTGAAATGATATTTAGGTTGGTTGAAACCTAATTTTTCAAAATTGTAGGTTTAATTTTAAATATTTATTTTTTAAATAGTTTTGAAATTTAAAATAATATTTTTTTATTTATTTTCGAAAATAAATAATTATTTTTATTTTTTTTCGAAAATTAAATTATTTATTTTATTTTTTAAAAAAATTAAATATTTTTTATTTAATTATTTTAATTTTCGAAATTTATTTATTTAAAATTAAATAAATCCTACTTCCAACTATCCAGCTAACCTTGTTGCAGGAGTATGTGGTTTTAGCTTGTGTGTAAGTTTTCAAAACCTATTATTACTTGATTGCAAATAGCCATGGTTACTTTTTGCCAGATCTAATGATCTGATGGCTCCCTTGGTCAAGTTAATAATTTGTAACAGGTAAATTTTACAATCTTCTTTCATCTGTGTATGACCTAGCAACATGATAGGATCCATCCAAGTGTGAGCCTATATGTTTATTTTGTTTTAATATAGATGCATATAGGTTGTTGCTAAATAAAATGACACACCATGATAGATTTTATTTAGGTCCATTTAGTTATTGGACCTATTCAATTAATAACAGTTATTTATTTTAAGGTTAAATTTCTCTCTTTTGGGCCTTGTGTGAGAGTTGGGAGCCATAGAAGTGGGTACGACATACTGAATCCAACACCCCCTCACATGAACTACCCCAATTGTGAAGGCCCATTTGCCTGATTTAAATAACTGTACTAGGTTAATTATATTAGTTTGACCTAATAAAATTGAATTAGCAACATAATTAACTCTTTTAAAATATATGAAATTTATTTTCATTTTAATATTTTAAAGTTAATTTTAAGAAAAATACTTTTAGTTTTAGATATTATTTCTAGAAAAACTATTTGTATTTTTCTTGTATTTAATTAAATATAGAATTTTAACTAACTAGATTCTTTCTGGAACTTATTTAATTAAATATTCCTATTTAAGTTATAAATTAGTTGTATCAACTGATTTTTCATATCTAACTTAAATTTGAATATTTGATTTAAATTTTAAATCAAGTTGAGGAATCCTAGGCATTAGTTATTAAAGATTCTTAAGATATTTTTTAAGTTAATATCTTTTCGAATATTAACTTAAAATGGAATATTTTAGATATTTTTTAGGTTAATATCTTTTCGAATATTAACTTAAAAAGATATCTTCAAATTAAGTGGTTATAACTTAATTTTTGATATTTAATTAAATCTAAATTTGAAATTATTTAAGTTTTAGTTTTTTTCTATATAACTTAAATTAGATATTTTTCAAATTTTTGAAAAGATACTTAGTCAAATAAGATATTTTCTAGATAGTAATTTCTAGACTACTTATTATTTTTAATATTTAAATAGGAAAATAATATACTTTGTGAAATTAATTATTTAAATAATTAATTTTGGTACAATTTTATTAAGTATATTTTTCCTAGTATTAAACTAGAAATTAATAATTAAGCCTTCCTTACACTTAATTATTATTTCTTGAATTTAATACATTTAATTAACTTGAAAAATCTAAATATCTAAGTTGATTTTAATCATGATACTTGAATATTTATTGATTTTTCATGACACTTAATTAAATAGAAAATTATTTTTAGGTTGAAATTTAATTTTTTCAACTTAAATTTAAATAATTTTCAAAATATATATTTTTCTTTATTTTATTAATCAATTTCGAAATTTGCATTTTAATTATGCAATATTTTCGAATTTTTTTTGAAAAATAGATTGAGTTGTAAATTAATTATTTATTTTAATTAATTCTTGGACCAACTGAAATCAATGATTTTTCATTTAATTGATTAATTTAAAATAAATGAATTTAAAATATATATATATTATTAGAAATTGAATTAACTAGTCAAAAGAAAATCTAGATAGGTGATATTTTTGCTTGAAGTATTTCTTTTCTAATTTTTATTATTATTTTCGAAAAATTGTATAGTTTTATATACTTTAAATTTTCAAACTCAATAAATATATATTCTCAAAGGAAATTTTTAAGTTGCTAATTAATCTAATTTAATTCAACTTAAATTAATTTCCTTAATATTTATATTTAAGATTATTACTAAGATGGAAATAATTAATTTTATTTCAATCACCATCTAAGTATAATTTTATAAATATTATATTAAATTCTTATTTTCTAAATTTTAAATTCTAAAATTCGAATTTAATGAGAATTTATTTATTAGAATAATAAAGAAAATACATCTTAAAGAATGAGCTTTATTATTATTAAGATATTCGATCTCCATTGTGGGTTTTACACCGCGTTTGTTTTAGTGAGTAATCCTCCCTAATGGAGGAACGTTCATTAGCAATTTCGCACCGTTTAATCTCGCATGATAAGTGGTTTGTGAGTGTTTTATATGGTATAGATCACCCTAATGGTGGCGACCATATTTGACTTGCAAATTGCGAAACAATGGTAGAAGCTCATGAGATAGAATAGCCTTGACTCTCGCCTAAACGGGACAACGCTGGATTCCAATCTTGATCGAATAAAAGGTTGCTAGAATGTTTAACATTTTAGATGAGCTGACAACTCTATTCAATGGATGGTAGCTTTGACTCTCGCCTAAACGGGACACTGATATCAGTTTGTTGAAAAACCTTGGAAATTATTTAGGATTGAATTTTTAAGTATTTTCTCATATCTTTCCTACTTCCTATGTGCTTATAATTTCTGAATTGATTTTGTGTTAAACCATTATTAATTTCTATTTGTTGATTTCTATTATTTTGTAGTATCCTGTATTATCAAAATGAATCCCATGTTATCACTGTTGACTGAAAACAAGCTGAATGGATCTAACTTTAATAAGTGGAATGAGAACATTAATATTGCTCTCATAGGAGAAAGTGCATTGTTTGTTTTAACTGAGCCGTCACCTGAAGTGCCTGGGGACAATGCATCCAAAGCTGTGAAAGAAAAGTATGAGCGTTGGCAGAAAGCAAATGACAAAGCTCTATACTTTATGCTTTCTAGCATGGTTGACACCCTCAAAACTCGGTTTTCTAAAACTGAGAAGGCTGCTGAAGTTATGACGAAGTTAAATGAGCTATTCGGTAAGGCATCACTTCAGTCACGCTTTGACGCGACTAAGAAGTACATTAATGCACAGATGGAATCTCATCAAAACGTGCGTGTGTTGGAAATTATTTACCAGGATCTTAGATCTACTCACAAGTATGTTGATTAACACCCTAAAAATGAATTTTCTAAAACGATGAAATAAACACATATAAAGTTTAGGAAACCTTACATTGGGTGCATCGGAATAATATGACTCCTTCCGTTCAGATATCTAGCCCTTGATTCCTTTCTGTAGCAGAGCATTATCAATATCTGAACCTGGATCTCTTTCTCTGAATCTTTGATGTTGAAACTCCTTTGCTGATGATCTTTCTTCACGATCTTCCTCACTATGATTGAGGTATCACTTGCTGTGTGTGGGCACTACTCATACACTAAGAATTTCGAAATTCAAGAGGGAAGAAAGAGAGAGGGAGTGGTCTGCCAGATAGGGAGAGAGAAGGCTCAGGTTTTTCTCTGAAGGAAAAATAGAAAATTTAAGTGTAATTTTCCTGAAGCCTTCACTATCTATTTATAGCATTCCACTAGGGTTAGGTTTGAATTATTTGGCATTAAAATAATGAAAAAATCAGTTTAAATTTCCTACAAAAGTGGCTGGCCCTATACAAGTGGATTTGGGCCTCACTTTTTGCAATTTTGCAGTTTTATCTTTTCTGCATCTGATTTTCTCAAAAACGCCAATTTTCTAATTCAACCATTTAAATGCCAATTCTAACTATTTAATAACTATAAATAATTATTAAATAATATTGTCATTTATCATATTTATTAATTGAACCATACAAAGTATCATAATTAACAAATATGCCCCTAAAACTCTTTCTTTACAATTTCGCCCTTACTTAGTGAAAAATTCACAAATAGACATAGTCTAATTTGAGAATTATAATTGATTAATCAAAACCAATTACATGAGTCTTACAAGCAATATTATCTCAACTAGTGGGGGGACCATGGGTCTATATAACCGAGCTTCCAATAAGTAGATCAAGAATTTAACACTAAAATTCACTAACTTATTAATTCTTCGTTGAATCCACGCATAGAACTTAGAATTGCACTCTCAGTATATAGAATGCTCTATATGTTCCACCATATAGACACATCATTAGTTATCCATTGTTATAATCCTAATGTGATCAATGATCCTCTATATGAATGATCTACACAGGGATTAAATTACCGTAACACCCTACTATGTATTTTATCCTTAAAACACTTGACCCCGTATAAATGATATTTCAGCTTATGTGAAATGAGATCTCCACCATTTATTTTCGTTTGGTCAAGCTCGAAGGTGATCATCCTTTGCTTACTATTCGCCAGATAGAAGCTATAGATTCCATGTTTATGCTAGCGCTCCCACTCAATCGCACTACCGTGTTCCCAAAATGTACGTATCACCCTGACCTAAAAGTAGGCTTAACTAACAAATCAAAGAACACGAATAGCCTTTCAAGATTGAGCCTAATCATAACAGGATTAAGATCATTTGATCTAGGATCAACTTGGCGATATTGACTTGAATAGATTTTACGGTAAGTTTAATTAAATCTAAGTCAAAGTTCAATATCGGTCCCTTCCGATGCATACTCCATGCATCCAACCTGAGCTTTACTTTAACCAATGTTCTGGAAAGAACATAGTATTTCTCCAAATACAAGTAAACTCTTGTTGTAGATTATCATATCAGTAAAACCCTGTGTCTGATAAATCTAGGAAACTTTATTCACATAGTCATGTTTACTTTCCAATGTGTTGACGGCACAATAAACAGGATAAAGTATGTGAAAAGGGTTTCAGATGAATCTATACATTATGTACATATAATCATGAAATTAATCATGTGAACCATGCAACATTAAATGTTATTTCTGATCTATATTAATAAGTAAATCTGATTATATTGAAATGAGTTTTATTTAGGGCATAAAACCCAACAAACTCCCACTTGCACTAATATAAAACAAAAAGTGCGTTTCAAATAATCTCAACACCTTGATATACAAATCAAGTGTAGTAGTAGTAAACTCCTCGTAATAGGATCTGAAAAGTTGAATTAACCACAACCTTTTCTCCACTATTACTCTTCCATTAATCACAAAATCATTGATAATGTGAAATTCCTCTCTATATGTCTACTCTCTTGGGATACTGGATTCTATATCTTTGGCAACTACTTTTGGTTAATCAGGAAATTAACACTAGTAGTTTAAGGCAATTTGGAATGATGCCAAAAATGTATAGAACTTTCCTTAGACTGAATAAGTACCTTTCCTGCAACCTTAACATTCAGTCCCTCTTTGGTATACCTAGAGACTTCAGATAGGTTTTTACACTTCTCCAAAATCACTATTCCACCCCCAGAGTAACCACCATCTTATCAGAAATATGTTATATAAGATGATAGAACACTTTTGGAATCAAGAAAAATATCTCCTTTATTTGCTACTTATTTTCAGACTTAGTCATTTTCTTAGAAAAGTAGTATTTGTTTGAACAAACTCTTTCTTATCTATTGACAATGGGATGGTCCACCCCTAATCACTTAGAATAGCTAACAAAACATGGTTAACAGTTCTAGCTTTTCTTAAGATTTTGATTAGGTCATCCATGAATCTAGTAATGATTTACATTAAGTATACAACCATTACATCATTCTGAAATTGTATTACCATAGAAGGAATTAGGCAACGACTAGTAACTAATCATCAATATGCAACTCGAAATTTCTGGGGAGGTAAGTTTGGATATAATTCAAAAATCAATTTAATGATCTTTGAACTGCATATCTACTAACTATTTCTCCACCCCTATCAGTTCGCAAGATCTTTAACCACTTACCTTAATGGTATTAACCATTGCTAGAAATTAATGAAATTTTTCAAACATTTCAAATTTCTTTGCTAAAAGGTATAATCTAGAGTTATCGTTTTAAGAATACAACGAAAAACTCATATCCACCCCTGAATGTACATTCATCTGCGAATGAGATGAACTACTTTCAGTGGATATAGGCATATTAACTCTTTGCAGAGATTGATCTTGTCAAATCCACTATGAACAAGATACAAATGCCATAGATTAAAAAAATGGTAGTGTCTATTGATGACATAGGTTTAGTTACATCAAAGAGTTCTTAGAATACTGCAAGTGGATCCTGGTCACAGAATACCTAACTCATATTCCATACAGTTTTAATCCATTAATAGAAGATGGATATTAAACACTTGAGAAAGTGTAACTGTATTGTATTCTGTAATTAGAAATATAAGAAAATTTCTGTTTGGATTCTAAAATTAAAGTCAAAGACTTAATTTATACCAAATAAAATGAGTAATTCTATCTTGGACCACCACTACTAATACAAACTCTAAGTCAAATTTGCCCATACAAGTAGGAGATTTCTAAGATTGAGGATTTATATCAATTGGGAATAGAATTTCGGGATTATAATCATAAGCGTCATTTAATTTCTTAAGAGAAAATATAATGACATGAAATGATTTATAGACCATTCGTCCAATGATATATTATGGAGCTAATTCGAAATGAATAAGCTAAGAGGAATTAGGATAATTTCGTTTATAAATAAGAATCCAACGATGCTTCGATTAGCGAAAGACAAAGTAATCTTATTTATGTAATCTTCTTGTTTCATATTGTAAAAATACTAGTCTAAGGTGTCATCAATTGATGAACAGCTAGATGTTGCATATACAATATTTATCTTTCGAGATCTTACACTATTATGTATGTCTAATGGTGAAAATCCATTAGGGATTTATCTCATTAGAAAAACAAACATGTTAGACCAACAATGAAGATTCGAAATTAAACTACAACTTAATAACAGAAAATAACATGGTTCAATATAAATTCATACACAATTCAGAAATTATCAACATATAGCAAGTAGGAATGACTAGTGAAAATACTAAAACATACAATCCTAAATAATTTCCAAGGTTTTCAACAACCGATACAAAGGTCCCGGTAGGCGAGAGTCAAAGTATCATTTATTGAATAGAGTTGTCAGCTCATCTAAAATAGAAACCATTCTAGCAACCTTTTATTCGATCAAAATAAGAATCCAACGTTGTCCCGGTAGGCGAGAGTCAAGGTTATTCTCATTTTATGAGCTTCCACCATTGTTTCATGTTTCATAAGTTTATCTCTAAGTAGTCACCGTAGGGGAGAGTCTAATAGAGACGAAAACTTACAAAACACTTATCAAATGAAATCTTACGGTGTTAAATGCGTTCAACGAATAACCATCCATAGGGGGACGAAGTCTAGCGTCTCGAGGTTATATTGAAAACATTTAACTTTTGTAAGACCAACAATGGAGATCGAATATCTTAATAATAATCAAGCTCATTATTTAAAGTGAGTTGTATTTTCTTTGATTCTCTTTATTTAATTTATTATTTTAAATATATATTTATTTAAAATTTCCAATTTAAAATGAAAAATTCTAAATATAAATTTTAATTTAATATTTATAAATTTTACTTAGATGGATATAAAAATAACATGAATTATTTCCATCTTAGTAATAATTTCCAATAAATATTTAGAAAAATATTCAATTTAAGTTGTTACAAAATTAATATAAATTAATTTACAAATCAAATTTAACTTTCTATAAATATATATTGCATTTCGAAAAATTAAAGTATTTAAGAATACAATTTTCGAAAATGTATGTTAAAATAAAAAAAAATTAATCCTGGAAAAATTATTCTAATTTAATGTTGGCCCAAAATTAATTAATAAAATTAATTTACAACAAAAAAATATAATTTTCCTATTTAATTAAATATATAAGAAAAATTTCAAATATTTAAGTATGATGATGAAAATCAACTTAAATATTAATTTTCTATTTAATTAAATACACTAGAAAAATACTTCAAGCAAAAATATCATCTATCTAGACTTTCCTTTGACTAATTAATTCAATTTCTAATAATATACTTTAATTCAATTTATTTTAAATTAATCAATAAATGAAAAAATCATTGATTTAAGTTGATCCAAGAATTAATTAAAATAAATAATTAATTTACAACTTAATCTATTTTTCAAGATAAAAGTCGAAATTCTAGCATTTAAGAAATGCAATTTCGAAAATTGATTAATAAATAAAGAAAAAATATATTTTGAAAATTATTTAAATTTAGTTGAAAAAATAAATTTCAACTAAAAATAATTTTCTATTTAATTAAATGTCATGAAAAAGAAATATTTAAGTATGATGATAAAAATCAACTTAGATATTCAATTTTCAAATTAATTAAATGTATTAAATTCAAGAAATAAATAATTAAGTGTAGAGAAGGCTTAATTATTAGTCTCTAGTTTAATAGTAGGAAAAATATACTTAAAATAAATTGTACCAAAATTAATATATAAATAATTAATTTCACAATGTATAATATTTTCCTATTTAATATTAGAAATAATAAGTAGTCTAGAAATAACTATCTAGAAAATATCTTATTTGACTAAGTATCTTTTCCACAAAATTTGAAAAAAAAAATATCTAATTTAAGTTGTATTAGAAAAAATCTAGAACTTAAATATTTTTCAAATTTAAATTTAATTAAATATCAAAAATTAAGTTGTAACCACTTAATTTGAAAATATTCCATTTTAAGTTAATATTCGAAAAGATATTAACTTAAAAAAAATATCTAAAGAATCTTAATAACCAATGCCTAAAATTCCTCAACTTAATTTTGAAATTTGAAATTCAAAAGATATTCAAATTTAAGTTGGTTAGTTGTAGATAACTAAATATCAACTTAAATAAGAATATTTAATGAAAAATTTAAATTAAGTTCCAGAAAGAATCTAGATGGTTATAATTCTATATTTAATTAAATACAAGAAAATACATATAGTTTAGCTTAGAATAAAAAATTCTTTAAACTATAATTTTCTTAAATTAATTTCAAAATAAATGAAATTAATTATGTTGCTAATCAATTTTATTAGGTTAAACTAGTGTATTAACCTAGTACAGTTGTTCAAATCAGGCAAATGGGCCTTCACAATTGGGGTGGTTCATGTGAGGGGGTGCTGGGTTCAGTATGTCGTACCCACTTCTATGGCTCCCAACTCTCACACAAGGCCCAAAAGAGATGAATTTAACCTTAATAAGAACAACTGTTATTAATTGAATAGGCCCAAAAACTAAATGGGCCTAAATAAATTCTATCAAGAACTATGATAATTTATATTAGCAACATTAACCTATATGCATCTATAATAAAATTAAACACATAGGCTCACACAGGCACACTTTGGATGGGTCCTATCATGTTGCTAGGTCATACCCAGATGAAAGAAGATTGTAAATAAACCTGTTACAAATTATTAACTTGACCAAGGGAGCCATCAGATCATTAGATCTGGCAAAAAGTAACCATGGCTATTTGCAAGCAAGTAATAATAGGTTTTGAAAACTTACAAACAAGCTAAAACACATACTCCTGCAACAAGGTTAGCTGGATAGTTGGTTGTAGGATTTATTTAATTTTAAATTAAATATTTAATTTCAAAAATAATTAATTAAGTAATTAAAAAAAAAATTCGAAAATTTAAAAAAAAAAAATTGAAAAATTCGAATTTTTTTTTTTTTTTTAAAAAAATAAAATAAAATTTAAAATTAAACCTACAATTTTTTGAAAAATTAGGTTTCAACCAACCTAAATATCATTTCAAAAATTTGCTAACTACTTTTAAATTTTAAATGTTATTTTATAAATAAAAATTAAATAAAAAATTAGAAAAGATAAATAAATATTTTTTTCAAATTTTAAATGCAATTTAAATAAATAAAATAACAAAATTTAAAAAATTAGCAAAATATCTTATATCATTTAAAAATTACATGATTATAAATATCTTATTTTTAAATTTAAAATAAGATAAGATATAATCAAATTTTAAAATAAGATAGATTTTTAAGCAAGAAGATAGATACTAATTCTATTCAAATTAAAATTACACTAATATCTTGAATTAAATTTAAAAAATATTAAATTAATTCAAAAATATAATTAGAATTGAATTTGGAATAGTAATAGTATAAATACAAAACTATACCAAAAATCGGAAGTTAATTCCATGAAAAAGCATGAAAAATCGAAGAAAAACAAAAAAATTGTGAACTGTACGGACAGTTTCGCGATCGCAGGAAAATTTCAAAGACTTTTCCCCGATTTTTTCAAATCTTCAAAAATTCATAACTAATTCAAATAAAATCGAAATTGAGTTCTGTAAAAGGCTAACTTGCTTAATTTTTCCCATACTATCCAATAAAAATAATTTCAGAAACAAAATCGCAATTATTTTTCACGAAAATTTACAAACATCAATCAATCATCAAATAACACTCAATACAACATGATACCATCCAAAAATCATACAAACAATCGTTTTAAAGTCCAAATTTCTTGCAAGTAAATCAATTACCATGGCTCTGAGGCCAGTTGTTGGAAATTATTTTACCAGGATCTTAGATCTACTCACAAGTATGTTGATTAACACCCTAAATATGAACTTTCTAAAACGATGAAATAAACACATATAAAGTTTAGGAAACCTTACATTGGGTGCAGCGGAATAATATGACTCCTTCCGTTCAGATATCTAGCCCTTGATTCCTTTCTGTAGCAGAGCATTATCAATATCTGAACCTGGATCTCTTTCTCTGAATCTTTGATGTTGAAACTCCTTTGCTGATGATCATTCTTCACGATCTTCCTCACTATGATTGAGGTATCACTTGCTGTGTGTGGGCACTGCTCATACACTAAGAATTTCGAAATTCAAGAGGGAAGAAAGAGAGAGGGAGTGGTCTGCCAGATAGGGAGAGAGAAGGCTCAGGTTTTTCTCTGAAGGAAAAATAGAAAATTTAAGTGTAATTTTCCTGAAGCCTTCACTATCTATTTATAGCATTCCACTAGGGTTAGGTTTGAATTATTTGGCATTAAAATAATGAAAAAATCAGTTTAAATTTCCTACAAAAGTGGCTGGCCCTATACAAGTGGATTTGGGCCTCACTTTTTGCAATTTTGCAGTTTTATCTTTTCTGCATCTGATTTTCTCAAAAACGCCAATTTTCTAATTCAACCATTTAAATGCCAATTCTAACTATTTAATAACTATAAATAATTATTAAATAATATTGTCATTTATCATATTTATTAATTGAACCATACAAAGTATCATAATTAACAAATATGCCCCTAAAACTCTTTCTTTACAATTTCGCCCTTACTTAGTGAAAAATTCACAAATAGACATAGTCTAATTTGAGAATTATAATTGATTAATCAAAACCAATTACATGAGTCTTACAAGCAATATTATCTCAACTAGTGGGGGGACCATGGGTCTATATAACCGAGCTTCCAATAAGTAGATCAAGAATTTAACACTAAAATTCACTAACTTATTAATTCTTCGTTGAATCCATGCATAGAACTTAGAATTGCACTCTCAGTATATAGAATGCTCTATATGTTCCACCATATAGACACATCATTATTTATCTATTGTTATAATCCTAATGTGATCAATGATCCTCTATATGAATGATCTACACAGTAAAGGGATTAAATTACCGTAACACCCTACTATGTATTTTATCCTTAAAACACTTGACCCCGTATAAATGATATTTCAGCTTATGTGAAATGAGATCTCCACCATTTATTTTCGTTTGGTCAAGCTCGAAGGTGATCATCCTTTGCTTACTATTCGCCAGATAGAAGCTATAGATTCCATGTTTATGCTAGCGCTCCCACTCAATTGCACTACCGTGTTCCCAAAATGTACGTATCACCCTGACCTAAAAGTAGGCTTAACTAACAAATCAAAGAACACGAATAGCCTTTCAAGATTGAGCCTAATCATAACAGGATTAAGATCATTTGATCTAGGATCAACTTGGCGATATTGACTTGAATAGATTTTACGGTAAGTTTAATTAAATCTAAGTCAAAGTTCAATATCGGTCCCTTCCGATGCATACTCCATGCATCCAACCTGAGCTTTACTTTAACCAATGTTCTGGAAAGAACATAGTATTTCTCCAAATACAAGTAAACTCTTGTTGTAGATTATCATATCAGTAAAACCCTGTGTCTGATAAATCTAGGAAACTTTATTCACATAGTCATGTTTACTTTCCAATGTGTTGACGGCACAATAAACAGGATCAAGTATGTGAAAAGGGTTTCAGATGAATCTATACATTATGTACATATAATCATGAAATAAATCATGTGAACCATGCAACATTAAATGTTATTTCTGATCTATATTAATAAGTGAATCTTATTATATTGAAATGAGTTTTATTTAGGGCATAAAACCCAACAGCGTGACCATGTTCTCCTAATGTCAAGTTATTTCGAAGAAGCCCAGGATCATGGTGCTGAAATGGATAGTGCTACTCAAGTAAGTCTTATCTTGAATAGCCTAACTCTAGCATTTCTACCATACACATCAAATTATGTCATGAATAAGAAGGAAATTGACTTTCATGAATTAGTCAATGACCTTCAAACTTATGAAAATTTGATTGGAGGACCCAAGAAGAAAGGGAGTAAACCTCACAATCCTGGGAACGGTAATGGGACGATGAAACCTGAAGCAAATGTTGCCTCTGCTTAAAAGCCCAAATTGAAGAAGAAGTGGAAGAACACCAAGAAGCGAACAAAAGCCATGAAGAATAAAAAGGTTGTTCCTTCTGGTGATGCTACACTTAAAGGAAAGTGTTTCTACTGCAATGAAAAAGGTCATTGGAAACCCCAATGTCCTAAACTTCTTGCAAAGAAACAACGTATTTCCATTTATAAACTTTAAGAGTTTTAGTGAATTGTTATCCAATTGGATTTATGATTCTTGACTAACTTTGTTTATTTGTTTTCTTCTTCTTATAGGCCAAGCTACTTGAACTCAATTGAGTTGGATCAGAAAGCTGGACCAGGGGTGAAATCGTCCAGATGAAGATGAAGCTCTTCAATTTATTTTTGAATTAATTGTTTTAGTTTAAAGACAATTTGGATTTCAAATTTTAGTTAGGGATATTTATCCCTGTTTTTTCTCATATTGTTGCAATACATTTTTTTATTATTAATAAAGTTTCTTTATTTTCGAATCACCATTGCAATTTATGAGATTGAGCTTCATTTATTTTATCTTCATCAATTATTACCACATTATATTTGTATGTTTGTATGTGTAAGTGTTTTTATTATTGAAGCAAATTCTATAATATTTACAACTCTTCATCGAGTTATATTAAATAAACACTAGAAATTATTTCTACGTTTATTAATAATTGTTAATTCTAATACAATTATTAAGAATTTGTTTAATAAAAGGATCTTTTGATCTGATAGGGGTGGAGAAAAGTTAAGAAAACTACGCAGTTCAACGATCTTTTATATCTAATGAACTTTGGATAGTATTCAACTCCACATAAACTCTATCACACTTAGAGAATCATGATCTTTACAACCTTTAAAGGTGGATCATAATCTCTATATACTTAGGGGTGGAGGTTATCCACAAGTACCCTATATGTATATTCTTAGGGGTGGAGTCTATTCCACAATTCCCTATGTAACACATATCTTCTTTAAACATGGAAGTAATATAATGAGTCAGCTATTATCAATATAAATTCTTGATCTTGATTGTATGTTTCATTTCGATTTTACTGTTGTAAGTAAAAGTTTGATACCTTTGAAAGTTCTTTGTTAAAGTTTCACACTACCTTAATTGAGTGGGAGAATTTTAAAGTTCTATACCCATCTTCATTAGGTTGATACTTGTGATAGGTACTTAAGAACACTACTGAAAAGCAAATCTAACCATTCACATGGATAGGAATAGCTTATCAGAATTATGAGAATAAGATAAAGAACCCTAGTTCGGTCCATTCGAATGACTTGAACCTAGAATTCTTAATCCTCATAAAATTTGATGGTATCTTAATTTTGATTACTTTATCTCTAGCATGTATTTTTCACTTCAAAATACTAGTTTGCTATGTTGATGACTTAGTCTTAACTTAAAGTTTCAGACTAATACAAAAGTAACAACTGGATAACTCTCTAAACAATAAGAGGTTAAAAGTATTATTTAACCAGACATCTGCTATTGAGTGGGAGCTATCTGAGATGTAATCAAATAGGGAACATTAGAAGATATTCAAGAAGGATTTATGAAAGTGATCTATATGTTAGATATTAAGGAACTGTGTATCAGTTGTCTTTGTATCTCACCATCTAATTTCTAGATTCTATGAGATGGTGCTTACTTTGGGGGTGGAGGAATTATTTGTATAATAATTCAAGCTCTACCAGAGAAGAATTATAACTTTGTGTATTCGAAATCCAAGAAAGTTATATCACTGAAGATAAGTCTACACTGTATTATCTCAATTACATATTTTAAAATATGAGAGATATGTCTTCTGTTAATTCAGATGTACTTTTAAAATAGTAAAGATTTCAGTATCCCTTGATAAGTAAAGCATATAGTAAAGGATGTTTCATAAGAGTATTTATGAACTAGTTCCAGAAGTTTGGGTGGATTCAAATATACTACACTTGATCTGAAGATCAAGACATCAGATTGACCTATTTGTGCAGTTTGTTTTATATTAGTGCAAGTGGGAGTTTGTTGGGTTTTATGCCCTAAATAAAACTCTTTACAATCTGATTAGTTATCGATATAAGAAATTTGAAGTGATTAATGTTTGCATGAATTTGACATGCTAATGGTTTAATATGTTTATTACATTTACACACAGAATCAGTTAAATCCAGATCATATGTTTATTCACAATTACAGTATCGTCAACACAGTGGAATGTGATTGTGATCATATGTATCAAAAGTTTTGGTCCCTGTTTCATCAGTGTTATTGGGTTTACACTAATGTGATAATCAGCGATGATGTATACTTACACTTGGAGTAAGTGTTATGTTCTTTCCAGGACATTAGTAAAGTATACTAGTTTCGAATGTATGGAGTATACATTGGACTGGACCGATATTGCAACTAAGTTAAGATATTACAAACTTACCGTTATACATATCTTTCCAAGTCAATATCAGTAGTTGATCTTAAGATTAAAAGAATCTAAATCCTGATATGCTTAGGCTCAACTCAGGAATGCTATTCATGTTCTTTGATTTATTAGTTAAGCCTACTTTTGGGTTAGGGTGATACGCATATTTTGGGAACATGATAGTATGATTGAGTGGGAGTGCTGAACATAAATATGGAATCTATAGCTTCTACTGGTGTATAGAAGTCAAGTGATGATTCCCTTCGAGCTTAGCAAATAGAAGTAAATGGATGAGCTCTTGTTTAACTGACTAATCATTAGATCATTAAACACCATTTACAGGTAGCTAAGTGTTTTAAGGGGCAAAATACATTGAGGGGTGAGAACGGTAAAGAAATCCCATCTCGATGTAGATCATCTATATAGAGGATCTTTAAATCACAATAAGATTTTAACAATGGTTAAATGAGATAGCATATTGATATCGTGGAACATATAATATGCTCTATATAAGTCTGAGAGTGCAATTCTAAGTTCTAAGAGTGGATTCAACGAAGAATTAATAAGTAGGAATTTACTTGGTAAATTTGGTTCACTTATTGGAAGCTCAGCATATAGATCCATGGTCCCCATTCTAGTTGAGAACATTCTGCTTGTAAGACTCATTAATTGATTCGCGATTGATCAATTATAATTCTAAAGTTAGACTATGTCTAATTTTATGAATTTTCACTAAGTAGGGGTGAAATTGTAAAGAAAAGAGTTTCTAGGTTTATTTATTTATTAATGGACTTTATATGTCTAATTAATAATTAAATTAAATGACAATTATTTAATAATCTATTTTAGTTATTAAATAATTAGTTTTGGCATTTAAAAGGTTAGAATTGGAAAATTGGCGTTTTTGAGAAAATAGAGATAAAATTTGATAAAACTACAAAATCAAGTGGGGCCCAATACAACACCATGGCCGGCCACTAATTAAGGAGTTTCAAATTAATATTTTCATTATTTTAATGCCAAATAATTCTTAACCTAAACCTAGTAGTTGCCTATAAATAGAAAGTGATGGCTCAGTCACAACATATCTTAACACATGCTTTCATTAGCTTTCTGATAGAAATTTCTCTCTTCAGAAAAACTGAGCCTTCCCCACTTTCTATACCTGGCCGAAATCCCTATTCTCTTTTCTCCTTCATCAATTTCGAACCCTAGTGAAAGAGTAAGTGCCCACACACAGCAAGCAGTAACTCAATCATAGATTGGAAGACTATGAAGGATCAAACTTGAAGAAGAAGGACATTCGGGCTCAGATCTTGATTATACTCTGCTATAGAAAGGCTACAAGGGTTAGAGATTTGAGTGGAAGGAGACATTAATTCCGCTGCATCAATGTAAGGTTTTCTTAACTTTATATGTGTTTAATTTATCGTTTTAGAAAGTTCATATTTAGGGTGTTTAAACAACATACTTGTGAGTAGATCTAAGATCCTGGTAAAATTAATTTCCAACATGCCCAACAGTTAGGGGTAGGCAAATTTTCCCTAGAGGTTGGCCGGAGAAACCGTGTACGGGCTGAAGACAGGGGGTTAAATCTTTGAGTTGGAGCCCCATTTTTTCATATGGTGTTTTGAACAAGATATTTGTAGAGGCTCCATTATCTATCATAGTTCGAGCCACCATTTTGTTAGCTATCTATACCTCCACGACCAACGGATCATTGTGTAAAAAGTTAACCTTGGCAACATCCTCTTCATTGAACGTTATGGTGGGTTTCCCTACCCATGATACTTTTGGCTTCCTTTCTTCGACGGCCAGGACCACTTCTTTTTGTTTGTGCTGTAATGTTTGGGCATACCTTTCCCAGGCTTTGCTTGAAGCTCCAACTATGTGCGGGCCCCCAATGATGACATGTAAATGCCCATCTACTGGTGGTGGTAGTAAATCTTGGTTATTGTCTACCTGGGCGGCCCTCTAATTTTGATCGGTCTTGACATATTTTTGCACATGGGGGTTATTCTTTCTTTTTAAAAATTCAATTTCCTGCTTCAAATTGTTGCATTCGTTGGTGTCATAGCCATAATCTCCATGAAAACGGCAAAACTTGGACATGTTCCTCTTACTTATGTCCTTTTTCATAGGAGCAGGTTTCTTGTACGGAGCTGCTGATTGAGTAGCCATGTAGATAGTCTCCAAATCATCAGTCAAGACATAGAAAGCAGTGAATTCGGAAGGATTTTCTCTAGGGGCCTGTTCGGCTTTGCCAGCAAACTTTCCCTTTTCCCATTGCCTTGCCTGTTGTTGTTGTTAGACCTTTCACCACCCGAGCTTGAATTGCTTCGGTACTGGGGGTGCTGAACGGATGTTCCAGCAGAGGGAGCTTGTGACTGGCCAGGCTTAAGCTCGACTTCTGCTCGCTGAATGGCCTCTTCGAGCTTGATGAAACCATCTGCGCGATCGAGGAAATCACTCATAGAATCTACTCATCTGTTTCTCTTGATGTCCTTCCAAAGCTCTCCAAGAACTTTGATGCACCCAGTATTGCAATTAATTTCCCTTCTTCGGTTAGCCGTGCAACTTTCAACGCCTTTGTCATGAATCTACTAATATAAGCTCGGAGAGGTTCTCCTGGCCTTTGCTTCACTTCGACCAGGTCCTCTAAATGCAATGGGAGTTGGCAAGAAGAAGAGAATTGTGCATAGAATTTTGAGGAGAAAGCCTTCCATGAGTTGAACCTTCCTGGTATCAACTTGAAGTACCATTGTTGAGCGGCTTCCGAGAGTATGGTAGGAAAAATCTGCAACATACATCTCCTCGTACTCCTTGTAGGTCCATTTGCATTTCAAAATATTTGAGATGTGATAAAGGATCTTCTTTCCTAGTATACATCTTCCAGGTCGACATGTTGAACTTATGGGGCAACTCTAGAACATTGATCTCTAGAGTAAAAAGGGATCCACATGCTCGGTCTAACTCGAGATCGTTGTTCTTCTGACTGGTTAGACCTTGGAACATGTTTTTCAGTTCATCCAACAGTGCTTGCACGGACGAATGAACTTGTTTGGCCTCTTGGCCAACCAGGGTCACATCAAGATCTCCTTGAGTTGGATTTTGAGCACAAGTCCCGGGCTGGGTGGCTGGTGAGACATACTGTTCGTCTAACCCTTTCCTTCTATTTAGATCTTCTTTGAGATCATGAGCTGTTCCGAGTCTATTAAATACAGATGCATTAAGTTGTCTCAGTGACTGGTTGGTTTGGCCAAGCACTTGGCCGAAACCATTGGTCTGGGTGGAGTTATTAGGTATAACCCCTCCTGACGAGTTACTAGATAAGGTCTGGCCACCTACCGCTTGGCCCACAGGTGAAACCTGTGGCCGAGGATTGGGCGGCTGACCGTTTAGAGTTTGAGATGCGTTCCTAGCTGGATCTTCGTTTGACTCGCCTGGCGGGGTGCTGGTTACAGGTTGCTGATTGGTAGCTTGGTAGGCTCTTTGTATCAGTACGGTGGCCTATCTTGTTCAGTCGTCAATGGCTGCTCGTTGAGCCCTCAATGTTTCCACTTCTTTATCCCTCCATTCAGTGAATAGACGCCTATGTTCTTCAAATGAAAAGTTCACGGCAACACAGAGCTATTCCTGATTATGATGCAGAGTATTAGTATGGCCTTGCATGAGTCCAAGAGCATCACAGAGGTTTTGGATCTCGGTGTCATCTCCAACGGTTGTTCAGACATTTGTTGCTGGTGGAACTCCGATACTGAGAATACCTGGATCGGCTGCTGTACTGGTATTTCCAGTCTCTTGCACACCAGGTGCGATTCCATTCAAAGGAGACGTCACACCATGACCCATGGTTGGTGGTTGCGTGATTGGTGTTAGGAAAATATGAGATATCAATAGAAGAATAACAATAAGATGAACAAAGAGACCAAGAAAATTATAACTCTATGCAACAAAATTACAAGGACTATAGATTAAATAAAAGTTACAATTCCAAAGCACAATATACAAATAAAGAGAAAGAAATAATGAAAATAAAGTTACAACTCAAAGCAAAATATACACATAAATGTAAAAGCAATAAGAGAATATATATAATAAATAGATATATATATATGTATGATGTATAGTAGATATATAGTGTACATATATTAGTGTATATAGAAGAGATATAATATATGAATATATACTAAAGAGGAGAAGAGAGCAGAAAATAAATAGAAAATAAGATGAAGAAGAACACAAGTAAGCAAAGAAAATAGAAGATGAAGAAGAACACAAGTAAGCAAAGGAGATCACCAAAGGCTTGAACAAGGTTTAAACACCTTTGTCCAAAAAGCTTATTTCCCCCTATAAAAAACACTTAGGGAACATAATGGAAATGCTTTAGGGAATATACAAGCCTCTCAATATTTTCTAGCTTAGTGTTTAGAAGATAGAAAATTGTTGTTCTCTACAAGTGAACCAAAGACCTCTATTTATAGTGTTTTGAGGTAAAAGAGGTTTACAATCAAGAAATTTTAAATCTAAATATTGAGAAATTAAAAATTTCTTTGTATCTTCCTCCTCGGCCTTGAATTTCTTTTCAAGGTGATCCCAAATTTCTTTGGCATCTTTAGTGTTGGTATATAGGTCATAAAGCCTATCTGAGAATGAGTTGAGGATGTGTCCTCTACATAGAAGATTATCATCTTCTCTCTTCTTCCTTTGTGTCGTGACCTCATCGGTATCCTTGTCGGTAGGCGTGGGTAAGGGCTCTAAGGTGGACTCAAGAATGTAGGCAATCTTGAGTGTGGTTAGGAGGAACCTCACCTTGTCTTGCCACCTAGTAAAATTAGTACTATCGAAACGGTCCAATCTTACCAAGTCTTGGTTCATCATCTTGATTGTTTCTCCTTCCATTGAAAACAATAAGCTTTTTGATTGTTAGGAAAATATGAGATATCAATACAAGAATAACAATAAGATGAACAAAGAGACCAAGAAAATTACAACTCTATGCAACAAAATTACAAGGACTATAGATTAAATAAAAGTTACAATCCCAAAGCACAAAATACAAATAAAGAGAAAGAAATAATGAAGACAAAGTTAGAAGTTAAAGTAAAATATACACATAAATGTAAAAGCAATAAGAGAAAATATATATATATAATACAGAGATATATGTATGATATATGGTATATATAGTGTATATATATTAGTGTATATAGAAGAGATATAATATATGAATATATAATAAAGAGGAGAAGATGGTAGAAAATAAATAGAAAATAGAAGATGAAGAAGAACACAAATAAGCAAAGGGGGATCACCAAAGGCTTGAACAAGGTTTAAGCACCTTTGTCCAAAAAGCTTATTTCCCCCTATAAAAAATACTTAGGGAATAGAATGGAAATGCTTTTGGGAATAAACAAGCCTCTCAATATTTTTTAGCTTAGTGTTTAGAAGATAGAAAATTGTTGTTATCTACAAGTGAACCAAAGACCTCTATTTATAGTGTTTTGAGGATCACATTTGAAAATCAAATTCCTTCATCACATGACTGTTACCAACACATTAATTTGTGTTTAATGGGATAAAAACATTGGACAAGAGAGCTAGAAACATGCTCAATTAATTTACATATGTTTATGAACGTTTTCAAAAATCTGGTTCTAGATGTTCGAAAACAACCATAAAACAACATAAAAATAACTATTAAACAACTGTTTCCAGAGAACTCAAAATGTAACTCCTCTCCGAGTTAATTCTTTTCCCAACGTCCCAATACACATTTAAATGATATAATTGAGTATTGTAACAGTTTTTAACAGCTAGAAACTTATCCCATTAGTTTCATAACTCCCATATGTAACAACTCACATAATTACATATTTATCAATTGTGATCCTTAGGTTACAATTTACTTTCAGATTTGTAACTCCTCATATATTACAATTTTATGTGTATTATTATACTATATATGATATAATATAACCTCCAACACATAATATATATTAATTTCATATTAATATAGAATATTCTACATTTTAATCTTCATTATATATTTGTTAAATAACAAATATATAACAATTCGTTGTTCAGGATTCGTGGCCGGTGAAACCCTTACATTTCTTGGATTTTACAGTGCAGGATCCACTGCCGGTGGATTTACGAGATCGACCACGCCTCTTTCGGGTTTGCACCACCATCGTGTTTATGATTAAATTTGAAGTAAATAGCGAGCTTGAGTTCAACTCTCAATGAAAGCACCAAAATGTTGATCTCGCTTTTAGCCAACGACAATGAGTCTTAATTGTAAGTGATAAATGATATAATTTAGATGTAGTATGAAAAGATAAATAAAGAACACAGAGTTTTTAAAGAGGTTCGACCCCGAGCAGTTCAATAATAGCCTACTCTTTATTTGTATTGACTTAAGAACAAAGAATACAATGATTCTTCTCTTAGAGCTCTTACAATGAAATCTCTGAGTATGCCCTCTTAGATTAGTTTTTTTTCGATCCCCTGCCAAGTGAGAATATATCACTATTTATAGGGCTATGTGCTTGAGGAATGGTTTCCCTTTGCTTACAATTTTTATAATCGGTAGATTACACATTACATATATAGAATACACAGATTGAGGGATTCAGACATCTTGCCATATTTCTGTGATACGATCCCAGATTAATAGGGATTACCCTTGTGCTTCACGATGTGAACACTGAAATTACTAAGTGTTGATATGTTATTCGGATTGTACACTACTCGACTGGGAGGACCTCATCCGTACAGGTATACACGGTGCTCGACTCGAAACATCTCCTTCAAACATATATGTGGAATCACTTCCACGTGTCATTAACATGTGATGCCACACCAGAGTGCAAAAATTAGGATAACAAATACGAATACTCTTTAAAAGTAATTGAATTCAATTCGTATCATTCTCTGCAAGGAATGATGAACAATAAATACATGTCACATGTATTTAAAGAACATTAGTTATGTTCATTGTTATTCGTATACTTTATGTTTCAATGCAATTTTCTTAATCTTATTTTTGGGTATTCAAAGCCTACTATAAAATTGTTGAGTTTTGTGCCCTAAATAAAACCCATTACAATCTGAGTAGTTATCAATCTAAGAAATTTGAAGTGATTTATGTTTGCATGAATTTTTCATGCTTATGGTTTAATATATTTAATATATGCACAAAATCAGTTAAGTCCAGAACATATATTTATTCACAATTACAGTATTGTTAACACAGTGGAATGTGATTGTGATTATATGATTCAAAAGACTAAGTCCCTGTTTCATCAGTGTTTTTGGATTTACACTAATGTGATAATCAGCGATGTTGTGTACTTACACTTGGAGTAAGTGTTATGTTCTTTCCAAGACATTGGTAAAGTATACTGGTTTCGAATGTATGGAGTATACATTGGACTGGACCGATATTGAACTTAGTTAAGATATTATAAACTTACCGTTGTATCTTTCCAAGTCAATATCAGTAGTTGATCTTAGATTAAAAGAATCTAAATCCTGATATGCTTAGGCTCGACTCAGAAGTGCTATTCATGTTCTTTGATTTATTAGTTAAGCCTACTTTTGGGTCAGGGTGATACGTATATTTTGGGAACATGATAGTATGATTGAGTGGGAATGCTGAATATAAATATGGAATCTATAGCTTCTACTGGTGTATAGAAGTCAAGTGATGATTCCCTTCGAGCTTAGCTAAATAGAAGTAAATGGATGAGCTCTTGTTTCAGTGACTAATTCTTAGATCACTAAAACATCATTTACAGGTAGCTAAGTGTTTTAAGGGGCCAAATACATTGAGGGGTGAAAACGGTAAATTTATCCCATCTCGATGTAAATTATCTATAACATACTTGTGAGTAGATCTAAGATCCTGGTAAAATAATTTCCAACAAAAATTGCATCACTAATAATCATTTTAATAATTCTTTAGTTGTATTCACAAATATTTTTGACAAATAAAAAATATTTACTTCATGAAATATTTGCTAAAATTTATATCGATATTAGATTACTATTTATTGTCCTCAAATAATACAAGAACATATATTTGAATATGTATTCATCTCTTTTATTATATTTCAGTCAGTTGTATGATGAATATTATATTTGCATAATTTTCAAGATATATGCAAAATTTTATTGAGGACGCATAATCTTTATGATACATGCAATATTTTTTTTATTATAGATACATAATCTTCTGGATATATGTATAATTCATATACATTTTCTCTATCATATCATAGATAAACAATAAGAGATAAAAAAATATATATATATGAATTCAATAATAAATATATACAAATATATACATGCATATATAATATATAGATATATAGATAAAAAAGAAAAGAAAAAATGAGTTCTTTAAATTGTTTCAGTTAGATAAGTATAAGTATAAATATATATTTAGTATATCGTGAATTTGAAACAACTTAAGAACTTCAACAAAATATTTACCTTGAAGCTTGGGCAGAGACTCGTGCTAATAACGTGTTATAAATTTGAAAAACTATACTTTGAAAACCCTAATATTTTATTCTTAAACCAATACATTTCAAACTAAAAAATATATGACATTTTTATCCAAAACCCAAAAATAACCCGCACATAACTCAACCCCATTTTTTTCCCAACCTGCACATGCATCGGACCCCCCCTATCGGGCCCCATCGGACCCGTCGGACCCCCTAGCTTGCAAGCATCGGACCCCCCCATCGGCCCCGTCGGACCCACCCATCGGACACCCCATCAGTCCCCATCAGATCCGTCGGGCGCAACCCAATTTTTTTTCCTGACTCACAAGTCGGTTCGGTCGAGATGGTGCGGGGTCGAGATGGTGCGGCTGTGGGTCTCCGGTGATGTTCGGGCAGTTTTCGTGGTTCGCCGTGCGTGGTTCGGTCGAGATGGGTGTAGATGGATGGGCGTGGGTGGTGATCGACGTGGGCGGTGAACTGTTATGTTTTATGCCCTAAATAAAACTCCATTTCAATGTAATCTATTTTATTCAACATCAATAAAGAAACAGAAGTATTTTTCATTCATTTGTGTATGTTTTGGTTCACTTTATCAATTGCTTGTCTATTTGATTTATAAATTCATCTTAAACCCTTTTCACATACTTGATCATGTTTATTGTGTTGTCATCACATTGGAAAGTAAGTATGACTATGTGAATAAAGTTTCCTAGATTTATCAGACACAGGGTTTTACTGATATGATAATCTACAACAAGAGTTTACTTGCATTTGGAGAAATGCTATGTTCTTTCCAGAACATTGGTTAAAGTAAAGCTCAGGTTGGATGCATGGAGTATGCATCGGAAGGGACCGATATTGAACTTTGACTTAGATTTAATTAAACTTACCGTAAAATCTATTCAAGTCAATATTGCCAAGTTGATCCTAGATTAAATGTTCTTAATCCTGTTATGATTAGGCTCAATCTTGAAAGGCTATTCGTATTCTTTGATTTGTTAGTTAAGCCTACTTTTAGGTCAGGGTGATACGTACATTTTGGGAACACGATAGTGCAATTGAGTGGGAGCGCTAGCATAAACATGGAATCTATAGCTTCTATCTGGCGAATAGTAAGCAAAGGATGATCTCCTTCGAGCTTGACCAAACGAACATAAATGGTGGATTACTCATTTCACATAAGCTGAAATATCATTTATACGGGGTCAAGTGTTTTAAGGATAAAATACATAGTAGGGTGTTACGGTAATCTAATCCCTTTAAAGTGTAGATCATTCATATAGAGGATCATTGATCACATTAGGATTATAACAATGGATAACTAATGATGCGTCTATATGGTGGAACATATAGAGCATTCTATATACTGAGAGTGCAATTCTAAGTTCTATGCGTGGATTCAACGAAGAATTAATAAGTTAGTGAATTTTAGTGCTAAATTCTTGATCTACTTATTGGAAGCTCGGTTAATAGACCCATGGTCCCCGCACTAGTTGAGATAATATTGTTTGTAAGACTCATGTAATTGGTTTTGATTAATCAATTATAATTCACAAATTAGACTATGTCTATTTGTGAAATTTTCACTAAGTAAGGGCGAAATTGTAAAGAAAGAGTTAATAGGGGCATATTTGTTAATTATGATACTTTGTATGGTTCAATTAATAAATATGATAAATGACAATATTATTTAATAATTATTTATAGTTATTAAATAGTTAGAATTGGCATTTAAATGGTTGAATTGGAAAATTGGCATTTTTGAGAAAATCAGATACAAAAGTGTTAAAATTGCAAAATTGCTAAAAGCAAGGCCCAAATCCACCAAGCCATGGCCGGCCACTTTTGTAGGCATTTTAAACTGATATTTTCATTATTTGAATGCCAAATAATTCAAACCTAACCCTAGTGAAATGCTATAAATAGATAGTGAAGGTTACAGGAAAATTACACTTCTGAATCAGAAAAACCTGAGCCTTCTCTCTCTTCCTTGGCCGCCACCCTCTCTCTCTCTTCTTCCTTCATATTTCGAACTTACCTTAGTGATTAGAGTAGTGCCCACACACAGCAAGCAATACCTCAATCATAGTGAGGAAGATCGTGAAGGAAGATCATCAGCAAAGGAGTTTCAGCATCAAGGATTCAGAGAAAGAGATCCAGGTTCACATCTTGATAATACTCTGCTACAGAAAGGATACAAGGGTTAGAGATCTGAACGGAATGAGTCATTTAATTCCGCTGCACCCAATGTAAGGTTTCTTAAACTTTATACGTGTTTATTTCATCGTTTTAGAAAGTTCATATTTAGAATGTTAATAAACATACTTGTGAGTAGATCTAAGATCCTGGTAAAATAAATTCCGACAACTGGCCTCAGAGCCATGGTAATTGATTTACTTGCAAGAAATTTGGACTTTAAAATGATTGTTTGCTTGTTTTTGGATGGTATCATGTTGTATTGAGTGTTATTTGATGATTGATTGGTGTTTGTAAATTTTCGTGTAAATAATTGAATATTGGTTTTTGGAATTATTTTTATTGGATAGTATGGAAAAAATTAAGCAAGTTACTTTTTTACAGAACTCAATTTCGATTTAATTTGAATTAGTTATGCTTTTTTTGAAGATTCGAAAAAATCGGAGTTGTGCTGAAACTTGCATGCGCGCGCGGAAATCATGCATGACATGATTCCGCCGCACAAACTCGCCCATGACACACCCATGCGCGCGCGGACGGGTATGCACAGCATCCCGTCCGTACAGCTCGCAATTTTTTCGTTTTTCTTCGTTTTTTCATGCTTTTTCATGGAATTAACTTCCGATTTTTTGTGTAGTTCTGTATTTATACTATTACTATTCCTAATTCAATTCTAATTATCATCATGAATTAATTTAATATTTTTTAAATTTAATTCAAGATATTAGTGTAATTTGAATTTAAAAATAGTTAGTATCTATCTTTTTTGCTTAATAATCTATCTTATTTTTAAATTTGATTATATCTTATCTTATTTTTAAATTTAAAGTCAGATTTTAATATTTTAAATTAAATCTTTTTTTAAATAATTTGACCTTATTTAAATTTAAAATAAGATAACAATAATCATGTAATTTTAAACAGATGTAAGATATTTTGCTAACTTTTAAATTTTGTTATTTTATTTATTTAAATTACATTTAAAATCTGAAAAAGATATTCATTTATCTTTTTTAATTTTTTATTTAATTTTTATTTATAAAATAACATTTAAATTTTAAAAGTAGTTAGCAAATTTTGAAATGATATTTAGGTTGGTTGAAACCTAATTTTTCAAAATTGTAGGTTTAATTTTAAATTTAAATTTTAATTTAATTTCGAAATTTTTTATTTCAATTTTTTTTTAAATTTTCGAAAATTATTTTTTTTAATTAATTATTTAATTTCGAAATTAATTATTTAATTTAAAATTAAATAAATCCTACATCCAACTATCCAGCTAACCTTGTTGCAGGAGTATGTGTTTTAGCTTGTGTGTAAGTTTTCAAAACCTATTATTACTTGATTGCAAATAGCCATGGTTACTTTTTGCCAGATCTAATGATCTGATGGCTCCCTTGGTCAAGTTAATAATTTGTAACAGGTATATTTACAATCTTCTTTCATCTGTGTATGAACTAGCAACATGATAGGACCCATCCAAAGTGTGCATGTGTGAGCCTATGTGTTTAATTTCATTATAGATGCATATAGGTTAATGTTGCTAAATAAATTATCATAGTTCTTGATAGAATTTATTTAGGCCCGTTTAGTTTTTGGGCTTATTCAATTAATAATAGTTGTTCATTTTAAGGTAAAATTCCTCTCTTTTGGGCCTTGTGTGAGAGTTGGGAGCCATAGAAGTGGGTACGACATACTGAACCCAGCACCCCCTCACATGAACCACCCCAATTGTGAAGGCCCATTTGCCTGATTTGAATGACTGTACTAGGTTAATTACACTAGTTTAACCTAGTAAAATTGATTAGCAACATAATTAATTTCATTTATTTTGAAATTAATTTAAGAAAACCATAGTTTAAAGAATTTTATATTCTAAGCTAAACTATATGTATTTTCTTGTATTTAATTAAATATAGAATTATAACCATCTAGATTCTTTCTGAAGCTTAATTTAAATTTTTCATTAAATATTCCTATTTAAGTTGATATTTAGTTATCTACAACTAACCAACTTAAATCTGAATATCTTTTGGATTTAAAATTTCAAAATTAAGTTGAGGAATTTTAGGCATTGGTTATTAAGATTCTTTAGATGTTTTTTACGTTAATATCTTTTCGAATATTAACTTAAAATGGAATATTTTAGATATTTTTTAGGTTAATATCTTTTCGAATATTAACTTAAAATGGAATATCTTCAAATTAAGTGGTTACAACTTAATTTTAATTTAATTAAATCTGATTTGAAAGATATTTAAGTTGATTTTTTTAGATTCTTCTAAAACAACTTGAACAAGATATTTTCAAATTTGTTCCATTTATTATTCGAATTTAATTAATAATTGAAAATTAATTAAAGTTGATTTTTTTTATTTAAACCAACTGTAGTTTATAATTTTTCATTATTATATTATGGAACTTGTTCGATATTTATTTGAATTTATTTTTCAAATTTAAATAATAATTGAAAATTAATTAAAGTTGATTTTTTTATTTAAACCAACTTTAGTTTGTAATTTTTCATTATTATAATATCGAATTAAAATGATTATACAAAATACATATAATATTTTTAAATAATGAGTTTTTAATCAAGAGACATTCGATCTCCATTGTGGGTTTTACACCGCGTTTGTTTTAGTGAGTAATCCTCCCTAATGGAGGAACGTTCATTAGCAATTTCGCACCGTTTAACCTCGCATGATAAGTAGTTTGTAAGTGTTTTGTATGGTATAGATCACCCTAATGGTGGCGACCATACTTGACTTGCAAATTATGAAACAATGGTGGAAGCTCGTAAGATAGAATTGCCTTGACTCTCACCTAAACGGGACAACGCTGAATTCCAATCTTGATCGAATAAAAGGTTGCTAGAATGGTTATCATTTTAGATGAGCTGACAACTCTATTCAATGGATGATGCTTTGACTCTCGCCTAAACGGGACACTGTATCGGTTTGTTGAAATACCTTGGAAAATAAACTATGTTAGATTTAGTATTTCTATAACATATGTCATTACTTGTTATTTTCTGAACTGTATATGAATTTATGAGCCAAAACCTTACTTCTGTTTTATTGATGTGTTGTAGTGTCATTATGAATAACCCTCACCCCGATCCTCTCCTAGTTAATATCTTAGCAAAAGAACTCTATAGTGTGAAAATGCATCCTCGTAGTTGCATTAACTCGCACCTGTTGATGATGAATCTGAAGTTCCAAAAGGCAAATCTACTAGGAATTGATTTATCAAGAGAACAATGGGTCCAACTCATCCTTAATAGTCTTCCTCCGGAGTATAATGCATTTGTTATCTCTTACATGATCAACAATTCTAACTCCTTCGATATGGACAAGCTCGAAGCAGAATTACGAGCCCATGAATGGAACTTGATTGCAATGGGTCCCCCTGGGTTTGCAATCCATAATCGAAGGAAAAGGACTAGGTATGAAGTATCTAGCTAGGGGTGTTCATAAAATAGCTGATCCAATCCAATCCGCATGATCCAATCCAATCCAATCCGCAAAGTGCGGATTGGAAAATTCAAAATCCGCACTTGTGCGGATTGGATGTTGATTGACATGTAAAAGTAACCGATCCAATCCAATCCACACATATTTATAACAAAATTAAAAAATTATATATACAAATAATATTTTAATGTAAAGAAAGAAGAAATCGCACTCTCTTAGAAATGGTTAGGTCTATGCTGAGTTATTCAACTCTGTCTACGTCCTTCTGGGGATATGCTATTCAAATGGCAAACGACAATTTAAATGTTGTTCCATCTAAAGCAGTCCCTAAGACACCCGTTGAACTATGGAATGGTCGCACACCGAGTTTGCGCCATTATAGGATTTGGGGGTGCCCTGCTCACGTCTTAAGAAAGAAAGAAGGCAAACTGGAATCGCGAACTGAAGTTTGCATGTTTGTCGGAAATTCTAAAGAGACTAGGGGTGGACTATTCTATAGTCAGAAGGATAACAAAGTGTTTGTTTCTACAAATGCTACTTTCCTTGAAGATAACTATATGAAAGACAACAAACCGAAAAGTGAAATTGTATTAGAGGAAATGCTCACAGATACTGTTCCTTCAAATGTACCATCTTCTTCTACTCAAGAAGAGGAACATCCCACTCCCTCAGTTGTAGCAACTGAGAAAACTACTACTAAAGCTCCTGTTCAGAAGGTCACCGCTCCTCGTCATAGTGGGAGGGTTTCTACGAAACCATCTCGTTATGGCTTGGATGGTGAAATCAATATGGTCGTTGGTGACGGTATTGATGACGACCCATTGACCTATAAACAGGCAATGGCAAGTCCGCAACGGAAGCGATGGTCAGCCGGTATGGATTCAGAAATGGATTCCATGAAAAAGAACAAAGTCCGGGAATATGTAGAACCACCTGAAGATTTTCGTCCAATTGGATGTAAATGGGTCTACAAGAAGAAAAGAGGTGCTGGAGGCGAAGTCGAAACTTTCAAAGCTAGACTAGTCGCCAAGGGTTATACCCAAAGAGAAGGTGTGGACTATGAGGAAACTTTTAGTCCGGTTGCCATGCTCAAATCCATCCGAATTCTTCTTTCCATAGCTGCCGCTTTAGATTATGAAATTTGGCAAATGGATGTCAAGACAGCCTTTCTTAATGGGCTTCTTGAAGAAACCATCTATATGGAGCAACCAGAAGGTTATGTTCTTCCTGGACAGGAGAATAAAGTTTGCAAATTAAATAGGTCCATATATGGACTTAAGCAAGCTTCTCGCTCATGGAATAAAAGGTTTGATGAGATCATCAAGACCTACGGCTTTCATCAGAATGAAGATGAACCTTGTGTTTACCAACTCAAGGAAAACCAAGTAGTAGTATTCCTGGTCCTTTATGTTGATGACATTTTGATCATTGGAAACAATGTCAAGAAAATGACTCACCTCAAGGAATGGCTTGACACTCAATTCGATATGAAAGACTTGGGTGAGGCAGCCTATGTTCTTGGTATTCAGATTGTCAGAAACCGAAAGAACAGATCCCTTGCTCTCTCTCAGACAGCTTACATTGACAAAGTTCTAGAGAGATTTTCCATGACCAATACCAAAGGGGCAAACATGCCCTCTAGACATGGTATCCGTCTATCTAAGGAACAGTGTCCTACTGATCCTCAAGAGATAGAAGACATGGCAAAAATTCCTTATGCTTCTGCAGTTGGAAGTCTAATGTATGCTATGCTATGCACTAGACCTGACATCTGCTATGCAGTTGGAATCGTGAGCAGGTATCAGTCAAATCCAGGACGGGTACATTGGAATGCTGTTAAGTGTATTTTGAAATACTTAAAGAGTACAAGAGATTATGTATTAGTCTACAAGGGTGGTGCTTTAAATCCCTTAGGCTATACGTACTCGCATTTCCAGGGATGTCTTGAAGACAGGAAATCTACATCTGGGATGGTGTTTACTCTTGGGGGTGGAGCAGTGGTTTGGAGAAGTGCTAAACAAACTGCGATTTCGGATTCTACCATGGAGGCAGAATACATAGCTGCGGCTGAAGCAGCTAAAGAGGTTGTCTGGCTTAGGAAGTTCTTCACCAGTCTTGGTGTAGTTCCTGGAATGGAAAAGCCTCTAGTCCTGCTTTGTGATAACACTGGAGTTATAGCCAACAGTAAGGAACCTCGGAGTCACAAGAGAAGTAAGCATATAGAAAGAAAGTATCATATTATCAGAGAATATGTGGCAAGAGGGGATGTACTGGTGGAGAAAGTGGATACGCAGGATAACTTGGCTGATCCATTCACCAAAGTCTTGGCAGTAACTTCATTCGAAAAGCACCGTCAGAATTTAGGATTAATTGAAATGTACTGATTTGTTTTATATTAGTGCAAGTGGGAGTTTGTTGGGTTTTATGCCCTAAATAAAACTCTGTTTCAATGTAATCCAGATTATTCAATATTAATAAAGTAACAGAAGTAATTTTTCATTCACTTGTGTATGTTTTGGTTCACTTAATCAATTGCTTGTCTGTTTGATTTATAAATTCATCCAAACCCCTTTTCACATACTTGATCATGTTTATTGTGTTGTCAACACAGTGGAAAATAAACATGACTATGTGAATAAAGTATTCCTAGATTTATCAAAACACTGGGTTTCACTGATATGACAATCTACAACAGAGTTTACTTACATTTGGAGAAATGTTATGTTCTTTCCAGAACATAGGTTAAAGTAAAGCTCAGGTTGGATGCATGGAGTATGCATTGGAATGGACCGATATTGAACTTTGAATTAGATTTTGAAACTTACCGTAAACATCTATTCAATTCAATATCATAAGTTGATCCTAGATCACATGATCCAAATCCTGATATGGTTAGGCTCAATTTCAAGAGTATTATTCGTGTTCTTTGATTTGTTAGTTAAGCCTAATCTTTAGTCTGGGCAATACATACATTTTGGGAACACGGTAGTGCGATTGAGTAGGAGCGCTAACATAAATATGGAATCTATAGCTTCTATCTGGCGAATAGTAAGCAAAGGGTGATTTCCTTCGAGCTTAACCGAACGAGATAAATGATTGAGTACTCATTTCACTTAGTTGAAATATCATTTATACAGGGTTAAGTGTTTTAAGGATAAAATACATTGTAGGGTGTTACGGTAATTTAGTCCCTTTACAGTGTAAATCATCCATATAGAGGATCATTGATCACATTAGGATTATAACAATGGATAACTAATAATGTGTCTATATGGTGGAACATATAGAGCATTCTATATACTGAGAGTGCAATTCTGAGTTCTATGTGTGGATTCAACGAAGTTAATAAGTCAGTGAATTTAAGTGGTAAATTCTAGATCTGCTTATTGGAAGCTCGGATATATAGACCCATGGTCCCCTCACTAGTTGAGATGATATTACTTGTAAGACTCATTTAATTGATTTTAATTAATCAATTAAAAATTCTCAAGATAGACTTATCTATTTGAGAATTTATCACTTATTAAGGTCAAAACAGTAAATAGAGATTTTGAAGGGCACATTTATTAATTAGGAAACTTTAATTAGTTTCATTATTAATAAAATAAATGATAATATATTATTTGATAATTAATTTTAATTATTAAATAATTAGATTTATCATTTATGTGGTTGAATAACGGAATTGGCAGTTTTTGACCAAACAGGAAACTATCAGTGTAGGAAAAGGAAAGTTGGAAAAGTGGCAAGCCTTGTTTCCACAATGCCTAGGCCGGCCACTTAGCTTCCTTTTCTCTTTGATTTTTTTCAATTCCAAATGTCAATCATAGCCCTTGGTGGTCTTCTATAAATAGAAGGCAAAGACTTCAGAGTTACACACAACTGTACAACCTTTTCACAGTATTATTCTGAAAGAATTTTCTCTCAGAAAATTCTCTCTGAGCCGCCACCCTCTCTCTCTCTCTTCCTTCACTGTTTCGAAAAGTATAAGTGCTAGAGTAGTGCCCACACACATTAAGTAATACCTCAATCATAGTGAGGAAGGGTGTGTAGAATTCAGAAACAACAAAGAAGGACTATCGGGCTCAGATCTTGATTATACTCTGCTACAAAAAGGAATCAAGGGTTAGAGATCTGAGTGGGAGGAGACATATATTCCGCTGCAATCACTGTAAGATTTCTGATACTCTTATGTGTTTAATTTCCTATCGTTTTAGAAGTTCATATTTAGGTTGTTAAATCAACATACTTGTGAGTAGATCTAAGATCCTGGTAAAATAACTTCCAACAAATATATGGATATGCAGTTCAAAGATCATTTAATTGAACTTGGAATTGAATCCCAATACACTGCCCCAAGCACTCCACAACAAAATGGAGTTGCAGAAAGAAGAAATCGCACTCTTTTGGAAATGGTTAGGTCTATGCTGAGTTATTCAACTCTGTCTACGTCCTTCTGGGGATATGCTATACAGATGGCAAACGACATTCTAAATGTTGTTCCATCTAAAGCAGTCCCTAAGACACCCGTCGAACGTTGGAATGGTCGAACACCTAGTCTTCGCCATTACAGAATTTGGGGGTGCCATGCTCATGTCTTAAGAAAGAAAGAAGGCAAACTTGAATCACGTACCGAAGTATGCATGTTTGTCGGAAATTCTAAAGAGACTAGGGGTGGACTATTTTATAGTCACAAGGATAACAAAGTGTTTGTTTCTACAAATGCTACTTTCCTTGAAGAGAACTATATTAAAGACTACAAACCGAAAAGTAAAGTTGTTCTAGAGGAATTGCTATCAGATATAAGTCCTTCCAATGTTCCGTCTTCTTCCACTCGTGAAGAAGACAATCCCACTCCCTCAGTTGAACAAACTGAGAAATCTACTACTAAAGTTTCTGTTTAGAAGACCACCGTACCTCGTCGTAGTGGGAGGGTTTCAACAAAACCTGCTCGTTATGGCTTGGATGGTGAAATCAATATGGTCGTAGGTGACGGTATTGATGACGATCCATTAACCTATAAACAGGTAATGGCTAGTCCGCGACGGAAATGATGGTCAGCCGGCATGGATTCAGAAATGGATCCCATGAAAAAGAACAAAGTCTGGGAATATGTAGACGCACCTGACGACTATCATCCGATAGGATGCAAGTGGGTTTACAAGAAGAAAAGAGGAGCTGGAGGCGAAGTCGAAACTTTTAAAGCTAGACTTGTAGCCAAGGGTTATACCCAAAGAGAAGGCGTGGACTATGAGGAAACTTTTAGCCCTGTTGCCATGCTCAAATCCATCCGATTTCTTCTCTCCATAGCTGCTGCTTTCGATTATGAAATCTGGCAAATGGATGTCAAGACTGCCTTCCTTAATGGGGTACTTGAAGAAACCATCTATATGGAGCAACCAGAAGGTTATGTTCTTCCTGGGCAGGAAAAGAAGGTTTGCAAATTAAACAGGTCTATCTATGGACTTAAGCAAGCTTCTCGCTCATGGAACAAAAGGTTTGATGAAATCATCAAGACATACGGCTTTCTTCAGAATGAAGATGAACCTTGTGTTTACCAACTCAAGGAAGACCAAATAGTAGTATTCCTGGTCCTTTATCTTGATGACATTTTGATTATTGGGAACAATGTCAAGAAAATGACTCACATCAAGGAATGGCTCAACACTCAATTCGATATGAATGATTTGGGTGAAGCAGCCTATGTTCTTGGTATTCAGATTATCAGAAATCGGAAGAACATATCTCTTGCTCTCTCTCAAACAACCTACATAGACAAAGTCTTAGAGAGATTCTCCATGAACAACACCAATGGGGCAAACGTGCCTTCTAGATATGGTATTCGTCTATCTAAGGAACAGTCTCCGACCGATCCTCAAGAGATAGAGGACATGGCGAAAATTCCCTATGCCTCTGCAGTTGGAAGTCTAATGTATGCAATGTTATGCACTAGACCTGACATCTGCTATGCAGTTGGAATCGTGAGCAGGTATCAGTCTAATCCAGGACATGAACATTGGAATGCAGTTAAGTATATTATGAAATACTTGAAGAGTACAAGGAATCTTGTGTTAGTCTATAAGGGTGGTGCTCTAAATCCCATAGGCTACACTTATTAAGATTTCCAGGCAAGTCTTGAAGACAGAAAATCTACATCTGGGATGGTGTTTACTCTTGGGAGTGGAGCAGTGGTTTGGAGAAGTGCTAAACAAACTGCGATATCGGACCCAAGTATGGAAGCTGAATACATAGCTGCAGCCGAAGCTGCTAAAGAACTTGTCTGGCTAAGAAAGTTCTTCACCAGTATAGGTGTCGTTCCTGGAATGGAAAAGCCTCTGGTCTTACTTTGTGATAACAATGGAGCAATAGCAAACAGTAAAGAACCTCGAAGCCACAAGAGAAGCAAACACATTGAAAGGAAGTATCACATTATCAGGGAATACGTGGCAAGAGGGGATGTACTAGTTGAGAAAGTTGACACAGAGGACAACCTAGCTGATCCATTTACCAAAGTCCTGGCCGTGACAGCCTTTGAAAAGCACCGTCAGAATTTAGGATTAATTGATATGTACTAATTAGTTTTATATTAGTGCAAGTGGGAGTTTGTTAGGTTTTATGCCCTAAATAAAACTCCATTTCAATGTAATCTATTTTATTCAACATCAATAAAGAAACAGAAGTATTTTTCATTCATTTGTGTATGTTTTGGTTCACTTTATCAATTGCTTGTCTATTTGATTTATAAATTCATCTTAAACCCTTTTCACATACTTGATCATGTTTATTGTGTTGTCATCACATTGGAAAGTAAACATGACTATGTGAATAAAGTTTCCTAGATTTATCAGACACAGGGTTTTACTGATATGATAATCTACAACAAGAGTTTACTTGCATTTGGAGAAATGCTATGTTCTTTCCAGAACATTGGTTAAAGTAAAGCTCAGGTTGGATGCATGGAGTATGCATCGGAAGGGACCGATATTGAACTTTGACTTAGATTTAATTAAACTTACCGTAAAATCTATTCAAGTCAATATCGCCAAGTTGATCCTAGATCAAATGTTCTTAATCCTGTTATGATTAGGCTCAATCTTGAAAGGCTATTCGTGTTCTTTGATTTGTTAGTTAAGCCTACTTTTAGGTCAGGGTGATACGTACATTTTGGAAACACGGTAGTGCAATTGAGTGGGAGCGCTAGCATAAACATGGAACCTATAGCTTCTATCTGGCGAATAGTAAGCAAATGATGATCTCATTCGAGCTTGACCAAACGAACATAAATGGTGGAGTACTCATTTCGCATAAGCTGAAATATCATTTATACGGGGTCAAGTGTTTTAAGGATAAAATACATAGTAGGGTGTTACGGTAATCTAATCCCTTTAAAGTGTAGATCATTCATATAGAGGATCATTGATCACATTAGGATTATAACAATAGTTAACTAATGATGCGTCTATATGGTGGAACATATAGAGCATTCTATATACTGAGAGTGCAATTCTAAGTTCTATGCGTGGCTTCAACGAAGAATTAATAAGTTAGTGAATTTTAGTGCTAAATTCTTGATCTACTTATTGGAAGCTCGGTTAATAGACCCATGGTCCCCGCACTAGTTGAGATAATATTGTTTGTAAGACTCATGTAATTGGTTTTGATTAATCAATTATAATTCACAAATTAGACTATGTCTATTTGTGAAATTTTCACTAAGTAAGGGCGAAATTGTAAAGAAAGAGTTAATAGGGGCATATTTGTTAATTATGATACTTTGTATGGTTCAATTAATAAATATGATAAATGACAATATTATTTAATAATTATTTATAGTTATTAAATAGTTAGAATTGACATTTAAATAGTTGAATTGGAAAATTGGCATTTTTGAGAAAATCAGATACAAAAGTGTTAAAATTGCAAAATTGCAAAAAGCAAGGCCCAAATCCACCAAGCCATGGCCGACCACTTTTGTAGGCATTTTAAACTGATATTTTTATTTTTTTAATGCCAAATAATTCAAACATAACCCTAGTGGAATGCTATAAATAGATAGTGAAGGCTTCAAGAAAATTACACTTCTGAATCAGAAAAACCTGAGCCTTCTCTCTCTTCCTTGGCCGCCACCCTCTCTCTCTCTTCTTCCTTCATATTTCGAACTTACCTTAGTGATTAGAGTAGTGCCCACACACAGCAAGCAATACCTCAGTCATAGTGAGGAAGATCGTGAAGGAAGATCATCAGCAAAGGAGTTTCAGCATCAAGGATTCAGAGAAAGAGATCCAGGTTCACATCTTGATAATACTCTGCTACAGAAAGGATACAAGGGTTAGAGATCTGAACGGAATGAGTCATTTAATTCCGCTGCACCCAATGTAAGGTTTCTTAAACTTTATACGTGTTTATTTCATCGTTTTAGAAAGTTCATATTTAGGATGTTAATAAACATACTTGTGAGTAGATCTAAGATCTTGGTAAAATAAATTCCAACATGAACGCCGTGCATGGGTGGTTCGAGGAGGAAGAAAGGGATCGCGTGGGTGATGAACGTCGTGCGTGGGTGGTTCCACGAGGAAGAGATTTGGGTGGGTGGGTGGTGATTCGGCCGGTATGGTATGTGTTGGTTTTTGGTTTGATTTGAGAGAGAAAGGAGGAAGAGAGAGAGATGGTTGAGAATAATGAGAGGGGTATTTTAGGGTTTAGGGAAAAGTAATCCTATTTTTTCAATAGTTATAAGTATATGTTTAGAGAATTAATTTGGGTATAAAATATGGATAGAAATTCAAATTTCCCTAATATAAAATAGATAAGAAGAAAAAAAGAAGAAGAAGAAGATGAAGAGAGAAAGAGAAATTGAATGAGAATTTCTCATTTGCTTATTCCAATGGGGTGAACCCCTATTTATACAAAAATATGATTAAAAGAATGAGAAACTAAATCAATATAATAAAGGAAAATACAACCAAACATTATTGGTGATAATTAATTTGGTAATTTGGACATCTATAAATTTTAGGAAAATTCTACAATGCACCATCTTAAAATGGATATATTGATGTACCCCTATCTATTTTAGCATCCGAGATAATTTTTTAGTCAATTTTTTTTATGGTCATGTACGTTATAGTTATTTAAGACATCCTGCAACATTTTAAGAAATTTGGAAAAGTTTAACACGCCGAAAACTATGTTCAAACAGTGTGTTGCACGCGTGACTATTTTATTTTATACGCGTGTAAAATCGACTGTTTGAACATTGTTTTCTATATTATAAATTATTCTGAATTTTTCAAAATTTTGTAGGATATCTTAAATAGCTACAACGTACATGAATATGAAAAAAAAATTAGACTAAATTTTTTTTAGATGCCGAAATAAGTTAAGGGTGCATCAATACATCTCTTTTAAGGGGATGCATTGTAGAATCACCCTAAATTTTATAATAATAATGAATATATAGTATTTTTTTTTCACTTTCTATACATTTAAATATAAAAAAAATTCCTTAAATATATTTAATAATTTTTTTATTGATAACACTAAATTAATTTATTTAATGTGTTGATATTTTGTGAGAAATTGTTTACTTCATTAATTTTATAATTTATACAACAAAAACTTAATCTGTGAAATTTATCATAAAAAGATGAAAAGTTCAACACCTTTGATGAGAGTATATACTAGAACACTAGTTAGAACTGATATGTTTGTTTTGTTTAATTAATTTAAGCATTTTATTTTAATAAGTTAAAAAGGGACTTAAAAAAGAAATATCCAAAACAGAGGTGGGCTCCATCACCATAATGCCACGTGTCAATGCATAATTGGCAGGAGCATCTAAATCTCCGTCTACCCTCAACAACTCCCCCACATGCTTGCTCTTCCCTGCTCTCCCTCTCTAAACGCACTGAGAAAACGCCTTCCATCCCCCCAAAAGACCGAGAGAGCACCCAAAAGACCCCATGTACCCACCTCCACTCAGCTTCGGATCCGAACCAAAAGCTTGGTAATTCAAACCTAAGGTTAGGTCCGAACCTCGGTTTTGTTTCTCAGTTCGTTGAAATTTTCTCACTATTTCGATCACTTATCTCTCTCTTCTCTTTCTCTCTCTTGCACAAAGAAGCCCATTTTTTTTTTCTTCTTTCTGCACCGATTCAAACCCTAAAGCTCTGCTATCAGAGAGTGTCGAAGGATCAGCTTCGAGCTTCAATGGACGCCTCTCAACGTTACTGTGAGTTCCGCAACCTCCATTCTTTTTTAAAACCCTAATTTATTGCAAAAGCAAATCCGTGCTAGGGTTTTGCTGCTTCAGTATTTCGGCAGCTTCGTGGCTGCTTGTAGAGTTTGAATTGCCGGGGTTCTGCTTCGATCCTGGCGCATTTTTGAAGTTGATGCCAGATTTTCAAGGAATTTTGCGATTGTAGGCTATGTTTGGTTGCCAGGAAAGGAGGGAATGGAATAAAGAGCTGAAATTATTTTTTGTGTCTTTTTTTTTTTTCTTTTTCTGAGCTAAAAAGCTTCAGCAGAGGCTTAAGCTTTCTCCTCACTGTCTTTCTTTTTCTCTTATCAGCAACTCGCTACCCCGATTTTACTTTGCTTCTTCTTAGTTTGTTTGAAATGTGAAATGGGTCACTTTCGAAACCTCACTCCAGCCCTGAGTTTACATTCCTCGGCAGAATGTTATTATATCAGATTTCTGCTAGTTACTAACTTTAAATGTGATGATGTGATTCGCCTCCATGTTTTCAGTGATTTCGTTTGTTGGCGTTAGTTATATCTGCTAACCTTTTTTATCTGCAAGTAATTTTTTAGCCTCAGTGAGAGCCCATTGTACATTTCTAGACAAATTCGATTATTTTCTGTTTGACAGAACTTAGGATTTTAATGGTTACTAGCTGATAATAGATATAGTGTTTAGTTGTCACGAGGGATCTATATCTCGTCTCTTATCAAAGAAAAAGGCGGTTATCTTATTATAGTGTTATGCTATATGTTGGAAGCAATAAAGTTTATCAAGCCGTATGTATGTTCAAATATGTTGTGGAAGCTGTGTGGATTTGAGTTAGTTTTTCGAGAAGTTCTATGTGTACTTGTGAGAGAGCGTGAACTACTGGGAAGCTAAACTGTTGTTTTATGCATGCGTTGATTATAAGGATTATTTATACATTAGTCAAGGAAGTTGATCTCCACTTGTCTTGAATTGTTTGTAAAAGTTATTTGACTTGGTTTTGTTTATGAAAAGGATTACATGAAGAAAAAACTCTAGTAAACTTTTTGTGTTGATGATGACATGGAAATGAAGAGTTTAGCTTTGAGTTTGAAGTTATTTGTTAAAACTTTAGTGTCAAAATTACATGGAAATTGAAAGTTCTGTTTTTTTTCTTCCTCTTTCCTTCTCCTCCTCCTTTATTGATATGGGAACAGGGATGAAATAACATTGATATTTAAATTTGATGTGATAGGTTGGTATAATATCTGATACGTCTGACCATTTTTTGAGGAAGCTAGTTGGAGGCTGAGATTAGATTTTCTGCTCTCTGATAGGTAAATGTTCTCTGCAATTAATTTACAACTTAAATCAAAAGCCTATTTGAGATGCATGAAACAACAGCTAATGTGTTGACTCCTATTAGAAGGTTTAGGCTGTGATGCAAAGTATAGGGTACAGCTTTCACTGTATCATATCTTTTTATGTATAATAATTTGAATGACAGCATAAGTAGACATGATAGCTCATCATAATCTCTTCAGCAACTACCTTTTTTCTTTCTTTGAGGAAAGCAAGAAACATTTGAATTATTGATACCTAGCGTTTTAATAATGTATCTTTTGACTGCAAACTTTTCAGGTTTATGCTTAAGCCAAAACTAATACGTTGGATGGTTGTATGCAGGACAAATTCAGTGGATTGTAACTAAAGTGGAGCATTAATGACTGGTCTTAGGTTGGTCTGAATGTGTTTGAGAAAACCTTAGCGTATACCTTTGTACACATGTAAAATCTAAAACTAGCTTTAAGTAGGTCAACATTTTTAATGTTAAATTCATATTTTCCTTAGGCCTGTCATACAAAAGCTCAGCTGTTGACAATTGTGGGCTTGATTATCTATGCCTGGCAACGAAGAGGGTGACAGGGTCCACAATTTTTTTGGCCAAGAGAACCTGTCGCAGGGCCAACATCATCCCCAGGCCATTGACGGGAACTGGCAGGGACTAAATAACAATTTGTGGGTTGGTGGTGGCCAGAGACAGATTAATGGTCCTTTTATCTCTAGTGTAAAGAATTACAATGTTCAGCAACCAGGTTCAAATGAATTTATCTCAAATTTTTATTGTTCTTTATTTGTCTCCATTTTAATACAAATGTTTTATGAGTTTGTAGTAGTTTGATATACGCTTGTATTAACTGTTGCTGTGGCTTTTCCTAACAGATTCGGAGAGAGGCCATGGGAGTCAATCTTCACATATGGCTCATGGTTTAAATTTTACACAATCAAACCTCATGCCAGAGTTTGGTCGAGTCCCATCACAAAACCAGCAGCCAGCTCTTAATGGCTATGTACATGGTAATCAGGTTTTCCAAACAAGGCAAAATGAGGCAAACTTTTTGGGAATGGATACAGATACTAATCGACATAATTTAATGAGGGTCTTATCTATGCCACAACAAGGAAATGGTCCTGAGCATAATAAAAAAAATTCAATGAGGTTGGAATCTTCTGAATCTCTAGTGGGTTTTGATTTTTTTGGTGGTCAACAACAAATGAGTGGCCAGCATCTCAACGCCATGCAATCTTTACCAAGGCAGCAGCCAGGGAATAGTGACATGCAGCTATTACAAAGACATATGATGTTTCAACAACTTCAAGAATTACAGAGACAGCAACAACTTCAGCAAGTAGAGCCAAGACAGCAGGGATTTACAAATCAGGTTTCTTCCATTGTAAAACAGAATGCTGGTAACTATTCACCGTCTCTGATCAATGGTGTTCCCATCAATGAGGCATCGAACAATTTGTGGCAGCAGCCTGAAGTTGTACCAGGTAATGTGAATTGGCTGCAGCGTGGGGCATCCCCTGTTATGCAAGGGTCATCCAGTGGACATATGTTTTCTCCTGAACAAGGCCAGGCACTACGCTTGATGGATATGGTACCTCAACAAGTGGAACAATCTTTGTATGGGGTTCCAATTTCTAGCACAAGCGGTACACCTGGTCCCTATTCTCATTTACCAATGGATAAAGCTTCGATGCAACAGATGTCCGCGAACAATAATTCCCTTCCTGGTCATTCATATGTTGCATTTCCAGATCAGGTTAGCATGCAAGATGGAACTAGACAGGACTTCCAAGGAAAAAATATGTTTGGGTCTGCTGCCGGTCAAGGTTTAAGCAGTGGTATTAATTTGGAAAACTTGCAGCAAGTTAATCCCCAACAAAGAAGTCCATCTGTGCACGAATTCCCAGGGAGGCAAGAGGTGAATGAATCTTCAGAACAATCACAGGAGAAATCATTTACCCAGGTTACCTCTTCACAGAATGTGGCTACCTTGGATCCTACAGAAGAAAAAATTTTGTTTGGCTCTGATGACAATATATGGGAGGCCTTTGGCAAGAATAATAATGTGGGAATGGGAGGTTTGAATGTGCTGGATAGTACAGATTATTTAAGTGGACAACCTTCTGTACAAAGTGGGAGTTGGAGTGCTCTTATGCAGTCTGCTGTTGCGGAAACTTCTAGTGGTGACGCAGGGATACAGGAGGAATGGTGTGGTCCCAGCCTTCAAAACCCAGAACCTTCTACAGGGAATCAGCAGCCATCAAGTGTCAATGATGGTGGCAAAACACAAGGAGTTTGGGGTGATAATAGCTTCCAGCCTGCTGTTGCGCCAAATTCTAGACCTCCTCCAGTTGATGCAAATAGACCTTCTTCAAGTGTTAATTCTTTTAATCATCCACAATTTCCGCAACCAGGATTCAAAACTCAACAGGTACAGGCTGACACGTTGCAGGCCGATTCTTCTCATCGCTTTATACCAAAGTTCTCTGAACAAGGAAATCAGTGGTCAGTTCGTGAACCTCTACAAAAACAACCTGTGGAGAGCAGTCAAGTTTATGCAAATGCTAGTCAACTGTCAGGTGTAGAGTCGAATGCAAATAGCAATTCAGGTTCTTGGGCTCGTCAACAAAGCACCCAGTTGCAGAATAATGATACCCAACAATACAATAGGCCAAATGGTTGGAACTTCATTGATCCTATGCCAGTGGATGGAGGTGATAATTTTAGAATTCATGAGAATAAGAACTCCTTGCAACGGGTTCAAAGTGGTGATCATAAGAGGAGCATGCAAGATGAAATGAGTCATCCTGCTGGTGTGAGAAGGACTGATTCGACCCTAAATTCTAACGCGGAGCTTGAAGCTGCAAAATCTGCCATTGGAAGCCCACGTGTAGGGAAGGAGGAATCCAGTTTGAATAATATTGCAGTACCAACTTCTAGCTCCATGAGGCCAAACCATGAAAACAAGAAACAGCTTCCTAACAGTAACAAACTTGATTTCTGGAAAGTTGTTGATTCTTCTGTGAACTCCAAGGGAAGTGAAGTTTTGGGGAAAAATCAACATAATGTGGGTAAGACACTTCAAATTTTAGAGTCATCGGGGAATAATGGTCTGGATAGGGGCGTAGTTGAAATGCATGACGTAGACAACTCTACCAATAAAGATAGTTCTGCTGATGATTTTTGCTCTAATGTATCCCATCATACTTCTGTGGGTGGTTCTAAAGAAAATGTATGGTCTGATACTGTTGATTCACGTAATTTTCCTGGGGGCAAACAAAAATCGTCTGGTAATGCTGCTGGTCGCAAGCCACCAGGCACTCGCAAATTTCAGTATCATCCAATGGGGGATGTTGATGTTGACAATGAACCTTCTTATGGAGTAAAACACTTGACACATCCACAGTCTTTACCTCAACAGGTTTCACGAGGGTTAAAAGGTTATGACCAAGGCAGTTCTGGGCAATCTAAGTTTGTCACTGATAGAAGTTCCTTGGAAATGGAGGTAATTATTTGTTTTTCCTTATTACATAATGATCTACTGTCAAATATGTAACTTTTTGCTTTTTAACGTTAGCTGACTTAAAATGGGATATTAACAAATGTATGTATATTTTTCCCCTCTGGGATTTTCTTTTGAGCAAATTTGTTATTTTTTTTCCTACATAGGGACCTTTACCTGGTGGTCAGGGTGACTTGAAAGGCTTAGATGCAACACCGTCAAAAAATTTGTTTCCTGGCTTTGTACCGAATACATCTGCTCCTTTTGACAGATTCATTGGTAACTATGCTCCACCAAATGTTCCACAATCAAGGTATTGCAGATATGAAGTTTTACTTTTCTCATTTTCTAGCTTCGTTTTAGATTTTCAACTAACATGGAGCACTTCATAATCCAGTGGTGAAATTAGTTTTCTCGATGTATGCTGTCATAGATATTTATTAATGCCTGACTTTATTTGGCCTTGTGTATTTCTTAAGATTATTTTCCTGTCCTGAAGACTCGTGGATACTGTGTTTTAAAAAGGCCCAATTGTTGTTCAGTCTAACTTTCAAGGATTATTTTTATTTTTTATTTTTTTTTTATTACAAGCTTTCATCTTTCAGAACTCTGACATGCTGTTTGGATTTTGAGTCAAGTACAATGTAGGTTTTATTATTTTGCTTCTTCCTTGCAGTCAACATATGCTTGAGCTTCTTCACAAGGTGGATCATCCAAGGGACCATGGTGCTACACGGCCCAGCTCTGAACGCAATGTGTCTTCTGAAGTGCTTGAAGCAGAAAATTCAGATGGATCAATTGGTCACATTCAGCGGAATCATTCATCTAATTCACAAAATTTTGGTTTGCAATTGGCCCCACCATCTCAACGCCTGTCCAGTAAGGACCATATATCTTCACAGAGCCCTTTGCAAACAGTTTTTGGCTCAGTTCATGGCACTCATGATAGTGGAGAAAAGGGCCATGTTCAGATGACTTCCAGGACCCCTGTTGTTCCCTTGCCCTCTTCTAGTGACCCTTCTCAAGGGACCGGAAATATTTCTGGTGTTTCTGGACATATTGGCAATGAGGCCTCTTTCTCTAATGTCCAGGGAAATTACTCTATGGCTTTTCCTTCAGGGTTTCCTTATTCAAGAAATATTGAAAATCAGCAAATGCATGCCCCAGGTGGACAAATAATGGCAAACCAATCTGTTAATATACCATTTAATAGGCTATACTCTGCTTCCAAACAGTTAGATGACTCTTCTGAGAGAGCTCAAGTGAGTCAATCTATTCCACCATCAGTGTCCGATATGTCTGCTGGTACTCCAAGAAATAATCTTCCTTCTACAGAGACATCCCAGACCAGCCAAACTCATAATAGGGACCTGGCCCAACAGATCCCTGAATCGGATGCAGCACCAGCTCAGCCTTCTGTCCAGCAAGGTGCCTATTCTAAAATGTTGCAAAATGTATGGACCAGTGTGCCTCGCCAACAACCTTCGGTAGCACAATCTTCCAAGGTTGCTCAGGGTTTGTTTAAATCTCACCTTCAATCTAATAGCAGTCCAGTAGCAATGTTTTCTGGGCCATCAAAGCTGAATGAGCAAGATATGGAAGGAAGAAATGGCTTGTCTGGGGTTGGGGTAATTTCAGCAAATTCTCAAAGCTTTGCTGAGAAGGAACAACCAGACAGAGAAAAATTTGGACAAGCTCCACCTGATAAGGTTGACAGTGCACAAAAGACACTTGGCGTGTTACAGGGAAATGAGTCTATTGTGAATAGTTCCTCTGATGCATCTCATGCAAGCCATGCTGCCACCCAAAGAGATATTGAAGCTTTTGGCCGTTCATTAAGACCGAATACTAGTTTGCATCAAAATTATTCCCTACTGCATCAGGTGCAGGCTATGAAGAGTACGGATATTGACTCAAGTGATAGGAGCACAAAGAGATTGAAAGGTCCAGATTTTGGAGTGGATCCACAGCAGGTAGGTCCTGGGGGAGGGCAGGAGTCACCTTATGGATATAAAAGTACAGAAAGAGATTCTTCATCTAATGACACGTCAGTTCCTTCTGGAGATCAAAAGCTGCTAAGTTTTTCCTCCAAGCTTGGGGAGACACGAGGTTCAAATGCATCTTCTCAGGACATGGTTGCATTTGGTCGCAATATTTCACACAATTTCCCAAATAATAGTAATGCACTTTCTGTTAGAGGTGAGCACCCTCAGATTAGTCCCCAGATGGCTCCATCTTGGTTTGATCAGTACGGAACCTTTAACAAAGGTGGGCAAATGCTGCCAGTGTATGATATGCAGAGAAGTGTTGCTATGAAGTCTATGGAGCAGTCATTTGTAGCTGGAAAGCTGGCTGATGATCAGCATGCTCGGGACTCAGTGGAGCAAGGTAACGTGACTGCTGATGGTGGTAAACATGGTAATGTTTCACAAGTTTCTACTTCCACAGCTACAACCAATGATGATTTCTCCCCCCATGTAATGCCTCATTCTGGCGATCAAGGTTTGGTTATTGTGAGACCAAAGAAACGTAAAAGTGCAACTTCTGAACTTTTACCTTGGCATAAGGAGTTGATGAAGGTTCCACAAAGGCTTCAAACTATCAGGTGATTTGGACGAAGCTGGTTAAATGGTTTAAATTGATCTAAAATGCTCCTCTATCTGTTTGTATCAAATTTTGTTAGTTTACCTTTACTTATTGTATAGAAGTAGAACACATTCCATTGCATGGTGTCACTGTGTGTGAATAAATGTAAGCAGAAGTGGCTTATTATATAGGAGTAGAACACATTCCATTGCATGGTGTCACTGTGTGAATAAGTGTAAGGAGAAGCTTATTATAGAATAGAACACATTCTATTGCATGGTGTCACTATGTCTGAATAAATGTGAGTAGGAATTGCTTATCTTAGAACACGTTCATTGCCTGGTGTGTTGTCTGTCTACTGGGAAGATTATGTATCCTTTTATGCTGCAATTTTAACAAGTTCCAACTTTTTTTCCAGCATGGCAGAAGTAGAATGGGCCCGAGCGACAAATCGACTTCCCGAGAAGGTTTCTTTCTTTTTACCACACAAGATTAGTTTTATTTGTTATGTTTCATTTGATGGCTCAAGTCATTTACTGGAATTTCTCTAATTGTATCATGTCTTACTAAACAGGTTGAATATGAAACTGAGATTGTTGAAGATGTACTGCCAATCCTTAAACCAAAGAGAAGGCTTGTCCTGACAACACAACTCATGCAGCAACTGCTTCACCCTCCTCCAGCAGTAGTTCTCTCGTCAGTTGCTACTTCACAGTATGAGAGTGTAGCTTACTTTGCTGCAAGATTATCATTAGGAGATGCATGCAGTGCAGTTTCTTGCTCTGAAAGTGAAGCACCATCATCTGCAGACAGTAAAAACATGTATGATTTATCCTTAGTTCACGTAAAATCGATAATATTGATGTTTTGGTTTTATTACTATCTGTTCATACTAATAATTTTATGCGTGCATCACAGTTTGTCTGAAAATCTTAAAATGCCCGAGAAAAGAGAGAAGTTCTTCTCAAAAGTTGTTGAAGACTTCATTGGCCGGGCAAGGAAGCTGGAAAGTGAATTGTTGAGGTACCCTCATGTCTTGATATTTGTGCTTTTTTCTTTTCTTTTCAAACTGCTGTTATGTGAGTTTTATCTTTCTGAATTCTTTCTCTCTCTCTCTCTCTAATTACTCTAATTACTTAATTGTACTAATGCTGCCTCCTTTTGATGTGTAGACTGGACAAAAGAGCTTCAATCTTAGACTTAAGAGTGGAATGCCAGGATCTGGAGAAGTTCTCTGTGATCAATCGTTTTGCCAAGTTTCATGGTCGGGGACAAGCTGATGGGGCTGAGACCTCATCAACTTCTGATGGAACGTTAAATGCTCAGAGACCATGCCCACAGAAATATGTTACTGCACTTCCAATGCCTAGAAATCTGCCAGACAGGGTACAATGTCTTTCACTTTGATAATTTAATTAATTGATGTTTGCCCTCTCTCGGTCATTTGTCTCCAACGTCCCCATGCTTCCTATCTTCCATTTTGTTTCAACTTATAAAATGGCACATGATTTGCCACAAAGTAGCGCACAGAAGGGACTGTAGGAGAAAGAATGGATTCTAGATGTCTCCTTGAAAGCAACGGAGGCAGTTAGATCTTTTGATTATAGGCCATTGATGTTATTCTTGAAAATTATAAGATGGCCTCTGTATACTTTGAAAAATCTAGAAAGGAATCTGCTATGCCCCATCTTTCTTCTTTTCAGTATAGGGGGAGGTAAAAATGCAGTCTGGTGTTTCTAAGTTCACAATGCTATAATCCCCATCCCCAGGTATTCTGTTCCTCTTTTTCTGGAGGGGGCATTGACTGACTTGTGACAGTCGGCAGTTGAATTGGATTGTCAACTTACTGCAGGAATTAGGCAATTGACCATATTTTTTAGAATTAATACCAATTATTGGATCAAATCTTTTGAATTTACCGAGAAGTATATGATTTTTTTTTCTTTATTATTCTACGTTTCTGCATATCGGCTGATTCTAAGAAGGTTAATGATCTGTTTCTTTCTTTAGTGGATCTTTCGTTTGCCATGAATTTTGCAACATGTATTGAACATAGGTCAGAGACTAGTCTAATGCTGTCTGGTTGACAAGGGTTTTGTGCCTCAGGGAACCTGCTTAAAGCTAACTTTAATGAATAATATCTTTGATAAGTTGGAGTAGGATATTTGCAGAGTTTTGTATATTACATGGAATGGAAACACCAGACTCTTCTAACGGTATTGAATAGTATATTGTTTATTTGTTCAGTCTTCCCTTTGTGGGACGTGTTTCAATGAGTCGGTATTGTTATTTTTGTTTCCTCATCATGGCATGCGTTTATTGCATCGTTTACTTGGTCATTCTACGCAGACCTATATTGTCTATATATACTCTTTTTAGCGGCTGGAGGGGGAATGATGCAGATTTTTTCAGCTGTTAAATTAATTGAACACCTTCATCTCTGGGACCCTTTTTCATTTGTCTTTAACACTAATATCATTCACAGCATTTATTAAAGTGGAGTAATTTTACTTTGTGGCGTAGTCTTGTACGTTCGTACGTTTTGGGCATTAAAAATTTAAGGAGTGGGTCCCAACTTCTACCATTAACATGATGAGTACGTACAAAACTTGCTTTAAAAATTAAGAGGCAACCATTTAAAAAAAATAAAATATAAATATTAAGAGGAAATTGGCGATTCTCTTACTGAAAGAAGGCAAATAGTTGAGAACGTGTCACCTTGATATTCATGGACCGCTTTCGATTATTTATCGACGATGTTGGGTTTGCCACTTGGCAACAATAACCAAGTGACTCGTACCCAGTTGGCAACAATCAAGTGGATCCACTTAGCAATTTTTTTTTTAGAATTATTTTACAAATACACAGAAATAATCAAAAAATTATTTTTTTAATTTTATTTATAAAATATATAGTGTTTTTATATTGTATTTTTATTAATTTATTATTATTTGTATTTTATTTTTTATTATTATTTTAATGTTATTTAAATATTATTTTTAGTTTGTAAAAATATAAAAAAGATTATTTTTAAACATAAAAATATAATTATTTTACAAATGTAATTATTTTATTTTTCTTTTTGAAAAAATTAACTTTGCTGCTCAATTATTGACTCACTGCGGGTACCAACACATCACAATCACTTGGTGAATTCACGTAATCACATATCTTAATATTCCACTGTGCGGGACCCATAGATTCACATGGCCCCCTTTTTTTTTTTTTTTATTTTTTTATTTTATTTTTTTGATAGACCTTCCTTTTTAGTTAAAAGATTCCAAGTTGGATTTTGATATCTTTATTAGAGGGAAACGAAAAAGTGTTCTTTTTCTCTTAAACTAGCTAATGTGACCGCGCAAGCCGTTATAATATTAATTTAAAAATAAAATAATTTAAATAATTGAATTACTAATTGTTAATGCCATCAAACATACTCAACATAAAAATTAACAAAACTTAATAATGCAATAAAAAGAGAACAAATAAACTATGACATCAATTTTTTTTTTTTTAAAAAAAAAATAAAAGAAAATTAAGATATCTACTTGCTAATTTGTTAAAAATTTATTTTTTTAACGAACACCAACAATTTTAAAATCACTCATACTGCATAAATACATGATAACATCTAAATAAGATATAAAAATAATATGATAATGTTTAAAAATAAAGGTAAATAATTTAAAATAAAAACTTCAAATATGAAAAAAGATTAATAATCGAATAAATATATGAAAATATCGTGCTATCATTAACACGTAAATCAATTAAATTCAGAGTTATGGGTTAAAAGTAAGGGTGTTCATTGGATCACATTCAATGAATTTAGACCCAACCGATCTAATCGAATTATTTATTGGATATTGAATTTGATCATCCGTTCCAATCTAATCGAATCCAGTCATTGGATCCGATCTAATCGGTTCCAACCATTAGATGCATTAACTGATTTTCTAATGAATTTGATTGGATCCATCCAATCCATTTTAACTACCATTTAAGTTGATTTCATTAAAGATAAAAATATAATTTAAAACTTAATAATCCAACATACATAAAATATATTAAATATAAAATTATAAATGTATTTTAAAAATATATAAATATAATTACATGATTATTAGATGATAATTGGATCGGTTCGGTTATTCATTAGATCGGATGTTCCATCCAAAAATCGATCTGATCCGATTAGATTTTTAAAATTTACATATAATGTGATCTAATTATGATTGGATATCCGATTCTATTAGATCGGTTAAGATTGGATTGATCGGTTGTAATTTGATTGGATGACTTTTTGCACACCCCTGGTTGAAAGCCAGTCAATGGAATATTAACTATTTTTACTTCTAATCTCTTCACTGAAGTTGCGGGCAAAATAACATTTTATATTCATTGAAAGTGGTCTATATTTACATGTGGTTGCAACAATTTTTAAATTTTGTACTGTACAAAGAACCATTACTCTATTGGTTCTTAAACTTATAAATTAAAGTTTTTTTTTATAGTACATTAGATTTCATGTAAAATAAATCATATTTCACATTCACTATAATATGATTGACAAATAGAAAAATAAAAGAAATAATAATATAAAAAACTTATTATATGACTCATTAAGTGTAAAATAACTGATAAAAAATTAAAAGAATCAACAATTTTTATACAACCTTCTTATTAATAAAAAATTCTTAGCGTTGAGAGACTCCTACATTTTACAAAACTCTAATAAGAGAGGACTATGAAATTAATAAGAAGAATTGAAGTAGTAAAAAATATTATTAAAAAAAAAATAGGAATAGTTTAAAATTTAGAATATTAAATTTTTAAATAACCACAACAAAACAACATACATGATTTGAAAAGAGTCTGCTTGCAAAAATTTATATACATAACCTACTAATATTTAATATTTAATCTAGTATTATATTTTTCTTTTCTTAAAAAAAATCAAAATTTATGGATTTTTTTTAAAGGAAATTAGTATGTACGGTTTGTTTAGTTATTACATACAATTTTTTTTTTCTTTTAAAAAAAATTAAGATTTTGTATAGTTAGTGTTTTAATTTTTATTTATGTTTAAAAAATATTGCTAAAAATTAGATATTTTTTTTTTTAGAAATATTATAATAAATGAATACATAAATGTTATTGGAAAAATATTTTTTTTGAGGTTATTTTTTATTCAGTAAAGTTAGACATATGATATATATTTTTTTAAAATTATTTTTTTGAGACTTATTAGAGATAATTTTTAAGGCATATTATATATATGGAAGAGCCTTTTCAATATATATATATGGAAGAGGTTTCAATGGTTATATTTTTATTGTAACCATCATGGTTACATTTTTTTTAACCATCATGGTTACATTTTTTTTAACCATTAGATCACTATTGAATTGTTGTGATTAATTTGGAAATTAAATAAAAATAAATAAAAAATGACTTGTAACCTGAAAATAACCTTATAATTTATTTCCTTATAAAAGTTTAATTAAGATTAATTTTATTCAAAATTAAATTAATTGGAATTATTAATATATTTTTTTTTTTGTAATTTGTTACTAAACAAAGTTATTTTAGCAATTCATTTTTTTTATATAAATTCTTGAAATTGTTAAATATATAACTGTTGCCCCTGATTTTTCCCAATATACGTGGACCAACCGAATAAGGACGCGTGGATCAAGCAATGTACAATCCAAAATATTTGCTAAGTCTTTATGCTATAAGGTAGCTTCCATGACGTAGCTCCCGGAGAAAGCATACGGAACCCCATATGCTCCCGGAGCTCGAAGTAACGTTAAGGCATCTCCGGGACGTGTCAGGTTTCTCCAACATGGTGGAGACTAGAAGTACTCGTCAGCCTCGCCCTCTAGAAGATGCTCAAGACCCAAATGAAGAAGATGTAGCCTCAAGAGCAGCTGAGGGTTCCGAGGAAGAAGAAGGAATTCCAGATGATGACTACGAGGGAAACCTCGATGAGTATGCCTACGACGAAGGTAGTTACTCGGAGTTGGTGCTTCTCAGACAAAAAGCTATCGATCACGAAGCCGAGATCGAAGCTCAGAAAGCACAAAACCAGAAAATGCAAGAAGTGATGCTGGCCATGCAAAAAGCCATGGAGGCGGCTGACATTCACGTGCACCCCAAGGCAATGACTGCTGGACTTGGCAAGGAGCCAGAGACGTCGTCGCCTAGTTCCCAACAGCAGAAGTCTAGGGAGCCACACAAAAAACCCTACCTCTACCCCGGGGCGAAAGAAAAAGGCGCAGGATCCGCGAAAGGTCCGCTCAGATTTCCCTAAAGGGAAAGGTCTGCAGAGGGGCAAGCCCCAAAAAGGGAGCTTTGGCCCTCAGGATCGAGAGGACCGAAAAAGCGTTTCCGTGCACCAAGAGCCCGGGGGTAGAGGAAGAAGAGGACAGAGGTGTCCTCCCGTTGATCTGAGAAATCAAATCAATGGGAACCAAGGTGATCTCCGGGATCATCTTGACCAAAAAAGATACGGACCCGCGGTCTCCACGGGTACGTTAAATGAAGGAATTATAGCGGAACTCGCCATACTTCGAAAAGACATTGCCCGAGTCTCCCGAAGACAGAAAGGGGACGACTCCGACTCAGACAGCGAGGACTGGGAGCCATGTGCTAAGCACATCCTAGAGGTGGAACTCCCTAAGAACTTCAAGATGCCCGAAATGGCAGCTTATACCGGGAACTCCGATCCTAGCGATCACTTATCACGGTTCAACCGTGTCATGACGGTCATGAGAGTCAGCAATGACGCCAAATGTCTGTGCTTCCCACTTACTGTAAGTGGGTCCGCGGAGGAATGGTTCAAAAAGTTGGAACCAGGATCCGTGGGCTGTTGGAACAAGCTACAGACCAACTTCCGGAGACAGTTTGTCGCCGCAAGAAAGGTCAACCTGGAGGTCAGTGCCTTGACTAATATCAAGCAACTGCCCACCGAGACCTTGAAGAATTATATAAAGAGGTTCTGAGAGGAAGCCTCAAAAACCAAGAAAGTTGACGACGGACAACTGTTAGGTTTTATGCCCTAAATAAAACTCATTTCAATATAATCAGATTTACTTATTAATATAGATCAGAAATAACATTTAATGTTGCATGGTTCACATGATTTATTTCATGATTATATGTACATAATGTATAGATTCATCTGAAACCCTTTTCACATACTTGATCCTGTTTATTGTGCCGTCAACACATTGGAAAGTAAACATGACTATGTGAATAAAGTTTCCTAGATTTATCAGACACAGGGTTTTACTGATATGATAATCTACAACAAGAGTTTACTTGCATTTGGAGAAGTGCTATGTTCTTTCCAGAACATTGGTTAAAGTAAAGCTCAGGTTGGATGCATGGAGTATGCATCGGAAGGGACCGATATTGAACTTTGACTTAGATTTATTAAACTTACCGTAATATCTATTCAAGTCAATATCGCCTAGTTGATCCTAGATCAAATGATCTTAATCCTGATATGATTAGGCTCAATCTTGAAAGGCTATTCATGTTCTTTGATTTGTTAGTTAAGCCTACTTTTAGGTCAGGGTGATACGTACATTTTGGGAACACGGTAGTGCAATTGAGTGGGAGCGCTAGCATAAACATGGAATCTATAGCTTCTATCTGGCGAATAGTAAGCAAAGGATGATCTCCTTCGAGCTTGACCAAACGAACATAAATGGTGGAGTACTCATTTCACATTAGCTGAAATATCATTTATACGGGGTCAAGTGTTTTAAGGAATAAATACATTGTAGGGTGTAACGGTAATTTAATCCCTTTACAAAGGTAGATCATTCATATAGAGGATCATTGATCACATTAGGATTATAACAATGGATAACTAATGATGTGTCTATATGGTGGAACATATAGAGCATTCTATATACTGAGAGTGCAATTCTGAGTTCTATGCGTGGATTCAACGAAGAATTAATAAGTTAGTGAATTTTAGTGCTAAATTCTTGATCTACTTATTGGAAGCTCGGTTATATAGACCCATGGTCCCCCCACTAGTTGAGATAATATTGCTTGTAAGACTCATGTAATTGGTTTTGATTAATCAATTATAATTCACGAGTTAGACTATGTCTATTTGTGAAATTTTCACTAAGTAAGGGCGAAATTGTAAAGAAAGAGTTTATAGGGGCATATTTGTTAATTATGATACTTTGTATGGTTCAATTAATAAATATGATAAATGACAATATTATTTAATAATTATTTATAGTTATTAAATAGTTAGAATTGGCATTTAAATGATTGAATTAGGAAATTGGCATTTTCGAGAAAATCAGATACAAAAGTGGTAAAATTGCAAAATTGCAAAAATCAAGGCCCAGTCCACCTAGCATAGGGCCGGCCACTTGTGTTATCTTTTTTAAATGATTTTTTCATTATTTTAATGCCATATAATTCAAATCAAGCCCTAGAGGAATGCTATAAATAGATAGTGAAGGCTTCAGGAAAATTACACTTTCTGAATCAGAAAAACCTGAGCCTCCACTCTCTTCTCTAGCCGCCACTCTCTCTCTATTTTCTTCCTCAATATTTCGAACCTCTCTTAGTGATTAGAGTAGTGCCCACACACATCAAGCAATACCTCAATCATAGTGAGGAAGATTGTGAAGAAAGATCAACAGCAAAGGAGATTCAGCATCAAGGATTCAGAGAAGAAGATCCAGGTTCAGATCTTGATAATACTCTGCTACAGAAAGGAATCAAGGGTTAGAGATCTGAACGGAAGGAGTCATTATAATTCCGCTGCACCCAATGTAAGGTTTCTTAAACTTTATATGTGTTTAATTTATCGTTTTAGAAAGTTCATATTTAGGATGTTAATAAACATACTTGTGAGTAGATCTAAGATCCTGGTAAAATAAATTCCAACAACTGGCCTCAGAGCCATGGTAATTGATTTACTTACATGTAATTTGGACTTTAAAACGATTGTTTGTATGTTCTTTGGATGGTATCATGTTGTATTGAGTGTTATTTGATGATTGATTGATGTTTGTGAAATTTTCGTGAAAAATTATTGTGATTTCGATTCTGGAATTATTTTTATTGGATAGTATGGAAAAAATTAAGCAAGTTAGCCTTTTACAGAACTCAATTTGGATTTTATTTGAATTAGTTATGATTTTTTGAAGATTTGACAAAATCGGAAATTTGTCTTTGATAGTTTCCTGCGATCGCAGAACTGTCCGTACAGTTTCGGATTTTTTCCTTTTTCTTCAATTTTTCATACTTTTTCATGGAATTAACTTCCAATTTTTTGTATGGTTTTGTATATATACTATTACTATTCCTAATTCAATTCTAATTATCATTTTGAATTAATTTAATTTTTTTTAAATTAATTCAAGATATTAGTGTAATTTGAATTCGAATAGAATTAGTATTTATCTTTTTGCTTAAAAATCTATCTTATTTTTAAATTTGATTATATTTTTTTTAAATTTAAGGTCAGATTTTTTAGATATTTATAATATCTTTTAAGATATTTAAGATATTTTAAAAAAATATCTTTTAAGATATTTATACAATCTTTTAAGATATTTTAAAATATCTTATCTTTTAAGATATTTAAAAATATCTTATCTTTTAAGATTTTTTTTTAAATCTTTTTAAGATATTTTGACCATATTTAAATTTAAAATAAGATATTTATAATCATGTAATTTTAAATAGATATAAGATATTTTGCTAATTTTTTAAATTTTGTTATTTTATTTATTTAAATTACATTTAAAAATTTGAAAAGATATTTATTTATCTTTTCTAATTTTTTATTTAATTTTTATTTATAAAATAACATTTAAAATTTAAAAGTAGTTAGCAAATTTTTGAAATGATATTTAGGTTGGTTGAAACCTAATTTTTCAAAAATTGTAGGTTTAATTTTAAATTAATTTTTTTTTTTAAATTTCATTTTTATTTATTTAATTAATTATTTTCGAAATTAAATATTTAATTTAAAATTAAATAAATCCTACATCCAACTATCCAGCTAACCCTGTTGCAGGAGTATGTGTTTTAGCTTGTTTGTAAGTTTTTTTTTTAAAACCTATTATTACTTGATTGCAAATAGCCATGGTTACCTTTTGCCAGATCTAATGATCTGATGGCTCCCTTGGTCAAGATAATAATTTGTAACAGGTATATTTACAATCTTCTTTCATCTGTGTATGACCTAGCAACATGATAGGACCCATCCAAAGTGTGCCTGTGTGAGCCTATGTGTTTAATTTGATTATAGATACATATAGGTTGTTGTTGCTAAAATAAATTATCATAGTTCTTGATAGAATTTATTTAGGCCCATTTAGTTATTGGGCTTATTCAATGAATAACAGTTGTTCTTATTAAGGTTAAATTCCTCTCTTTTGGGCCTTGTGTGAGAGTTGGGAGCCATAGAAGTGGGTACGACATACTGAACCCAGCACCCCCTCACACAAACCACCCCAATTGTGAAGGCCCATTTGCTCGATTTGAATGATCGTACTAGGTTAATTAAACTAGTTTAACCTAATAAAATTGATTAGCAACATAATTAATTTCATTTATTTTGAAATTAATTTAAGAAAAATATAGTTTAAGGAATTTTATATTCTAAGCTAAACTATATGTATTTTCTTGTATTTAATTAAATATAGAATTATAACCATCTAGATTCTTTCTGGAACTTAATTTAAATTTTTCATTAAATATTCCTATTTAAGTTGATATTTAGTTATCTTCAACTAACCAACTTAAATCTGAATATCTTTTGAATTTCAAATTTCAAAATTAAGTTGAGGAATTTTAGGCATTGGTTATTAAGATTCTTTAGATATTTTTTAAGTTAATATCTTTTCGAATATTAACTTAAAATGGAATATTTTCAAATTAAGTGGTTACAACTTAATTTTTGATATTTAATTAAATTTAAATTTGAAAAATATTTAGGTTCTAGATTTTTTCTAATACAACTTAAATTAGATATTTTTTCAAATTTTGTGGAAAAGATACTTAGTCAAATAAGATATTTTCTAGATAGTTATTTCTAGACTACTTATTATTTCTAATATTAAATAGGAAAATATTATAAATTGTGAAATTAATTATTTATATAATTAATTTTGGTACAATTTATTTTAAGTATATTTTTCCTAGTATTAAACTAGAGATTAATAATTAAGCCTTCTCTACACTTAATTATTTATTTCTTGAATTTAATACATTTAATTAATTTGAAAATAAAATATCTAAGTTGATTTAATCATCATACTTAAATATTTCTTTTTTCATGACATTTAATTAAATAGAAAATTATTTTTAGTTGAAATTTATTTTTTCAACTAAATTTAAATAATTTTCAAAATATATTTTTTTTATTTTATTAATCAATTTTCGAAATTGCATTTCTTAAAGCTAGAATTTCGAATTTTATCTTGAAAAATAGATTAAGTTGTCAATTAATTATTTATTTTAATTAATTCTTGGATCAACTTAAATCAATGATTTTTTCATTTATTGATTAATTTAAAATAAATTAAATTAAAGTATATTATTAGAAATTGAATTAATTAGTCAAAGAAAAATCTAGATAGATGATATTTTTGCTTGAAGTATTTTTCTAGTGTATTTAATTAAATAGAAAATTAATATTTAAGTTGATTTTCATCATTATACTTAAATATTTGAAATTTTTCTTATATATTTAATTAAATAGGAAAATTATATTTTTTGTTGTAAATTAATTTTATTAATTAATTTTGGGCCAACATTAAATTAGAATAATTTTTCCAGGATTTATTTTTTATTTTAATATGCATTTTTCGAAAATTGTATTCTTAAATACTTTAATTTTTCGAAATGCAATATATATTTATAGAAAATTAAATTTGAGTTGTAAATTAATTTAAATTAATTTTGTAACAACTTAACTTGAATATTTTTCTAAATATTTATTGGAAATTATTACTAAGATGGAAATAATTCATATTATTTTCATATCCATCTAAGTAAAATTTATAAATATTAAATTAAAATTTATATTTAGAATTTTTCATTCTAAATTGGAAATTTTAAATAAATATATATTTAAAATAAATAGATTAAATAAAGAGAATCAAAGAAAATACAACTCACTTTAAATAATGAGCTTGATTATTATTAAGATATTCGATCTCCATTGTTGGTCTTACAAAAGTTAAATGTTTTCAATATAACCTCGAGACGCTAGACTTCGTCGCCCTATGGATGGTTATTCGTTGAACGCATTTAACACCGTAAGATTTCATTTGATAAGTGTTTTGTAAGTTTTCGTCTCTATTAGACTCTCCCCTACGGTGACTACTTAGAGATAAACTTATGAAACATGAAACAATGGTGGAAGCTCATAAAATGAGAATAACCTTGACTCTCGCCTACCGGGACAACGTTGGATTCTTATTTTGATCGAATAAAAGGTTGCTAGAATGGTTTCTATTTTAGATGAGCTGACAACTCTATTCAATAAATGATGCTTTGACTCTCGCCTACCGGGACACTGTATCGATTATTGAAAACCTTGGAAATTATTTAGGATTGTATGTTTTAGTATTTTCACTAGTCATTCCTACTTGCTATATGTTTATAATTTCTGAATTGTGTATGAATTTATATTGAACCATGTTATTTTCTGTTATTAAGTTGTAGTTTAATTTCGAATCTTCATTGTTGGTCCAACATGTTTGTTTATCTAATGAGATAAATCCCTAGTGGATTTTCACCATTAGACATACATAATAGTGTAAGATCTCAAAAGATAAATATTGTATATGCGACATCTAGCTGTTCATCAATTGATGACACCTTAGACTAGTATTTTTACGATATGAAACAAGAAGATTGTATAAATAAGATTACTTTGACTTTCGCTAATCGAAGCATCGTTGGATTCTTATTTATAAACGAAATTATCCTAATTCCTCTTAGCTTATTCATTTTGAATTAGCTTCAAAACATATCATTGGATGAATGGTCTATAAATCATTTCATGTCATTCTATATTTTCTCTTAAGAAATTAAATGACGCTTATGATTATAATCCCGAAATTCTATTCCCAATTGATATAAATCCTCAATCTTAGAAATCTCCTACTTGTATGGGCAAATCAGACTTAGAGTTATATTAGTAGTGCTGGTCCAAGATAGAATTACTCATTATATTTGGTATAAATTTAAGTCTTTGACTTTAATTTTAGATTCCAAATAGAAATTTTCTTATATTTCTAATTCCAGAATACAATACAGTTACACTTTCTCAAGTGTTTATATCCATCTTCTATTAATGGATTAAAACTGTATGGAATATGAGTTAGGTATTCTGTGACCAGGATCCACTTGCAGTATTCTAAGAACTCTTTGATGTAACTAAACCTATGTCATCAATAGACACTACCACATTTTTTTTAATCTATGGCATTTGTATCTTGTTCATAATGGATTTGACAAGATCAATCTCTGCAAAGAGTTAATATGCCTATATCCACTGAAAGTAGTTCATCTCATTCGCAGATGGATGTACATTCAGGGGTGGATATGAGTTTTTCGTTTTATTCTTAAAACGATAACTCTAGATTATACCTTATGCAAAGAAATTTGAAATGTTTGAAAAATTTCATTAATTTCTAGCAATGGTTAAACACCATTAAGGTATGTGGTTAAAGATCTTGCGAACTGATAGGGGTGGAGAAATAGTTAGTAGATATGCAGTTCAAAGATCATTAAATTGATTTTTGAATTATATCCAAACTTACCTCCCCAGAAATTTCGAGTTGCATATTGATGATTAGTTACTAGTCGTTGCCTAATTCCTTCTATGGTAATACAATTTCAGAATGATGTAATGGTTGTATACTTAACGTAAATTATTACCAGATTCATGGATGACCTAATCAAAATCTTAAGAAAAGCTAGAACTGTTAACCATGGTTTGTTAGCTATTCTAAATGATTAGGGGTGGACCATCCCATTGTCAATAGATAAGAAAGTGTTTGTTCAAACAAATACTACTTTTCTAAGAAAATGACTAAGTCTGAAAAACAAGTAGCAAATAAAGGAGATATTTATTCTTGATTCCAAAAGTGTTCTATCATCTTATATAACATATGATGATCCTACTGCCTCTGTTGTCTTGTCACAACCGAAGAGATCAATACCGTTTAGTTTTCTTAGACATAATTCACGGTGCCTTGTCGTAGTGGGAGAGTTTCTAGGAACTCACCTTCTTATGACTTGGGAGACACAAGTGATTAAAATCCATTGTGAGTTTAAACAAGTAATGGATTGTCAAGATAAGAAACTAAGAAGAAAGCCAATAGAACTATGGTTTAATCCATTCACATGGAATAACCTAAAGTTTTCTATAACAGGACATAAAAGGAAATTTTTGTTTATAAGTCCATTCAATAGACTTAACAAAACTTCCTGTTCCTAGCATTATAGGTTTGAGTTTATCTAAACCTATGGCTTATGGTATACCTGGTAATTACTTACTCTAATGCAAGCAACTTACTTTACTAAGATGCTGAAGCATTTTCTTTCTAATGGCAATCTATAGAAGCTTCACAACTTCTTAGGTATAGATTTTATTTATCTAAGGAAAAGTCTTAACTATTCCAGAAAAGATAAAGCCATGAAAGAATTTCTTATATCAACAGTGAGAGGTCTTAGATATGCTTTTGTATGCCTTAGACCAGACACCTGCTGTTGAGTGGGAGTAATGAGTAGGTATCAGATTAATCCAGGAGAAGAACATTGGAAGACAATCAAGTAAATCCTAAGATTAAGAAGAGGAACTATATGTTAGTCTATAAAAGTGTGTTTAAAACTCTTAGACTACACCATATCAGATTTCGAAATTTGCCTATGTGCTAGTAAATATTTCTGATAAGATGGTGATTACTCTGGGGGTGGAATAGTGATTTTGGAAAAGTGTAAAAACCTATCTAAAGTCTCTAGGTCTACCAGAGAGAGGCTGAATGTTAAAGCTGCAGGAAAGGTACTTATTCAGTCTAAGGAAAGTTCTATACATTTTGGCATCATTCCAAACTGCCTTAAACTACTAGTGTTAATTTCCTGATTAACCAAAAGTAGTGGCCAAAGATATAGAATCCAGTATCCCAAGAGAGTAAACATATAGAGAGGAATTTCACATTATCAATGATTTTGTGATTCAGGAAGAGTAATAGTGGAGAAAAGGTTGTGGTTAATTCAACCTTTCAGATCCTATTACGAGGAGTTTACTACTACTACACTTGATTTGTATATCGAGGTGTTGAGATTATTTGAAACGCACTTTTTGTTTTATATTAGTGCAAGTGGGAGTTTGTTAGGTTTTATGCCCTAAATAAAACTCATTTCAATATAATCAGATTTACTTATTAATATAGATCAGAAATAACATTTAATGTTGCATGGTTCACATGATTTATTTCATGATTATATGTACATAATGTATAGATTCATCTGAAACCCTTTTCACATACTTGATCCTGTTTATTGTGCCGTCAACACATTGGAAAGTAAACATGACTATGTGAATAAAGTTTCCTAGATTTATCAGACACAGGGTTTTACTGATATGATAATCTACAACAAGAGTTTACTTGCATTTGGAGAAGTGCTATGTTCTTTCCAGAACATTGGTTAAAGTAAAGCTCAGGTTGGATGCATGGAGTATGCATCGGAAGGGACCGATATTGAACTTTGACTTAGATTTATTAAACTTACCGTAATATCTATTCAAGTCAATATCGCCTAGTTGATCCTAGATCAAATGATCTTAATCCTGATATGATTAGGCTCAATCTTGAAAGGCTATTCATGTTCTTTGATTTGTTAGTTAAGCCTACTTTTAGGTCAGGGTGATACGTACATTTTGGGAACACGGTAGTGCAATTGAGTGGGAGCGCTAGCATAAACATGGAATCTATAGCTTCTATCTGGCGAATAGTAAGCAAAGGATGATCTCCTTCGAGCTTGACCAAACGAACATAAATGGTGGAGTACTCATTTCACATTAGCTGAAATATCATTTATACGGGGTCAAGTGTTTTAAGGAATAAATACATTGTAGGGTGTAACGGTAATTTAATCCCTTTACAGTGTAGATCATTCATATAGAGGATCATTGATCACATTAGGATTATAACAATGGATAACTAATGATGTGTCTATATGGTGGAACATATAGAGCATTCTATATACTGAGAGTGCAATTCTGAGTTCTATGCGTGGATTCAACGAAGAATTAATAAGTTAGTGAATTTTAGTGCTAAATTCTTGATCTACTTATTGGAAGCTCGGTTATATAGACCCATGGTCCCCCCACTAGTTGAGATAATATTGCTTGTAAGACTCATGTAATTGGTTTTGATTAATCAATTATAATTCACGAGTTAGACTATGTCTATTTGTGAAATTTTCACTAAGTAAGGGCGAAATTGTAAAGAAAGAGTTTATAGGGGCATATTTGTTAATTATGATACTTTGTATGGTTCAATTAATAAATATGATAAATGACAATATTATTTAATAATTATTTATAGTTATTAAATAGTTAGAATTGGCATTTAAATGATTGAATTAGGAAATTGGCATTTTCGAGAAAATCAGATACAAAAGTGGTAAAATTGCAAAATTGCAAAAATCAAGGCCCAGTCCACCTAGCATAGGGCCGGCCACTTGTGTTATCTTTTTTAAATGATTTTTTCATTATTTTAATGCCATATAATTCAAATCAAGCCCTAGAGGAATGCTATAAATAGATAGTGAAGGCTTCAGGAAAATTACACTTTCTGAATCAGAAAAACCTGAGCCTCCACTCTCTTCTCTAGCCGCCACTCTCTCTCTATTTTCTTCCTCAATATTTCGAACCTCTCTTAGTGATTAGAGTAGTGCCCACACACATCAAGCAATACCTCAATCATAGTGAGGAAGATTGTGAAGAAAGATCAACAGCAAAGGAGATTCAGCATCAAGGATTCAGAGAAGAAGATCCAGGTTCAGATCTTGATAATACTCTGCTACAGAAAGGAATCAAGGGTTAGAGATCTGAACGGAAGGAGTCATTATAATTCCGCTGCACCCAATGTAAGGTTTCTTAAACTTTATATGTGTTTAATTTATCGTTTTAGAAAGTTCATATTTAGGATGTTAATAAACATACTTGTGAGTAGATCTAAGATCCTGGTAAAATAAATTCCAACAACAACAGCTTGCGCTTCTCCAAGCAGGCATCCGTACGGGGACTCCTTTCTGGAATGAACTACAGCAAGAAGGAGCTCCTAGCCTTCAGGATTTCCAGAAGAGAGTCCAAAAATATATCAACCTCGAAGAAGCCCAAATAGTGGCTTATGGAGGATACTATCCCACCGATATAGCAGGGTACATGCCCGGAGTATCGCCCTCGGGTACTACCTCGACCGCAACTCCACAAACAAGTGGCATACAATTCTCTGCTACCCCCAGATATAGTCAGGGCCAGGCCTCGGCGCCAACATCATCCCATTTCGGCAACCCGTCCGGAATGAATGGACAAACTCCTTCGCACTCTGGCTGTTAGCCTGGCAGGCCCTTCCCAGGGCTCGAGCAGTAAAAGGTCCTCCAAGGGTAGCACCCGGACGGGGGAGAAGCGTCAGAAAAGGGGGTACACCCCCCAGTACACTCAATACACGGAGCTGTCGGACTCCCAAGAGCGTGTATACTTTGCCACTAGGCAAAATACACACTACCGGAGACCACAACCGTTGTACAAAGATAGCTCCCGGAGAGATCCGAGCAAAAGATGCGAGTACCACAACGACATTGGTCATAGCACCAATGAATGCAAGAATCTCAAGGACGAGATCGAAAACCTAATCCGGTTGGGTCACCTCTACGAGTGGATCAAAATAGGTTGCCTCACCTTAATTCGGGCCAGGCGGCTGTGGGTGTGCCTCAGGGAACACCGGGGAGTACAGCAGGAGCGTTAGCTCCAACTGCTCCCGCAGGCGACGCCCAGCACATCCCCAGTCTGCCGCCCAGACCTAACGGAAGGGTAGCCATGATCTCCGGAGGTCCTCATATCGGGGGAACTACTCGCAAGGAGCTCAAACGATACGTAGGGGCCATGAAACACAATGAGGTTTGGGAGGTTACTCAACTCCCAGCTCAAAGGCCCCGGCTGATGGACCAACCCATCACGTTCACGGAAGAAGACGCCAAGAGAGTGCGCTTCCCTCATCATGACCCATTGGTCATAGAGACCCCAATCGCAAATAAAGTGGTGGCCAGAGTCTTAATTGACAATGGAAGTTCCGTAAATCTACTCTTCAAGGAGGCCTTCACCGCAATAGGCTTGACGGAACGAGACCTCTCGCCCAGTGGGTCCCAACTCACAGGGTTTAATGGGACGACACTTATCCCAATGGGAAAAGTAAGGCTCCCAGTCACCTTGTGCCCGGACACCCCCCAGAGCACATTTAAATACTGCACTTTCGTGGTGGTGGACTGTCCGACTGCTTACAACGCGATCCTCGGCCGACCGGCCTTGGTAGATTTTAGCGCAGTCACATCAATTCGGCACCTGTGCCTGAAGTTCCCTACCCAGGAGGCTGGGATCGGGACGGTGAGAGGAAACCAGGGGGAAGCAAGACAATGTTACAATGTCGCAACCCACCTGCCCGTGCTAATGGTCCGAGAATCAGTTGAGCCAGAAGTGGCTGAAGAAGATGAGTTAGACCCCCGTGTGGGGTCCGAAAGGATTGTGGAACCGATGGAGGATGTTGAGGAATTATCAGTGTGTGACCTCGACTCCACCAAAGTACTCAGGCTGGGGAAGAACCTAGATCCGAAGGAAAAAGAAAAAATAATAAAAACACTGAAGGGCGCCATCGACATCTTTGCATGGCGCTAAGAAGACATGACTGGCATAAGCCCTCATGTCATCACCCACGTACTCAACGTCAATCCGGACATGCCCCCCGTCCAGCAAAAGCGACGCCCGCTCGACTCGGTGAAAGCCGAGGCTCTGGAGAAAGAGGTGGATAAACTTTTGACTAACGGCATGATCCGCGACGTATACTATCCGGAGTGGCTAGCCAATCCGGTCCTGGTGCCCAAGCCGAACGGAACTTGGCGAGTTTGTATAGATTTCACTAATCTAAACAAAGCTTGTCCAAAGGACTGCTTTCCGCTGCCCAGGATCGAGCAGATGGTAGACGCCACTTCTGGATTCAAACTACTATCCTTCATGGACGCCTATGCTGGGTACAATCAAATAAAGATGCATACGGCAGACCAGGAGTGCACTAGCTTCAGGACCGATAAGGGGGTATACTGTTACCTAGTCATGCCCTTCGGACTGAAAAACGCCGGAGCAACCTACCAGAGAATGGTCAACCGGATGTTCAAAGGCCTCCTGGGACGAAATATGGAGGTTTATGTAGATGACATGCTCATCAAGTCCAAAGCATGCAACAGCCATGCAAACGACTTAGAGGAATGTTTCGACGTGGTCCGGAGATACGACATGAAGCTCAACCCAAAGAAATGCACCTTTGGGGTCAAGTCAGGAAAGTTTCTGGGCTTCATCGTTAGTCAAAGGGGGATTGAGGCAAATCCGGAAAAAATCCAGGCTCTCCTGAGCATGCCATCCCCCAGAAAGCATAAAGATGTGCAGAGCCTGACCGGAAAGGTAGCTGCCCTAACCCGCTTCATCTCACGGTCCACGGACAAGTGCATACCCTTCTTCAACATATTAAAGAAGTGTCAAAAGTTTGAATGGTCGGATGAGTGTGAGGAGGCATTCAAAAAACTAAAAGAGCACATGGCCAAACCTCCTATCCTGTCAAAACCCGTTCTCGGAGAAGACCTATTTCTATATTTGGCTGTCTCCGAACACGCGGTTAGCGCTGCCCTAGTCTGGGAAGAAGAGAAAACTCAGCATCCTGTGTACTATGTCAATAAGCGCATGATAGGAGCCGAAGAAAGGTACCCAATCATTGAAAAGCTGGCCTTTTGCCTCCTGATGGCATCAAGGAAATTGAGGCCATACTTCCAAGCACATCCGATCAAGATACTGACCAAGCACCCGCTCCGTCAGGTCCTCCAAAATCCTGAAGCATCCGGAAGGCTCCTCAAGTGGGCAATGGAGCTAAGTCAATTTGACTTGCACTACATGCCCCGAATTTCTATAAAAGGCCAAGCCTTGGCGGACTTCATTACTGAATGCAACGAGGCCGAGGCAACCGCGAATATGCCGGTACTGCCAATCCCCACATGGAGAGTATTTGTGGACGGAGCCTCCAATGAAAATGGTTCCGAAGCAGGAGTGGCGATGATATCACCAACCGGACTGCGACTCCAGGCGGCCCTACGGTTCAATTTCGCTGCTTCAAACAATGAGGCCGAATATGAAGCCCTAATAGCAGGGCTGAAATTAGCAAAGGCTGTAGGAGCCAAAAGAGTGGAAGTCTATAGTGATTCCCAACTGGTTGTAAACCAGATATCAGGAGAATACCAAACACGCGGCGAGCGAATGGCCCCGTACGTAACAATAGTCCGGGAGCTGCTCCACGAGTTCACGGACTACAAAATAGAAAGGAGCCCCCGGGAAAAGAATGCTCACGCGGACTGTCTAGCTAAGTTAGCTTCAGATAGCGAGATCGAAGAGTTGGGGGTAGTACCAGTGGAACGCTTGGTAGAGCCAAGCATCAAAATAAAAGAGACCACGATAACGGTTGGGCAAGAACCCAGCTGGATGGTCCCCATCATAAAATACATAACCAGAGGTGAGTTGCCCCAAGAAAGGGCACTGTCTCGAAAGATTCAGTATCAGGCTCATCGTTATGTAATGATGGACCAAATTCTCTACCGAAGAGGACTCAGCATGCCTGTTTTAAGGTGTGTATCGGACCCTGAAGCTAGAGAAATCATGCTAGAGGTCAACGAAGGGTTTTGTGGAGATCATACGGGAGGACCCAGTCTCTCTAAGAAAATATTGAGACAGGGATACTTCTGGCCAACGATGAAAAAAGATTGTATAGACTACGTCCAAAAGTGTGATTCGTGTCAAAGGTTCGCGAACATACCGAGAGCTCCTCCAAATGAAATCACCCTGATGACTAGTCCCTGGCCCTTCGCGGTATGGGGAAATAAATCTTATCGGGTCCCTGCCAACAGGAAAAGTAGGAGTAAAGTATGAAATAGTAGCGGTAGACTACTTCACCAAATGGACGGAGGCTGAGCCCATGAAGACCATAACTGCTAAAAAAGCACTAGACTTTGCTATCAAAAACATAGTGTGTCCATATGGTTTGCCTCACAAAATAGTCTCTGACAATGGAAAGCAATTCGATTACGAGGAATTTACTGACTTCTGCAACCAACACGGAGTAGTGAAAAGCTTCTCCGTGGTGGCCAGACCTCAAACAAACGGTCAAGCGGAAGCAGTCAACAAAATCCTAAAAGTCACCCTAAAGAAAAAGCTGCTGGCCTGCGAAAACAACTGGCTTGAAGAGTTGCAAAGAGTGTTATGGGCCTACCGGACGACCCCCAGAACCACGACCGGTCACTCGCCTTTTTCAATGGCGTACGTTTGTGAAGCAATGGTCCCAGTAGAAACGTTATTCCTGTCCCTTAGGAGAACGACTTACGATCCAGCCACGAATCAGGCTTTGCTTCAAGAAGCCTTGGATCAAGTTGAAGAACTCCGGGACGAATCTCAAATACGGATGGCAGCTTATCAAAAGAAGGTGACCAAGTATTTTAACTCAAAAGTTAAAAACAGAAAGTTTGCTATTGGGGATATGGTCGTAAGAAGAGTCTTCCCAGCCACCCAGGAACCCGGAGTGGGGGTACTTGGGCCAAATTGGGAAGGACCATATGAAATCGAGGACGAAATCGGCTCAGGCACTTACAAGCTAAAAAGAATGGATGGAACCATTGTGCCAAGGGCCTGGAATGCCGATCACCTCAGAAAATATTACCAATAGCCAAGAATGTAACTTAGACTTTGTTTAAAGAGTTTGTACCGTCTAAATGTATACAGCCTCCACATGTTGAATAAAACTGAGTGCCTTAAAAACAAAGTTTCTATGCCACTCAGGGGGGTACTAGGGTATACCGCACGGACAGACAGAAAACAAACTAAGTAAAATATCCTGATCCAAAGGGCAGGTCAAAAAGAGTATGCACAAAAATAAAAAAGCATAAGTACAAACATCCTGATCCAAAGGACAGGTCCAAAAAGAGAAATATGTGCATGAAAAAAGATCACGTATAAATATCCTAGCCCTAAAGGGCAGGTCAAAATATATACAAATGGCCCGGGGACAGGCCTTAAAAATTGTCTCCCCTTTAAATAAAAACAGCTTTATAAATATTGTCTTAAATAAAAGAAAAATAGCTGTATATAAACAAATATATATAAAGAAAAAAGAAAGAAGTGGGTGAAATCCTGGTTGTACTGGGTTAATCTCGGAGCGGCCTAATCGATGCGCGGAGGGGACGAGGTCCGATGCGTGCCTCCACCATGGCATCAAGCTTTTTCTTCTTCTCCCGGAATTTGGCAATCATCTCCTCAGGTTTGGGGTAGAAGGTAAGCTTGATATTTTGGTCATTGGTAGACCAAGCCATGAAGACGCCATCGTCAAAACGCTTGGTGCACCGGCTGCAGGAAACGGGAGAAAGAAGCTCAGCCCTTTTTGCCTTCTTTGAGGCTTGTTCCTTGAAGTCCCTGAGCTCCTTCAGCTCCGCGGCCAGAGTGGCCCTGGATTCTAAGTTTGCCTGGTGAGTTTCCTCTAAGGATCTCACCTTGGCAGCCATCTCATCCAAGGCTTCCCTGGCCTCCCGAAGCTCCCGCCTGGCCTTTGCAGTGGCCTCGCCTTCCGCCCTCAGCTCCTCCTGGTGCCTGGCCTCCAGCCTGTCTCTTTGCAGGGCCTCCTCCCGGATCATCGCCTCCGCCTGGGCTTCCCTCCGCTTAGCCTCTTCCTCATTAGCTTTGGCAGCGGCCTCCCGGCGCTCAGCAGCCTCTTGATAAAGCCGCCTCTCAGCAGTAAGATCCTGAAGAATCTTCTTGACTTCGTCCATGTCCCCAAAATCAGACAGGACGAAGCCATGATTGATTATGTTCTTGGAGAGACGGCCGACCTCAGCAGCAAGCTAAAAAATAAGGCAAGTATAAGTGAGAATCTCCAAAAAAAAGAAAACAATAAGGGGAAAAGCAAACTACAAAACACTTACCACAGTGAGGGAGTGGCTGAGATCCTGGACTTGGTAGATAGAGTTCAAGGATGCACAAGCAGCGAACCGCTTAGGTGCACACCGGATAAGCTGAGACGCAAACTCGCCAGTCATCTCCGCAGCAAAGGGAGCTAAGGTGGGCCCAAGGAAGTGACCGAACCAGTCCGACAGGGGGTCCAAATTTAGGTCCCACAGATTCTGGTATTCCGGGTTGTTGATGGTGTTTTGCATCTCAACCCGCAAGACCCTCCTAAGGGCTTCCACCTCAGCATACCCCCGGGAGTATTCGTCCATGGCGTAGTTGTGTTTAGCTATCCGGAGCTCCTGTCTCGCCTCATCTCTAGGAATCGGAGTCAGCATAATATTGGGAGGGGCAATATGTTCTTCCATGGGAGAGACCCCACCATCGAGACCGTGGGCCGGAGTATCAGCTCTCTGAGGCCGCTTGGGCTCCTCCTGGGCAATAATTTTGCCTTTACGTTTGCGAATCAGAGCAATTTCTTGCTCTTCTTCACCTTCTTCAGCTTCCTCAGGAAGAGCCCGGAGCCCTCCTGCACCTTCTTCAACTTCCTCAGAAAAGCCCCATTGCTTTTCTTGATCTTCTCCCGGCAGCACCTCCTCGTCATCCACTAAATCAATAGTGTCTAGAGGAGCACTGGAAGAAATCTTTAAAGCAGGGGCCATTGGGGAAGAAGTAAAGGGAGGAGGAGCCTCAGGAGTGTGAACCCCGGCAAGTTCGGCCAAAATGGCGTCCATAGAAGCACCTGTTACAACAAAAGAAAGCAAGTGTTAGAACATTCGTGGGAAACTACCCACACAAGATATAACAAGCAAGCTAGTCCTACCCTGACTCTCTAATTCGGCCCTAGCAAAGTTCTGAATTCTGATGCTGGCAGCATCATCTCCGAGATAGCTGTCCGAAGGCCGGAACCAGCTGGATGTAATATAAGCTGAAGGGCCTAAGGGAACGGGCTCCGGAGGACCAGAACCCATCCGGGATCGACCTAGGAAATCTCCTAAGTTGGAAAAATAAAACTCCTTCAAATGGTCTCCCCACCGGGTCGAGGGCATCCTAAACCTATAAAGACGCTCGTCGAACCCTACGGGCCTAAGACTGGCATACTCGCCAACAGAAGGGACATAATGAACTGCTAAAGGAGACTTACCACCGGAGCCGGAAGTGCTGGCACCAGGAGCCCCAGTGTTCGGCTCCTGAGCCGAAGGCTGTGGCCTGGGAGCCCTTCTCTCCGCTGAGTCTCCAATGTGAAGGGGCTTCCCGGCGATCGCCTGGCTTCTTCTCTCGACCGGGCTCCCCACTCGAAGTTGCCTCCCAGAAGCTGCCTGGGCCTTAGAGTATGCCTTCTCCTGAGCCTTCCGGTAGAGATACTCCTGGTACTTCTTCTCGGCGGTGGCGATGATCTCATCCCGGAAGGTCTTCTTTGCGACCGGTGCCCTCACGTTGGGACAGATAACCCGGGAAAGGTTAGAGTCCTCCACGGATTGGTGCAGAAGGATGAGTTTTGCCTTCCTACAGTTCTCCGTAGTGACCAGGCCCCCAACATCAAGGTCAGCATGGTCATAAGAGGCAAAGGCCTGGGCTCTCCGAAGAAAGACCTGAGTAGGTGCAGTCCGTTTGTAAGGGGGGATCCTGACCCACTCAGTGAGGAGCTCCGGATGGTCCACTGCCCGGAACCCGGAGGAGAAGAAAAAACGATGGCGATACTCCTTAACGTGAGTTTGCCTGTTATACGGGACCACCCCTTCATTGGCAGGGTGGACCCAGAACCCGTAAAACCGTCCCTAAGTTTGTCCCCCTTCTTGGGGACGGAAACAAGTTCGTAAAAATACAATATTTCTGCCGGGCGGGGAGAGCCCCATCCCCGGGCGGAATAAAAAATAAATAAGCCTGAAAGCAGGCGGTATGCTTGGGGAATAAGTTGGTATGGCGCAAGGCCGACAAAAACTAAGAAATTAACAAAATAATGTTGAAGAGGAAGCATGGCCCCGACCATCAAATGCGTCTGGCTCTAGGCCCCAAAGCCGCCGTAGTTATGATTGGGCGTCTCCGCGTCGCGAGGTGGCCGGTGGTAGGTCCCTGATGTGGAAGGTTTGATTCCAGCTACCTCCACTATGTTCTCCAACTGATGGGGACAGGTTAAAGTGGAGTGAAGCTCGGCCGCCTCCCATCCAGTCGCCCGAGACTTGTATCCCTCCTGGGCAACAGGACCCAGGGAGACCTCCTCGAGGGTAGCCAGGTGCTTACTACTCTTCTTAGACGATTTTGAGCCAGAAGCAGACATTTTTCGATTCTAAAAAAAGAGTAAAGATTCCAGCAGTTAGGCCCCATACCAAACCCTAAACCAAGAAAAAAGGGAATGGGAGTCCCCTAACTGCTGGAAAGAGGCCCCCTCCGGACACCTGTCATACAGGAAACCCTAGGAGGATTCCCTGGACAAAAGTCGGGTGCAATAAATTCACAGAAGACGGCATTGCGCACTGAAGAACAAGAAAAGGCAGAAAATGGAAAGAAAACAGTCTATCCTATGCCCTAAGCGACCACTATACGACGAACGTATGGTCTTCTACAAAAAAAGAAAATAATAACAACAAATGCGTGACAACAGTAATCCTATCACTAGAGCAGTAAACTCAAATCGATTACATGAAGGATTTAAACACTTGCGTTCCCAGAAACTTCGAATGCAAACCCAGAAAAAAACAAACAGATAAGTAATAGCATGCCATGCATATTAATAATGAAGCAAAGGGTGCAAAGAACTTACAATGAAGTATTGAAACTGGGGGTCCGGCTGTGAATCGAATGAAGACAAGAAGGACTAACAGTAACAAACGAAGAAGAGCTGGAGAAAACTGCAAAGTGCTTAAAGGTGTTCTTCTGGGTCTGAGAATTTTTCTCTCTGGGAAATTTGAGCAAAGTTGGCAAGAAATGGGAAGTAACCGAAATGAAGGAAAGATGGTGGCTTTTATAGGCAAAGCTGCATGCGGAACAGGCGTCATCACCTACCAATCGAACGGTGGAGGAAGCGCACGATTCGAATTCTCAGAAATCAACGAACAAGATTGATTTGCAATTAAGGCAGTGGAAACGTTTGAGTATCCGTCTGACACCATTAATGCGCCGTATCAATCAATGGGAGTGAAACGAATCAACCTCTGCAAAAAGTGAATTGCTGCATTAAAGGCCATCATTAAATACACCCTCACGCTCTCAAAGCTCGTGTCAGGAAACCGAGGAGTCAACCGGAAGCACTTGAGCAAGCCTTGTCTTACTTTTTCAAATAAGCAAGGCTTGGGGGGTAAATGTTGCCCCTGATTTTTTCCAATATACGTGGACCAACGGAATAAGGACGGGTGGATCAAGCAATGTACAGTCTAAAATATTTGCTAAGTCTTTATGCTATAAGGTAGCTTCCAGGACGTAGCTCCCGGAGAAAGCATACGGAACCCCATATGCTCCCGGAAGCTCAAAGTAACGTTAAGGCATCTCCGGGACGTGTCAGGTTTCTCCTGAGCAATCAAGTCGCATTTAATGCCGCATGGGAGGAAGCGTGTTAGGACTGCTACACGCAATAAAGTCTGACGGCACAACCTCCAACCAGCAGCTACAAAGTAATGATCATTTAAGTCTAGCAACGGCTACACTGTGAAGAGTCACATCAGTCAAAAGACAATAAGGACATTCCACATAAAAACTCTACAGCACCTAGGGATTTGACCATGCATTATCCATGGTATATTCATTGGGAATGCCCAACTTTATGGATACTTACAGATACATTTGTAAGGATAATTCTGGGGATCACCCCACCAAAAACACTATAAATACCCCCTCAAAGCTCATTAAATGGGATCGAGAATCTTAGGCTGCATATGAGCAAGTAGAGTAAATACTCACCAAGAACATTCTCTGTATTTATAAGAGTAAACACTCCCCAAATACATTCTCTGTATTAAAGACATCCATAAATAACAGAGACTCGTGGAGTAAGGCTCATTAACGCCCCAACCACGTAAAAATCCTTCTCTAAATTTCTCACAGCTCTCTAACTTTATAATATTTTATTAGTTGCCGACAACCTTGGTCAACAATAACCTTATAATTTTAAATTATTTCACATGTAATCTTATTATTTGAAATATAATAAAAACAAAAATAAATTAATTAAAAAACCAATTTTAAAACTAACTTATAATCTAAGAATGGCATAAGATTCAACACATCATTATTTTATATCTTCCAAAAATTAACAACCTCTCTATTAATTCACTTAGGAGTATTCTTTACTTTTTTTTTATACAATAATAATATCTTGTATGTTTTTGTGTTGCAACTCTTGTTAGTTTGATCATATTATTAAGTAAAAAATTATAAATTCTTTAGTTTTTATTAGATAAATAAATCAATTCAATACAAACCAATAACAAATCCTATCCGAATTCTATTAAATTGAAACAAATAGAAAACAGAAAAAAAAAAGCATACTTCTAAAAAGAAGTTTAATTGGTGAATGACATGGGTATATAATTAAAATACACAATACTTCAAAAAAAAAATGTTGAAACAAAATCAAAACAATTACAAAATTTAATAGAAAGTAAAATAAAAATTAAAAAAGATAGGTTTTGTATATACAGCGAATATTGATGAGTGCTTTAAGGTCCAACAAATTAGGTTGATTTAAGAAGATTTCCTTAGAAACTACACATAGCTGACGGATCTTCGACTTAGATAACTCAACCTGCTTCACAAGTTGACCTTGAACTTCAAGTATATAAACACGACCAAAAAGTCAACGACTTAATTCTGCGTGACTGCGAGACAAGACCTCAAAAGAAAAAGATTAGGTGTAGAGAAAAACATGCCTTTTACTACAATATTTTGTTTACCTTTTTTTTTTTAAAAAAAAATAAATTATTTTTCACAACTATGTGATTTTAACAAATGATCTTTAATTTTTTTTTTAATTTTTTATAAAATATTTAAGAAATAAATAAATTTAAATAAAAATTTATCTAAAAATAAGATTAATGATGTGAACCAATTACTTAAATATCTTCGTTAAAAATAATTAATTATTCAATAAAATTATTTTAGAAGGGGTAGAAGTTTAATTTTTGTAAAAAAAAAATAGAGTTTTAATGCAAATATTATAATTAAATGTTTTAAAGTTATAAAAACTATAATGAGGACTTAAATATAAAAAGAAAATTATTTATATATAGTAATTGCTAAAAAATGTCTAATTAAAAATTATTTTTTTAAGCACATAGGTAATTATAATTAAATTAATTCTAAAAAATAAATTTTTACCTATTAGTTACCTGTAATTACAGGTCAAAAAAAAAAAAAAAAGTAACCATTGTGGTTACAATAAAAATGTAACCATTAAATAATCACCTTTATATATATATTAATAATACTGTTTAAAATCTTAATTTTTTTTTTACCGTTTAAGCTTAATTAGAAAATTTAATAAGACTTATTAATTTTCTCTGATAATTAAGTAAAGTTCACAATCCCTATTAACCTTTATCTAATTAAGAAAAAGTCTATTAATCGAGAACAAAGTTCATTCCTATCACCAAAAAATTCTCTTTATTATTTATTTTGCTGATAGCCTGATAGCATAACAAATTTTTTAAATAATGAAGTATAAAGTCAACACATATAGTAAAGAAAATAGAAAATAGTTAGGTAAACAAAAAAATTACAAACTCATATAGCCAATGAACAAAAAAAAAAAAAAAAACTAACACTTTTTTGATTACGTATACAACTTGTAAATAAAATTATTATCCCTAAGCGTGTGTATGGGAAAAATATTATTATATTTATATATGCATATATAGATATTTAGATAGAGTCATCCAAATAATTTCAAAATTAAACAAAAAGAGAAAAATAATAATTAAAAAAAAACCACATAAATAGTTAATGTGCAATGATAAAAATTCCTTAAATGAAACTTAGAATCCCGCCAATAAATATAAGAATAAATAATGCATTGATATGCTATAAATGAAAGCAAATATATATGCCAATAGGCAATAGAGAAAGCGCTATAGAAAAATAAAAAATAAAATAACAAAGTAATACACATACATGTGAATCCCTAGCATCACCTATGGGAGAGCTTCCTTTTTTTTTTTTTTTGGACGAAAAGAGCTTTCCCTTTTGTTTTCACTCGAGCATGAGATTTGGTAGTGAGATAGATAATATACAATAGATATTTTTTTAGACTGCCACATTAATAATTAATTTGAAATATTAGAAAAAAAATAAAAAATTAATAATCATTAATTCAAAATATTAGAAAAAATAGAAAATTAAAGAATTTATGGTATAAGTATATGAATATTATTTATTAAAAAATATAAAAATAAAAAAATTAAGGAGAGAATATAAAAAAGAATTAACAAATAAAAAGCTTGATATTTGCTGACATAGAACAATTATTTAAAAAAAAAATATTGGGAATTGATTCCTTAACATTATGGCTTAAATTAATTTTTTCTTTTATAATTTTGGGACCTCAGTGTTTGGAGACCGAAGCGCACGTTTGTTTCGCCTATCTTTAGGGTCGGCCCTAACAGGATCATTAAACATATATAATCAACTTAGTTCTAGTCTTGCGCTTCCCCTATCGATGCCACACACCACAAGACCTATAAAGATTTAAGGAAGCAAAGAAAGAGAGAGTTAGCTTCAATTGTAAACACAAATCAATACTAAGGAAAGTGATTTGAACACAATATCTTTATATATTAAAAGTGTTTATCTAACGGCAATTCTTGGTTTAACGACAATTCTTCGTTTAACGATTCTTTTTTCTAACGCCAAGAGAACAATTCTTATTTTTTTTAAACGTTTTCTTTTAACACCGTTAACTTTATTCTTATAAAAAAATATAAAAAAAAATATCTTTCATCTCAATCGTTTCATCCTCACACAGATGGACTTTTCACTCTTCCCTTCCATTCTCACTCCCAATCCCAAAACAATGAATAGCTACTTTCAGAATCGAGCTCCCTTAATGCCTCTTCTCTTCTCCAACTCAAGGGTGCCATTGCTCAATCGATTTCCTCAACAACCTCTTCTTCGTCTCTCCGCCTCTCCCTCAATCGAGCTCCCCTAATAGCTACTTTCACTGCAGGAAGCACTCATTGAATCCCAAGGTTAGAGTTGTTGGAAATTATTTTACCAGGATCTTAGATCTACTCACAAGTATGTTGATTAACACCCTATGAACTTTCTAAAACGATGAAATAAACACATATAAAGTTTAGTAAACCTTACATTGGGTGCAGCGGAATATAATGACTCCTTCCGTTCAGATATCTAGCCCTTGATTCCTTTCTGTAGCAGAGCATTATCAATATACGAACACGGATCTCTTTCTCTGATTCTTTAGTGCTGAAACTCCTTCTTGCTGAAAGTCTTTCTTCACGATCTTCCTCACTATGATTGAGGTATCACTTGCTGTGTGTGGGCACTACTCTAACACTAAGAATTTCGAAATCTTTAGGAAGAAGAGAGAGAGGGAGTGGTCAGCCAAAGATAGGGAGAGAGAGGGGCTCAATTTTTTCTGAATGAAAAAGGAGAAAATTTCGTGTGTAGAAATTTTGTGTAAATTTCCTGAAGCCTTCACTATCTATTTATAGCATTCCACTAGGGTTAGGTTTGAATTATTTGGCATTAAAATAATGAAAATATCAGTTTAAATTCCCTACAAAAGTGGCCAGCCATACAAAGTTGATTTGGGTCTCACTTTTTGCAATTTTGCAGTTTTATCTTTTCTGCATCTGATTTTCTCAAAAACGCCAATTTTCTAATTCAACCATTTAAATGCCAATTCTAACTATTGAATAACTATAAATAATTATTAAATAATATTGTCATTTATCATATTTATTAATTGAACCATACAAAGTATCATAATTAACAAATATGCCTCTAAAAACTCTTTCTTTACAATTTCGCCCTTACTTAGTGTAAAATTCACAAATAGCCATAGTCTAATTTGAGAATTATAATTGATTAATCAAAACCAATTATATGAGTCTTACAAGCAATATTATCTCAACTAGTGGGGGGACCATGGGTCTATATAACCGAGCTTCCAATAAGCAGATCAAGAATTTATAACCTAAATTCACTGACTTATTAATTCTTCGTTGAATCCACGCATAGAACTTAGAATTGCACTCTCAGTATATAGAATGCTCTATATGTTCCACCATATAGACACATCATTAGTTATCCATTGTTATAATCCTAATTTAATCAATGATCCTCTATATGAATGATCTACACTGTAAAGGGATTAGATTACCGTTACACCCTACAATGTATTTAATCCTTAAAACACTTAACCCCGTATAAATGATATTTCAGCTTATGTGAAATGAGATCTCCACCATTTATTTTCGTTTGGTCAAGCTCGAAGGAGATCATCCTTTACTTACTATTCGCCAGATAGAAGCTATAGATTCCATGTTTATGTTAGCGCTCCCACTCAATTGCACTACCGTGTTCCCAAAATGTACGTATCACCCTGACCCAAAAGTAGGCTTAACTAACAAATCAAAGAACACGAATAGCCTTTCAAGATTGAGCCTAATCATAACAGGATTAAGATCATTTGATCTAGGATCAACTAGGCGATATTGACTTGAATAGATATTACAGTAAGTTTAATAAATCTAAGTCAAAGTTCAATATCGGTCCCTTCCGATGCATACTCCATGCATCCAACCTGAGCTTTACTTTAACCAATGCTCTGGAAAGAACATAGCATTTCTCCAAATGCATGTAAACTCTGTTGTAGATTATCATATAAGTAAAACCCTATGTCTGATAAATCTAGGAAACTTTATTCACATAGTCATGTTTACTTTTCAATGTGTTGACATCACAATAAATAGGATCAGGTATGTGAAAAGGGTTTCAGATGAATTTATACATTATGTACATATAATCATGAAATAAATCATGTGAACCATGCATCATTAAATGTTATTTCTGATCTATATTAATAAGTAAATCTGATTATATTGAAATGAGTTTTATTTAGGGCATAAAACCCAACAAACTCCCACTTGCACTAATATAAAACAAAATGTGCATTTCAAATAATCTCAACATCTTGATATACAAATCAAGTGTAGTAGTAGTAAACTCCTCGTAATAGGATCTGAAAGGTTGAATTAAACACAACCTTTTCTCCACCATTACTCTTCCTTAATCACAAAATCATTAATAATGTGAAATTCCTCTCTATATGTCTACTCTCTTCGGATACTGGATTCTATATCTTTGGCAACTACTTTTGGTTAATCAGGAAATTAACACTAGTAGTTTAGGCAATTTGGAATGGTGCCAAAAATGTATAGAACTTTCCTTAGACTGAATAAGTACCTTTCCTGCAACTTTAACATTCCCTTCCTGGTAGACCTAAAGACTTCAGATAGGTTTTTACACTTATCCAAAATCATTATTCCACCCCCAGAGTAATCACTATCTTATCCGAAAGATTTTCTAGCACAAAGGCAAATTTCGAAATCTGATGTGGTGTAGTCTAAGAGTTTTAAACACACCCTTATAGACTAACATATAGTTCCTCTTCTTTATCTTAAGATTTACTTGATTGTCTTCCAATGTTCTTCTCCTGGATTAATCTGATACCTACTCATTACTCCCACTCAACAACAGGTGTCTTGTCTAAGGCCTACTAAAGCATATCTGAAACCTCTCAATGTTGATATAAAAAATTCTTTCATGGCTTTATCTTTTCTGGAATAGTTGAGACTTTTCCTTAGATAAATAAAATCTATGCCTAGAAGTCGAGAAGCTTCTATAGATTGCCATTAGAAAGAAAATGCTTCAGCATCTTACTAAAGTAAGTTGCTTGCATTAGAGTAAGTAATTACCAGGTATACCACAAGCCTTAGGTTTAGATAAACTCAAACCTATAATACTAGGAACAAGAAGTTTTGTTAAGTCCATTGAATAGACTTATAAACGAAAATTTCCTTTTATGTCCTTGTAATAGAAAACTTTAGGTTACTCCATGTGAATGGATTAAACTATATTTCTTTTGGCTTTCTTCTTAGTTTCTTGTCTTGACAATCCATTACTTGTTTAAACTCACAATGATTTTAATCACTAGTGTCTCCCAAGTCATAAGAAGGTGAGTTCCTAGAAACTCTCCCATTACGACAAGGTACCGTGAATTATGTCTAAGAAAACTAAATGGTATTGATCTCTTCGGTTGTGACAAGGCAACAGAGGCAGTGGGATCATCATATGTCATATAAGATGATAGAACACTTTTGGAATCAAGAAAAAATATCTCCTTTATTTGCTACTTTATTTTCAGACTTAGTCATTCTCTTAGAAAAGTAGTATTTGTTTAAACAAACACTTTCTTATCTATTGACTATGGGATGGTCCACCCCTAATCACTTAGAATAGCTAACAAACCATGGTTAACAGTTCTAGCTTTTCTTAAGATTTTGATTAGGTCATCCATGAATCTAGTAATGATTTACATTAAGTATACAACCATTACATCATTCTGAAATTATATTACCATAGAAGGATTTAGGCAATGACTAGTAACTAATCATCAACATGCAACTCGAAATTTCTGGGGAGGTAAGTTTGGATATAATTCAGAAATCAATTTAATGATCTTTGAACTGCATATCTACTAACTATTTGTCCACCCCTATCAGTTCGTAAGATCTTTAACCACTTACCTTAATGGTGTTTAACCATTGCTAGAAATTAATGAAAATTTTCAAACATTTCAAATTTCTTGCATAAGGTATAATCTAGAGTTATCGTTTTAAGAATACAACGAAAAACTCATATCCACCCCTGAATGTACATCCATCTACGAAAGAGATGAACAACTTTTAGTGGATATAGACATATAAACTCTTTGCAGAGATTGATCTTTTCAAAACCACTATGAACAAGATACAAATGCCATAGATTAATAAAGTGTGGTAGTGTCTTTTGATGACTTAGGTTTAGTTACATCAAAGAGTTATTAGAATAGTGCAAGTGGATCCTGGCCACAGAATACTAAACTCATATTCCATACAGTTTGAATCCATTAATAGAAGATGGATATTAAACCCTTGCGAAGGTGTAACTGTATTGCATCCTGGAATTAGAAATATCAGAAAATTTCTGTTTGGAATCTAAAATTAAAGTCAAAGACTTAAATTTATACCAAATATAATGAGTAATTCTATCTTGGACCACCACTACTAATTTAACTCTAAGTCTGATTTGCCCATACAAGTAGGAGATTTCTAAGATTGAAGATTTATATCAATTGGGAATAGAATTGCGGAATTATAATCATATGCGTCATTTAATTTCTTAAGAGAAAATATAATGACATGAAATGATTTATAGACCATTCATCCAATGATATGTTATTGAGCTAATTCGAAATGAATAAGCTAAGAGGAATTAGGATAATTTCGTTTATAAATAAGAATCCAACGATGCTTCGATTAACGAGAGTCAAAGTAATCTTATTATGTAATCTTCTTGTTTTATATTGTAAAAATACTAGTCTAAGGTGCCATCAATTGATGAACAGCTAGATGTTGCATATACAATATTTATCTTTCGAGATCTTAACACTATTATGTATGTCTAATGGTGAAAATCCACTAGGGATTTATCTCATTAGATAAACAAACCAAGTTAGAACAACAATGAAGATTCGAAATTAAACTACAACTTAATAACAGAAAATAACATGGTTCAATATAAATTCATACACAATTCAGAAATTATTAAACATATAGCAAGTAGGAATGACAAGTGAAAATACTAAAACATACAATCCTAAATAATTTCCAAGGTTTTCAACAAACTGATATCAGTGTCCCGTTTAGGCGAGAGTCAAAGCTACCATCCATTGAATAGAGTTGTCAGCTCATTTAAAATGTTAAACATTCTAGCAACCTTTTATTCGATCAAGATTGGAATTCAGCGTTGTCCCGTTTAGGCGAGAGTCAAGGCAATTCTATCTTATGAGCTTCCACCATTGTTTCATAATTTGCAAGTCAAATATGGTCGCCACCATTAGGGTGATCCATACCATATAAAACACTTACAAACTACTTATCTTTCGAGATTAAACGGTGCGAAATTGCTAATGAACGTTCCTCCATTAGGGAGGATTACTCACTAAAACAAACGCGATGTAAAACTAACAATGGAGATCGAATATCTTAATGATAAAGCTCATTATTTAAAGAAAGTTGTATTTTCTTTGATTCTCATTTTAATATTTTTATTTTAAAATATATATTTATTTAGTTAAAATTTCCAATTTAGAATAAAAAATTCTAAATATAAATTTTAATTTAATATTTATAAATTTTACTTAGATGGATATGAAAATAACATGAATTTCTTCAATCTTAGTAATAATTTCCAATAAATATTTAGAAAAATATTCAATTTAAGTTGTTACAAAATTAATTTAAATTAATTTACAACTCAAATTTAATTTTCTATAAATATATATTGTATTTCAAAAAATTAAAGTATTTAAGAATACTATTTTCGAAAATACATGTTAAAATAAAAATAAATCCTGGAAAAATTATTCTAATTTAATGTTGGCCCAAAATTAATTAATAAAATTAATTTACAACAAAAAATATAATTTTCCTATTTAATTAAATATATATAAGAAAAATTTCAAATATTTAAGTATGATGATAAAAATCAACTTAAATATTAATTTTCTATTTAATTAAATACACTAGAAAAATACTTCAAGCAAAAATATCACCTATCTAGATTTTCCTTTGACTAATTAATTCAAAATCTAATAATATATTTTAATTCAATTTATTTTAAATTAATCAATAAATGAAAAAATCATTGATTTAAGTTGATCCAAGAATTAATTAATATAAAAAATTAATTTACAACTTAATCTATTTTTCAAGATAAAATTCGAAATTCTAGCATTTAAGAAATGCAATTTCGAAAATTGATTAATAAAATAAAAAAAAATATATTTTAAAAATTATTTAAATTTAGTTGAAAAAATAAATTTCAACTAAAAATAATTTTCTATTTAATTAAATGTCATGAAAAAGAAATATTTAAGTTTGATGATAAAAATCAACTTGGATATTTAATTTTCAAATTAATTAAATGTATTAAATTCAAGAAATAAATAATTAAGTGTAGAGAAGGCTTAATTATTAATCTCTAGTTTAATACTAGGAAAAATATACTTAAAATAAATTGTACCAAAATTAATTAATAAATAATTAATTTCACAATGTATAATATTTCCTATTTAATATTAGAAATAATAAGTAGTCTAGAAATAACTATCTAGAAAATATCTTATTTGACTAAGTATCTTTTCCACAAAATTTGAAAAAATATCTAATTTAAGTTGTATTAGAAAAAATCTAGAACTTAAATATTTTCAAATTTAAATTTAATTAAATATCAAAAATTAAGTTGTAACCACTTAATTTGAAAATATTCCATTTGAAGTTAATATTTGAAAAGATATTAACTTAAAAAATATCTAAAGAATCTTAATAACCAATGCCTAAAATTCCTCAACTTAATTTTGAAATTTGAAATTCAAAAGATATTCAGATTTAAGTTGGTTAGTTGTAGATAACTAAATATCAACTTAAATAAGAATATTTAATGAAAAAATTTAGATTAAGTTCCAGAAAGAATCTAGATGGTTATAATTCTATATTTAATTAAATACAAGAAAATACATATAGTTTAGCTTAGAATAAAAAATTCTTTAAACTATAATTTTCTTAAATTAATTTCAAAATAAATGAAATTAATTATGTTGCTAATCAATTTTATTAGGTTAAACTAGTTTAATTAACCTAGTACAGTTGTTCAAATCAGGCAAATGGGCCTTCACAATTGGGGTGGTTCATGTGAGGGGGTGCTGGGTTCAGTATGTCGTACCCACTTCTATGGCTCCCAACTCTCACACAAGGCCCAAAAGAGAGGAATTTAACCTTAATAAGAACAACTGTTATTAATTGAATAAGCCCAATACTAAATGGGCCTAAATAAATTCTATTAAGAACTATGATAATTTATTTTAGCAACAACAACCTATATGCATCTATAATAAAATTAAACACATAGGCTCACACAGGCACACTTTGGATGAGTCCTATCATGTTGCTAGGTCATACACAGATGAAAGAAGATTGTAAATATACCTGTTACAAATTATTAACTTGACCAAGGGAGCCATCAGATCATTAGATCTGGCAAAAAGTAACCATGGCTATTTGCAATCAAGTAATAATAGGTTTTGAAAACTTACAAACAAGCTAAAACACATACTCCTGCAACAAGGTTAGCTGGATAGTTGGATGTAGGATTTATTTAATTTTAAATTAAATATTTAATTTTGAAAATAATTAATTAAATAAAAAAAAAATTTCGAAAAATTTAAAAAAAAAATTGAAAAATTCGAAAAATTAAAAAAAAATTAAAATTAAACCTACAATTTTTTTGAAAAATTAGGTTTCAACCAACCTAAATATCATTTCAAAAATTTGCTAACTACTTTTAAATTTTAAATGTTATTTTATAAATAAAAATTAAATAAAAAATTAGAAAAGATAAATAAATATCTTTTCAGATTTTAAATTTAATTTAAATAAATAAAATAACAAAATTTAAAAGTTAGCAAAATATCTTACATCAATTTAAAATTACATGATTATATATCTTATTTTAAATTTAAATAAGGTCAAAATATCTAAAAAGATTTAATTTAAAAAAAATATCTTAAAAGATAAGATATAATGAAAAATATCTTAAAAGATAAGATATCTTAAAAATATCTTAAAAGATAAGATATCTTAAAAATATCTTAAAAGATTTTATAAATATCTTATAAAATCTGACCTTAAATTTAAAAAAAATAAGATATAATCAAATTTAAAAATAAGATAGATTTTTAAGCAAGAAGATAGATACTAATTCTATTCAAATTCAAATTACACTAATATCTTGAATTAAATTTAAAAAATATTAAATTAATTCAAAATGATAATTAGAATTGAATTAGGAATAATTATAGTATAAATACAAAACTATACAAAAAATTGGAAGTTAATTACATGAAAAAGCATGAAAAATCGAAGAAAAACGAAAAAATTCGAAACTGTACGGACAGATTTGCGATCGCAGGAAAATATCAGCACATCCCCGATTTTTTCAAATCTTCAAAAAATCATAACTAATTCAAATAAAATCCAAATTAAGTTCTGTAAAAGGCTAACTTGCTTAATTTTTTCCATACTATCCAATAAAAATAATTCCAGAGATAAAATCGCAATTATGTTTCACGAAAATTTCACAAACATCAATCAATCATCAAATAACACTCAATACAACATGATACCATCCAAAGAACATACAAACAATCGTTTTAAAGTCCAAATTTATTGCAAGTAAATCAATTACCATGGCTCTGATACCAGTTGTTGGAAATTATTTTACCAGGATCTTAGATCTACTCACAAGTATGTTTATTAACATCCTAAATAAGAACTTTCTAAAACGATAAATTAAACACATATAAAGTTTAAGAAACCTTACATTGGGTGCAGCGGAATTAAATGACTCATTCCGTTCAGATATCTAGCCCTTGATTCTTTTTTGTAGCAGAGCATTATCAATATCTGAACCTGGATCTCTTTCTCTGAATCTTTGATGCTGAAACTCCTTTGCTGATGATCTTTCTTCACGATCTTCCTCACTATGATTGAGGTATCACTTGATGTGTGTGGGCACTACTCTAATCACTAAGGATTTCGAAATTCAAAGGAAGAAGAAAGAAGAAGTGGTAGCTAAAGATAGGGAGAGAGAGAGGCTCAGTTTTTCTGAATCAGAAGAAGTGTTTTTCCTGAAGCCTTCACTATCTATTTATAGCATTCCACTAGGGTTAGATTTGAATTATATGGCATTAAAATAATGAAAAAATCAATTTAAAACAGCTACAAAGGTGGCCGGCCATACACTTAGTGGATTGGGCCTTGTTTTTGCAATTTTGCAATTTTAACACCTTTTGTATCTGATTTTCTCAAAAATATCAATTTCCTAATTCAACCATTTAAATGCCAATTCTAACTATTTAATAATTATAAATAATTATTAAATAATATTGTCATTTATCATATTTATTAATTGAACCATACAAAGTATCATAATTAACAAATATGCCCCTATAAACTCTTTCTTTACAATTTCGCCCTTACTTAGTGAAAAATTCACAAATAGACATAGTCTAATTTGAGAATTATAATTGATTAATCAAAACCAATTACATGAGTCTTACAAGCAATATTATCTCAACTAGTGGGGGGACCATGGGTCTATATAACCGAGCTTCCAATAAGTAGATCAAGAATTTAGCACTAAAATTCACTAACTTATTAATTCTTCGTTGAATCCACACATAGAACTTAGAATTGCACTCTCAGTATATAGAATGCTCTATATGTTCCACCATATAGACACATCATTAGTTATCCATTGTTATAATCCTAATTTGATCAATGATCCTCTATATGAATGATCTACACGGTAAAGGGATTAAATTACCGTTACACCCTACAATGTATTTATTCCTTAAAACACTTGACCCCGTATAAATGATATTTCAGCTTATGTGAAATGAGTACTCCACCATTTATGTTCGTTTGGTCAAGCTCGAAGGAGATCATCCTTTGCTTACTATTCGCCAGATAGAAGCTATAGATTCCATGTTTATGATAGCGCTCCCACTCAATTGCATTACCGTATTCCCAAAAAGTACGTATCACCCTGACCTAAAGGTAGGCTTAACTAACAATTCAAGGAACACGAATAGCCTTTCAAGATTGAGCCTAATCATAACAGGATTAAGATCATTTGATCTAGGATCAACTAGGCGATATTGACTTGAATAGATTCTACGGTAAGTTTAATTAAATCTAAGTCAAAGTTCAATATCGGTCCCTTCCGATGCATACTCCATGCATCCAACCTGAGCTTTACTTTAACCAATGCTCTGGAAAGAACATAGCACTTCTCCAAATGCAAGTAAACTCTGTTGTAGATTATCATATCAGTAAAACCCTATGTCTGATAAATCTAGGAAACTTTATTCACATAGTCATGTTTACTTTCCAATGTGTTGACGGCACAATAAACAGGATCAAGTATGTGAAAAGGGTTCAGATGAATTTATACATTATGTACATATAATCATGAAATAAATCATGTGAACCATGCAACATTAAATGTTATTTCTGATCTATATTAATAATTAAATCTGATTATATTGAAATGAGTTTTATTTAGGGCATAAAACCCAACATATTCTTCTTTCAATAATACCATATTTTCCAATTTAATCCTATAAATGTCAAAACTATTTATTTAATAATTATAATTAATTACTAAATAAAATTGTCATTTATGTAATTTATTAATTAGACCATACAAAGTCTCTTAATTAATAAATTGACCCCAAAACCTCTTTTCTTCACAATTAAGCCCTTGCTTAGTGAAAATTCATAAATAAGACATAGTCTAACTTTAGAATTATAATTGATTAATTAAAACCAATTAACTGAGTCTACAAGTAGTATTATCTCAACTAGTGAGGGACCATGTGGTGGAATATGTTTTACCAGGATCTAGATTTACTATCATGTATGTTATTTAACATCCTAAATATGAATTTCTAAAACAATGTAGATAAACACATATAAAGTTTCAAAAAACCTTACAGTGGGTGCAGTAGAATATTAATGGCTCCTTTAACTCAGATCTCTAACCCTTGTATCCTGTCTGTAGCAGAGTATCACCAACATTTGAGCCCGAATGTCCTTCTCTTGATTCTGGATTCTTCACAGCCTTACACACTCTGATTGAGATACCACTTGATGTGTGTGGGCACTCACTCTATCACTCAAGGTATGAAAATATGAAGAAGAAAAGAGAGAGGCTGGTTCGAATATAGGTATAGAATAGATGGCTCAATTTTTCCTGAAGACAAGAAATTTCATCATCTTTTAAGTGTGAGCCATCACTATCTATTTATAGGCAACTACCTAGGTTTAGGTTAGGATTTATTAATAATAGAAAATTAAGTGGAAATTCCCATAGGAGTGGCCGACCATTGTAATGGGCCCCACTTTGGAATTTTTTTCACTTTTTACAAAATTTCCCTTATTTTCTCAAAAATGCTATTTTTCCAATTCTAACCATTTAAATGCCAAAAATATTTATTAAATAATTAAATTAATTACCAAATAAAATTTCCATTTCATATATTTATTAATTAGAGTTAATAAAGTCTCTTAATTAATAAATAAGACATAGAATCTCTTTTCTTCACAATTAAGCCCTTGCTTAGTGAAAAATTCATAAACTAGACATAGTCTAATTTTAGAATTAGAATTGATTAATTAAAATCAATTATTTGAGTCTTACAAGCAGTATGGTCTCAACTAGTATGGGGACCATGGGCCTATACAACCGAGCTTCCAACAAGCAGAACTAGAATTTACTAAGTAAATTCCCTAACTTATTAATTTCTTATTGCATCCACCATAGAACTTGGAATTGCACTCTCAGTCATATAGAACGCTCTATATGTTCCACGATATAGATACGCTATAAACATTTTGTTGGCA